>NC_140210.1:43514488-43796988 GCF_951802725.1 Rutilus rutilus | reverse complement strand
AACGTCGACTGTAGACGAGACCCAGAGAAACTAACGTCGACTGTAGACGAGACCCATAGAAACTAACGTCGACTGTAGACGAGACCCATAGAAACTAACGTCGACTGTAGACGAGACCCATAGAAACTAACGTCGACTGTAGACGAGACCCAGAGAAACTAACGTAGACTGTAGACGAGACCCATAGAAACTAACGTCGACTGTAGACGAGACCCATAGAAACTAACGTCGACTGTAGACGAGACCCAGAGAAACTAACGTCGACTGTAGACGAGACCCAGAGAAACTAACGTCGACTGTAGACGAGACCCAGAGAAACTAACGTCGACTGTAGACGAGACCCAGAGAAACTAACGTCGACTGTAGACGAGACCCAGAGAAACTAACGTCGACTGTAGACGAGACCCATAGAAACTAACGTCGACTGTAGACGAGACCCATAGAAACTAACGTCGACTGTAGACGAGACCCAGAGAAACTAACGTCGACTGTAGACGAGACCCATAGAAACTAACGTCGACTGTAGACGAGACCCAGAGAAACTAACGTCGACTGTAGACGAGACCCAGAGAAACTAACGTAGACTGTAGACGAGACCCATAGAAACTAACGTCGACTGTAGACGAGACCCATAGAAACTAACGTCGACTGTAGACGAGACCCAGAGAAACTAACGTCGACTGTAGACGAGACCCAGAGAAACTAACGTAGACTGTAGACGAGACCCATAGAAACTAACGTCGACTGTAGACGAGACCCATAGAAACTAACGTCGACTGTAGACGAGACCCAGAGAAACTAACGTCGACTGTAGACGAGACCCATAGAAACTAACGTCGACTGTAGACGAGACCCATAGAAACTAACGTCGACTGTAGACGAGACCCATAGAAACTAACGTCGACTGTAGACGAGACCCAGAGAAACTAACGTCGACTGTAGACGAGACCCATAGAAACTAACGTCGACTGTAGACGAGACCCATAGAAACTAACGTCGACTGTAGACGAGACCCAGAGAAACTAACGTCGACTGTAGACGAGACCCATAGAAACTAACGTCGACTGTAGACGAGACCCATAGAAACTAACGTCGACTGTAGACGAGACCCAGAGAAACTAACGTCGACTGTAGACGAGACCCATAGAAACTAACGTCGACTGTAGACGAGACCCATAGAAACTAACGTCGACTGTAGACGGGACCCAGGCAGACTTAGGTCAGGTGCGAAATAGGGAAAAAATCGACCACAGCCCCCTTGTTAATATGACCAAAGATGGCTGTAAAAAATAAATCTGCATTGTTTATCCTTTTGATAATTTATTTAAAATAAATAAAAAAACGGAACCTTTTATTTAAGTAAGGGTTAGGGTTAGGGTTAAGTGGGGGGAAAATCACATTATTAAATATATGTTTTTCTCCAAAACACATTGGGAAAAATGATTTGCCCCCTTTTAGTAAATATTTTTTGTAACCTCCTTTTTCCAAGATAACAGCACCAACATGGATCTGGGAATCTGAAGGATCTGGAGAGATTCTGTATGGAGGAATGGTCTCTGATCTCTTGTCAGGTGTTCTCCAAACTCATCCAGGCATAATAGGAGAACACTCAGAGCTGTTATCTAATTTTAATAAAATATCAAAAGGATTAACAATGCAGATTTATTTTTTACAGCCATCTTTGATCATATTTACCAAGGGGGTAAATAATTCTTACCAGCACTGTGTATGTATATATATATATATATATATATATATATAATAGTTTTTTTGCTGATCGGATCCGTGGCTCAAAAACCTTATATGGTCCGAACCGTGAGTTTTGTGATCCGTTCCACCACTAGTATTATTATTTTGTAGTCGGTTTGTTGTTTTTGTACTTTCAGTGTATCTTTATATTTTCAGTGTATTTTTATGTATTATTATTATTATTATATATTTTTTTTAATAAAAAAAATATTCTTATTTAGTAGTCAAATGTTTTTCTAGTTTCAGTTTAGTTTTATATATATATATATATTACTAATATTCTTATTTTTAGTATTATTAATTTGTAGTCAAGTGTTTTTGTAGTTTCAGTTTTATATTTTAAGTATATCTTTACTTATTTTTTATATTTTATATTATATAATATTTATATATATATATATATATATATATATATATATATTTTTTACTAATGTTCTTATTTTTAGTAGTATTAATTTGTAGTTAGATGTCTTTCTACTTTCCGTTTAGTTTTATATTTTCAGTAGATTTTTCATATATAAATATAATAAAATATAAAACAATTATTTTATTTTTATTTAGAAATTTTTGTATTTTTGATTTGATTTGATTTGTAGTCCAAATAACTTGTGGTTATTTTTTTGTTTTTGTTTATTTCTGCAACATTAAAATGTATTTTAGTTCAGGCTCAGTTTTTTTGCCGTTCTTTTTGTTTTTGAGCAATAGTGTGTGTTCATTTAAATTAATGTGGTGTTCACGCTCTGCTGTCATCATCCCTCTGGTTTGTTTTGTCTGGTCATGTGATTAAAGTGTCTCGATAATAAACCTCTTTTTGCATGATTGCTTTATCCACGGCTTCACAGGACGTCCAGGAAACTCTCATTAATGGTCAGTGAATTTCTTTGGAAAACCTTCACGTGTGCGTCACAGATTTCGACTCAATTGCACAGAAATGTCCATATCTCTTATTAAAAACATGGCCTCTGCTAAACCTGAAATGCTCAATCCCAGCTGCCCCCTACAAACCCAGATATTAGGATTGTTCTGCTTCTGAAATTCATCCGTAAAAACAGTTTGCGTTCATATTAAGCATCAGCGGACACAATTTTGTGTTTCAAAGGAAAAAATCATGCGGACAAATGTGCTTCAGGTTACACCAACAAAAGTAGGTCAGATAAGGTAGTAGCTCCTTATGATCACAATTGCACATTTTCACGTCTTGAACCTTCTAACATTATAATATTGGGGACATAATAAGTCAATGAGTAGAGATTAAATTTCAAATCATTTTAATGCCAATATAGTAAAAACCAAACTCTGGTGTTCACGTGAAAATGTTGAGAAATCAGAATCCGTGTTTATTTTGTTGTTTTGGAGCAGGATCACAGACATTAATAAAGCAAATGTACTGACAGTGATCCACGGCATATCAGTAATAAGCTTTAGTCCTAATGAGACTATCGCATTGATGCCGCTTTGGCTTGTACAGTTTTATCTCTTACTGACTGTGGCTCAGCTCATTTCACACAACCAGACTTCACATCTGCATGTTTCTGTTGAGTTTCTCCTGCTTTTTTCTGAACCCTATACTGTATCATATTTGATATGCACATTTATTTGCATATTTGATACATAAATATTACATTCAAATGATCAAAACTTTGCTGAAAAGCCTTCTGTCGTCTGAACATACCCTTCTGTCATCTTATTAATAGTTTATAAGTTTTAATTTAAAGACCTTTTAGTATCATTGTAAAATGTCCATCTTTAAGTTGTGTCTTTTTGCTGTGAAATCTTTAATCATTTTTATAAACACAAAAATAACTTTCATTTTGTTAGGAGCATTTCAGTATGAACACTTCCCAGACTGAAGCAACTTAGGTTTACTTGATTATCCATCATTTATGTTTTATTATCCAATATGATCCATCAGGCTTTTGAGTGACATTTATTTGTTCATCTCTCAATCATCATTTTATTGCAATTACATTATATAGTTTACCCCCACGATTAAAACTATAGAGCTTTAATCATAAAACTACGCATTTAAATATCATCTTACTAAGACATATTATTGGGAGATATGCATTGACAAATGATATTTATATGCACTTTATTCAAGTAATATATATATATATATATATATATATATATATATATATATATATAAAATAACTATACTGTTATAATTTTCTTTACATTTTCTTTAAAGCTGCTTTGAAATTATGTGTATTGTGAAAAGTGCTGTACAAATAAATGTGAATTAAATTGAATTGAATAAAGAATCTCATTGATTTACATTACAAACTCTCAGAATTTCATCTTGGACATATAAAAATCAGCATATTTTTTTTTCCTCGAGTGTGAGCTCTATATTCACTGTAGGACATAAAAGCCTGATGAATCAAATATCATACAAAACATAACACATATGCAAACTTTTTTCCGGTATGTTTTGCCAAGGCTCAATAAACTGCTACGTTTTTTTATTATTATTTGCTATATCAGGCCTTGCAGGGTTAAGTTCCTCCAAAGCAAAAAGTATATCTTAAAGCAACAGCTGCCTCTTCTGAACCATTCCTAGATGTTCATGTTAACGTGCATCTCATACACACACACACACACTCACACACTTCATCGCACGCGCCTGCTGCCCCAGCAGCTCTGCAACTTGTTTGATTGACAGCTCTCTGCTGTTTATTAAATATAGGCCAGCTGCGCACAGCACAAATCTCCGAATGATTGCCTTTCGGGTGTTCTTTCGTCCCGCGCCATTGGCTGACCGCTGGCCTGATTTCCACTGATCTGCATGTGCGAGCATGTGAGACAGTACTTAACACACACAAACTCCATCTCTCTCTCTCTCACACACACACTCTGAGTTCAGACAGACACAAGATGCAGCTGTTATCCCGCTGCGCTCTTTAGACAGCTGCTGGTCTGTCTCTCTCATCCGCTGAGCTCGCGCTCTCCATCATCAGCCGAAGCTCTTCGGTCAACGGCAGAATGCGACGATTGTTGGACAGCAGCTGGATAAAGTTTGGACCAGCTGGAAGAGATGACTGGGTTTCGGGGTCTCCTTCACCGCCTACGGTGAAACAACGGCTACAGGTACGTGAGCAATCCCAATTAGAGAAGTAGCACAGAAAATGACAGATTAGACACAGAAATGTTCTTTGAGACACAGAAAAACTCAAACTACACTCTTAAAAATAAAGGTTCTTTATTGGCATCACCGGTTCCATGAAGAACCATTCCGTTGGACAAAAGGTTCTAGATAGTGGAAAAAGGTTATTTAGATTATTACAATTTTGTCCACACTAAGAAAAATGGTTATTTTAAAGAGAGAGTTCAAACAAAAATGAAAATTCTGTCATTTACTCGCCCTCAGGTTGTTCCAAACCTATATACATTTCTTTGTTCTGCTGATCCCAAAGGAAGATATTTGGAACAATGTTTGTAACCAAAGCGTTGTGGGGCACCATTGACTTACATAGTATGGGGGGAAAAAAATACTATGGAAATCAATGGTGCCTCACAACTGTTTGATGACAGAATTTTCAATTTTGGGTGAACTATCCCTTTAAGACCGGTTCATGGGAACCAAAAAAATGGTCCTTCTGTGACATCGCTGTAAAAAACCCAATGGGATCCTTTATTTTTAAGAAAGTAAGAGTGAAAAATAATTAAAGCTAAAAGGACAAATTGAAAATAATAATTTTCAAAATTATAATAACTCTGACCTGCAGTACCTCTGGCTTCAGTCATTCAGTTCATGTGAGAATCAACTCAAGACATTTGTTTTGTGTTGAAATTTCTGGTGAGGATGTTTTTGAAGTTTCAGTTGTGATCTCCATAGGGGTTTATTTGAGGTGACACTGTGCTCTGGCATAAACTACGGGGTTTAAAGCACCAGAATATCTAATCTGGCTGAAAAGCAGCATTATGTGATTAGCATTGGTAAAACGGTGGAAGAAGGAACAGATTTTGGGATGCAGTCCAGTTATGGTGGACACACTGGTTCTGGATTAGAAAAGCAAGTTACCCTTGTGTTTTTTGGGAGCTGTTTTCAGATTTGGTCAAGAGATGAGTTGAAGAAACTTTTATTGAAAGAGGTTGTGGAATGAGGCCATTAGAGAAATTACTGGATCCATTCGTAGATATCTTCTTATCTGGAAAACTTTCCAAGGCCACTTTTCACCGTAGTCCTGATGTGGCTCTGTTAAGGCTTAAAACGCTCTGATTATTCATTGTAGCTTCTTCAAATCATTGATTTCTTGGTTCTAGCATCAGTACATATATATAGTTCTCTTTTTTTTTTATTTTTATTTTTTTATGCAACTAGAGAATAAAATGTTTGGTTTGGAATTCTACAAGTTTCTTGTATGAAATTCTTGTATTTCATGTCTTTCTGGTTGTATATATTCAGATGTTATCTGAAAACTGCTGGTTAAAGCTTTTCTCCCAGTCTGGCCTTATCTGGTTTTAGAGGGTTTTGGACACTTTTCAGCTGGTCAGGCTTTGAAACCAGCCTTCCATCCAGTAAAGCAAAGGAAATACAAACCCAATGTAATGAAAAAAAAGTAACTTACCTTTGCGATTTCATATGAAGTTTGATTTGTATGAAAATGTATGATTTTAAGAGAGTTCACCCATAGATGAAAATTCTGTCATTAATCACTCACTCTGATGTTGTTCCAAGACTTTTGTTCATCTGCAGGACACAAATGAAGATCATTTTTGACATAATCTGAGAGATTTCTGTCCCTCCATTGACAACCTACGCAACTACCACTTTGATGCTTCAAAAAGTTCATAAAGAGATTGTAAAACTTAGATTAGTGGTTTAGTCCAAATTTTCTGAAGAGACACAATCACTTTATATAACGAACAGATTTAATTTAGTCTTGTATTCACATTTAAGCATTCATCAACTCACACATCAATTGTGGTAAACGAAAGCTCAAGCGTGTTCGTATGACATGCGAGAACCGATGAGGTTCATTCTCATGTTACGCAGCACGTTTGAGCTTCAGCAAGAGATTTGTTCTCGTGCGTCAAGCATGTTCGTTTGAGCTTCTGTTTATGTTTGCTGAATAATGTTTATATGTGAATAAAAAGCCTAAATTCAATTTGTTCATCATCATATAAATTGATCGTGTCTCTTTAGAAAATTTGGACTAAACCGCTCAATTCAAATGAATTCGTTTTACGATCTCTTTATGAAATTATGAAGCATTAAAATGGTAGTTGCGAAGCCTGTCAACGGAGGGACAGAAATCTCTCAGATTTCATTAAAAATATCTTCATTTTTGTTTCCGAAGATGAACGAAAGTCTTACGGGTTGGAACAACATGAGGGTGAGTAAATGATGACTACATTTAAATTTTTGGATGAACTATCCTTTTTAAGGGTTTTTAGGACTATGCAGGCCTTCAAATACAAATGTTCAAAATCATGTCCTTTATGCCCCTTTAGGGTTACCACTGGAATGAGCTTTCGATGGAAAACAACGGGAAATCAGAACTCATCCTGTACGTCGTTCTCCCGCTTGTCACTCTCATCGTGTTCGGCATCGCGTTTGTCCTTCTTTACCGAAGATTCAGACAGAACAAGCTCGGACTGAGCAACATCATCTCACTAGACCTGCAGGACCCGGAGCGCAACGCCGAGATTCTGTCGTCACTCACTGGGAACGCGGAGCGGCTGAACAGCATGAGCTCGGACATGTCTGACGGGGTCTTCCTCATGGTCTACCTCCCGCCGCCCTACGAGGACACGCTGACGAAGATCACGCGCGCCGCCAGCCTCAGCAGCGGCAAAGACGTCGAGTCCATCAAGATCGAAGACCTCGAGGCCAAACTGTGTCCGGAGCTCAAGGCGAGAGGGGAGTTTGTCTGAGAGAAGTCTATTGTAGAGACACCGGGGCTAGTTGTCACGGATTATCTCAGTTACACACATGCTTATTTTCTCCAGAACTGGTTCAACTGTCTGTTGAACAACGGTGAAAAACGTTAAAGGGGTGGTTGATTACGATAACACTATTCTAACTTTAGTTAGTGTGTAATGTTGCTGTTTGAGCATAAACAACATCTGCAAAGTTACAACGCTCAAAGTTCAAAGCAAAGGGAGAGATTTTCTTTTAAAGAAATTGCTTTTTAAGGACTACAACAAACTGCGCGTTTTTGCTCACCCTCAAAAAGTGACAATTTTAACATGCTATATATAAATATCTGTGGGGTATTTTGAGCTAAAACTTCACATACACACTCTGGGGACATCAGAGACTTATTTTACATCTCGTGAAAAGGGCATTATACACCCCTTTAAGGTCTGTGACCGAGTTAACAGACGCTTTTCACAGACTGTGATGACGCGTTTTAACGGTCATCAGCATCTTAAATCCTGCAGTTTTTTTTATATTTAATTTTTTTTATGTATGTATATTTATTACACTATACTTTTGTATTATATTACCTTTGCATCACATCACTGCTGTGAGCGTGACAGTAACGTAAAACAGTTAAATCTGACTGCCGTTATCAATCTTTATTTATTTTTTTACCCTCTTTTTTTTTTAAGTTGTGAAAACTCTATTGTGGAGTTTTTCTTTTGCTATTTGAGCAAAAGTATATTTAATGTAGTCTTTTTTTCCACCGCTACAGAAGTTTACCCAACCTTGACGACTTCCGCTTCTGAGAAACCCGGAAATGTGAAAAGGGTCTATTTTCTAAAAATATGCCTAGAGTGAGAAATATTCACTTGAATAAAAATGTGACAATTAGCCCCGGTCCTCCTTTAAAGTGAGGACCTCATCTAAACTGAAATTGGTCTTTTATACGGCAATGTACTAAAACCATACATAGAATAAAAAGATATCTCGATATTCATATTAGTTTTGAATTTAAACAATGTATTATACATTGTCATGAGAGTAAATCTTTGTGCTTGTACAGTATTTACAGATGTAGGCTATGTGTTATCAGGAAGTAATCACCATGTGTTTTACTTTGAAATACTGCCTAGTTAGACACACTTTATGTTGTAGCACAATTAGTAGAGATCAGTCAGTTAACATGCTACTTTTTTATATCTGCATGACTGCATCAGTCCTTGTTTGTATTCAGACATAAATCACAGTCCTGACAGGTTTTGCATTATCATCATTCAGTCATGTAGTCTTCTAAAGTATTTCTAATAAAGACCACATTAAAGACCACTAAGTGTCACTGAACTTTTTTATTTTTTTTACATATTCCCATTGTCTACATTACACAGGAAAACATACTTAAGGTCCTCTTTTAATATTTCAGCAACATTTGTTGAAAAAGTTTTATATATAGTATGTGTGTGTGTGTTACATTATAAATGTTGTTGCATGAATTTCTTTTCCTCTCATTTTTAGCAGCTCAGGTTAGTAGCTAGCAACACCAGAAAAACAAAACGGCTGCGGCATTTACTTATAGTTATGGTTATGATTTTCTGACCAGAGCTGAAAACCAGTTTGAAACCATCCTGTTTAAAATGTATTCATACTCGAAGTGAAGGCTGGATTTGTCAGTATCAATAATAAATATCTGACACAACTAATGGTGTTGATATATGCTGACATGCATTCTGTGATGAATGTGGAACAGATTATTATAAAATATTTGTATATTTTTGTGTTTTATTATCCCAGTACTACTCAAAAATCAAGGGTGCCATTTATTTAATAAAAACAAGCATGCCATCTAGTGGATGATCTATGTACTATGTACTAAATACTTAAGAGGAAGGGAAACAATAGCGTGTCGTAACTTACTCTTCTTAACCACGGAAATTAGAGAACCACCAATCCATAATTTCACTAAACCAACCATAAATTTACACACCTTCTCAAAAGCTATGTGTTTTACATCTGATTTGGGTTGTCCACAATGTACATGACTGAAGGAATGAATTAAATTCATGAGCACATCACTGTGTTTCAAAAGGATTTAATGACTCATACAGAATAAGACACACAAACTGTGCCAGGATTTGATGTCTAAAGCTAAGTTCATAAATGCGCATAAATGTAAAAGTAAAGCAGGGGAAATCGAGGTTCAGGATGCAAATCAAGAGGTCTAAAACTCATGATTATGGACAGTCAGCGAAGTATGTAGAGGCCTTTGCATTGACACACTCTGGCTGGTAGATCAAAGAGATCCTGTCAAAGGAAAGTATTAAACATTAAAGACTGAATGCGTTTTAGAAAATAAATTATTCACAGCTATTGTAGAGACCGCTATATCAGTTTCTAATATTCGTACATGCAAACACAGTAAATGCATTCATGTTTTCCATTAATTGCTGTATTGAATTGGTTGTTGTATATTAAACGTGTTTTAGGTTTCATTCACTTACATTTTACGGATGTGTTTAGCAGTTTTGGGGTCAGGAATCACTGCAGTCCTGTGATAGTCAGATGAACACAGTTTCAGGACACTTGCACTCGCCTGCCTTATCAGGATTCACTACTAATATCATTTCTATGTGGAATAAATGTTGACACTAGGCCTACAGTCTGCAAAATTAACAATAATTCAAACATCTACAAACACATTTCAGGAATAATGTATATTTTTTTGTATTATAGCTCAGATAATTAAAGTACTACACTAGAAATTAAGCTGTAGTGTGACAATAGCTTTATACGATAATAGCATTTTCCTGATATTTATATGTACTATTAAAATAGATTTTACTCACATTTTATTTATAAGGACCTGGACACAGGCCAAGTCATCACTGATGTTATCGTCAAGCAACTCTGAAAAAAAAAATCACATTAATTTAAGAGCACACACACACACACAAACACACACACACACACACACACACACACACACACACACACACACACACACACACACACACACACACACACACACACACACACACACACACACACACACACACAAACAAACATACACACATATATAGAGTCTATTCTACTCATCAAGGCTGCATTCAGTTAATCAAAAATACAGTAAAAACAGTAACATTGTGAAATATTAAAATTTATTTAATTTTACATTTTAAAATTTAAAATTTCTGTTGTATAATATATTTGAACATTTTCAGCATCACATTTTCTCCAGTCTTCAGTGTCACATGATCTTTTTAACATGCTGATTTGCTGCTCAAGAAACATTGCTGATTATTATCAGTGTTGTAAACAGTTGTGCTGCTTCTTCATATTTTTGTGGAAACCGTGATAATTATTTTTCAGGCTTCTTCGTAGAGCTGCACGATTCTAGATAAATTGAGAATTAATTTTTTGTTGTTGTTTCTAACAGAGATCACAATTATCCCACGATTCTGAACAGACAAACTAAATAAAATAACATGTAATTTACTAGAGGTTCTGACAAAATTTTAATTGCTGCATTCTATTTAACATGATTGATTAATCTGAATGAATTATTTTAAAAAATCGGGTTGAATGAATAATTCAATGACTCTCTCAAATACTTCACTTTGTTCATTACTAGATGAATCAGTGTTTTTCTCTTGAATGAATGATTCATTGACAAATATACTTTTTACGGTCACTTGTCGCCACCTACTGGTGTAACGATGTTCATTCGATACAATTGTTATTTGAAGTGCCAAGTTACTTTCAAAAATTTATTTTAAGTGTTTATATGTGAACCAATTTTTTACTTCTGTGATTATTTGAATATATTCAAAAATAACATTCGTGCTGCTCTAATTCTTTGATGAATAGAAAGTTCAAAAGAACAGCATTTATTTGAAATATAAACCTTTTGTAACATTATAAATGTCTTTACTGTCACTTTTGATTAATTTAAAGCATCCGTGTTGAGTAAAAGTGAATATACTCACTGTTGCAGGTCAGTCCGCAGAGGTTCAGTGAATGACTTTGGGTAGAGTTGCACACCACATGGTCACTAAGCTGGAACAAGCCGTACAAGGTCCAGACCTCATTTTTGTCCTCGGCACTTTCCAAGTGGGGTGGAGAGGTGACTTTACTGGAGGGGCGGCCTTTATTTTTTCCTTGGCTCTTGGCAGACCTGCCCTTACGAGGACCATGACTTTCACCTGAATTTTTTGGCTCAGTGATCGTCTTAATGGCGCTGGTATTGAAGTTAGAGGTCAGCTGGACATGGCACACGACTGTAAAGAGAGTTTCAGATAAGGCAAGTTCGCAACAAGAACAATAAACGATAACGATGACTAGCATCCACACCAACGCACATGTTGTTCTGTTTATTCTAAGCGTGCGCTGCAGAAAAAAATTGTCCTTGAAAGAGATTCCAACGATATCGTTCCTCAGTGCCGTTATCGTTATAGCTGTGGTGTGGACTTTAAAGGTCCTTAATTGGAATCTATGGTTCCATAAAGAACCTTTAACATCCATGGAATCTTTCCATTCCACAAAAAGTTCTTTATTGAGGAAAAAGGTTCTTTAAATGTTTAAATTGTTCTAAAAAATATATTCTTTTAAGAATGGTTCACTGAAAGGTTCTTTGTGGAACCACAAATGTTTCTGGCATCACTGCGAAACCTCCCTTTTGGAAACTTAATTTTTAAAAACTATATCTTCATCATTATTGTTATAATTATCATCCTTGGTGTGCATAAGCCTTTATTCTGTGAAACCTGAAGGGTCAATTTTGAAGAATATCACCGGCACTTTTTTCCATATAAGTGACCAAAAAATCTATATGCTCACCTGCAAACTGTGAAACAGTAACTATATTAATACACACAGAAGCATCAGTGTTCGGTATCTCAAGTCAGATATTAAGCTCTGGATTTAGAGATGGACGCTTACTCTGTGCCAGCACGTCGGTCATATTCGGAGGCAGGGTAAGGCCTGTCTGAAGCTCCTGCTTCAGCTCACATTTATTCAGAATCACGCTGTCACTCATGCCGACCGCCAGGAATAAAACAACCACAGCTGCCAACATCTTCATGCTTGGATGGATACTCATGATCTCTCTGTGTTTCTCTTACCGGGAGTATTTGCAAGTAGAGGATGAGCCGAATGGGTAGATATAGCCCCACATGTTCCCCTGAGATGGTCCATCTATTACACCTCAAATACGTCAGTGGCTTGTGTGAAGTAAGAGGGTTGTGTATCAGTGTGTGTGTAGGCGGTTTTATGCCACTTTATGTTCTGTATGTAGTGTTACGGTTTGGTTTCAGTGCACAGATTCAAGAAATTAAGACAATGAAGTTTTTTGTGCAGACGGTAATATCTGAAAAAATGTTTTGTCTCAGAAGGGATCAAATGTCGTGTACAGGTTATGTGACGCCTCTAGACTACAGCATAAAAAGATCTGGACAGACTGACTGGGACACGGGACAATGCTGGGAGGAGAACTGAGTTTGTCACGTAGGAAACATAGGCCTATATTAGAGGTCTTCATGGGTCCACTTCGATACGAAAACCCAAACAGAATGATGTAAGCAAGATTTTGCTTTACTCTGGATCAAAAATACAACTAGTCTAGTTAGTTTGTTCCCATGCAGGGTGGAAAGTGTGGCAATGCATTTCAGGTCAAATAGGTTGGGATTAAAATTAGTACACGTTATAGTACGTAGTATACGCATGCAGGCTTTCCATTTTTTTCCTGTTAAAGTGTGTTTCTCACAAACAGTTAAAACTCAAGAAACAGTTTTATATAGCCCTAGACTATATGCGATCCTGTCTTAGACCTCCCGTTTGTCCGGTATTTGCATACAGATAGACAGGCTGCATTTTGTTATGTAATTCATTGTTTCTTATAGCCTTAATAGTTTAGTTTAGTCACTTCCTCCAATTTTATGTTAAAAAGTAGCTCATCAAATGTAACCTACATTTAGAAGAAGTTTTAGTGCACAATTATTTATGAATTAAGAATTCTCCATGAACACAGATTTTACTGACAAATAAGCTACGTGTGAATCAATGCACTATTAGACCCACCCTCCTTATGTTGTGCAGAAATGGGTTTGTGTGTTTCATTTTATTATTATCAATTGTGAAAATGTTATAGTTTCATCGAAAAAGGCAAATGTTTTGATGTTGCTTTACATTTATTGAAATGGAATTAAACATGAAACAACCCATTATACATTCAGAAGATTTGAACAAACTGTATAATTATGTCAGAGAAGCAAACAAAACAAACAAAAAAAGAGAAAAGAGAAAAAATACAATACAGTGTATGACATGAGCCTTTTAACCATTCATAAATTACTAGGCTATTTGTTCATTTTATTTTCCTGCAGGTGATTGTAAATTGTGATGGAGCCTGTGGTGGAGCTTAAAGGTGGATGTTAAGGTGGGGCTTGGGATAGGGCTTGTGAGGAGGCTTGTGGGGTCTTGTGGTAGAGGTTTTGGTGGGTATTGGGGTGGACGTTATGGTGCGTCTTGAGGTGGAAGTTGCGGTGGGACTTGAGGTGGAGGTTTCAGTGGGAGTTAGGGTGGGGCTTGAGGTGGAGGTTGTGTTGGAGGTTGCAGTGGAGCTTGAGGTGGAGGTTGCGCTGGGGCTTGAGGTGAAGGTTTCGGTGGAAATTGCAGTGGGGGTTTCAGTAGAGTTTTGAGTTTTTTAGAGTTGCCATCAAAGCAAAAATACTCTAAACGTATGATTTTTGAGTGCAATCAAAGCCAAAAGTAATTGATAATACCAAACTATTTGGATTATTTGAATTTGTAATTTAGTAAGGCAACTTTAAAAGTTGAAAATATTATATATGATTAAATGTGGAATTATTATAATTTATGTTTAAATATTAAATATTATCTATAGTAACAAAATAAATATGAACTAGACTTTTATGCATGTAAACAGTCAGAATATTCTGGACGAACAATAGTTATAGAAATAATACCCCATTAAATTAATACATTTGCTTTTATTTCTTTTAATAATCCTTTATTAATTCATGTACTAAAATATAGTTTTGGAAGCATGTACTGTAATTTTAAAAATAATTGTATTTGTGTATGATACTGAAAACCACTACACCAACTCATTACAAGAAACTGTGAAACCCTTATTTGATTTTATTATTTACTATATAAAATTTAGTTAGTTAGTAATTACACGTCTAATCTGGTTCTCTGTGGTGTCACATAACCTGTGCATGACATTGGATCCCAGCTGAGACAAAAAGGACTCTTTAGATGTGTTCTCGACTGTCTAAAAGATGCACAAAGTCACTATTGTAATTTACTCAGACCTTGCTGTCACCCAGTTCCACGAAAACCAAACCGCAACGTTTCATACTCAACACACAGTGTCATAAAACCGCCTTCATACAACAACCTCAAACTCTTTTATTTCACACACAGATGCGCCTCTCAGGGGAACACAAGTCAGTCTATATTAGAGTGACTAAACGTCCCGCTTTCCAGGGACAGGTCCTGTTTTTGGTGGCTTGAACCTGTCTGGAAATGTCACCTGAAATGTCCCAGTGTTTTTTAATTATACGTTCAAAAGTAAAACAATACCGATTTGAAAGAAGCAGAGAGCACAGGTTCACTCCACCAACAGAGGGCGCTGCGAAATACACGACGTCTCAACAATCATACTAAAATATGTTTGAGTGTGTTGAAAGTTATAACATTACTCTGTGCGTTCTCTCTGTGGCTGGTATGAGACACTTGTTGCACACTGCAGTATGGTAGATCGAAAATACAATATCATATTTACTCTTTCCCCGTCAGTGTTTAAAAGAAAAGTTGCCAGCCACCTCCAGCATTTCTGATCATTTTAACAAAAGTTTCATGGCCCCCAGAATATTTTGTCGTATGAATATGTGAACATGCAGGAAGGGGACACTTGTGCTTTTAGGGAGCACACTTTAACATTTATCTTAAAGTTAGTTCACCTAAAAATGAAAATTCTGTCATCATTCATTCTTATGCCATTACAAATATGACTTTCTTTTGTTGAACATCAAAGAAGATATTCTGAGAAATGTTTTTTTTCATCCATACAATTGAAGTCAAGGGGCACCGAAACGGTCTGGTTACCAACATTGTTTAAAATATCTTCTTTTGTGTTCAACAGAAGAAAGAAACTCATACAGGTTTGGAGGGTGAGTAAATAATGACAAAATGTTCATTTTTGGTTGAACTATCCCTTTAACCTATTTTCAGGATTTTTGGAAGTCATTTTTACTGGGTCAAGTATCACTCTGCAATCTATACACATGAATTAAAATGATTTCAAGTTCTTTCTTTTTTCAATTAATCTTGTATTGTAGTGTGATATTTAGCAGTGATTTTAGATACTTTTAATATCTAGGCACTTTTCTGCATCTTTAAACTTGACACACTATATTACAACTAATAAGATCTGTTGCATAATCTTAAAGATGGGCATTAACACAAACCATAAACATAAATAATAATGTATCTGTAATATTATCATGCATGCTCCATTTATAATAGCAAAAGTAAACCAATTATTTATCAGTTATTTTGTTCTCTGATGAAATATCTCACTAAATGTGGCTTCATTTTCACCACGGCTTCTTTTGCCCTCTTTTAGCTCTGCGTAAAAAACTGCTTTGGCCAGTCGGCTGTCACTCATCCGGCGCACATGTCCAGCCCATCGCAATTGTGATGATGTAATAAGGGCTTCAACACTGACAGAGCCAGCTCGTTGGATTACCTCTACATCTGGGATTCGATCCTGCCATCTGATGTGTAAGATGGCACGTAGATGACGTAGCTGAACTCGTGTGAGTATTTTAATATGCCTGCTGTAGAGCGTTAAACACTCGGTGGCATAGAGCAGGCAAGGAAGTACAGCAGCATTAAAGACTTTCACTTTTGTGCTTTACGAGATGTCGTGACAGCTCCAAAAGCGTTTCTCGCGAGAGCCAAAAGCCTTGGTAGCAGACTGAATTCTCCTCTCAACTTCCAGATCTGAGGAGTTTGTGTAGGTCACTGTACTGCCTAGGTATGTGAAGGCCTTGACAGATTTCAGGGGCTCTCCATGCACCGTCACTGGCTGTGGCTCTCTCATATTGTTGGAGCACATTGGTGGTGGTTGATATAAAAAGTTCGGTCTTAGAGATGTTAATGTTCAGTCCGAACAGATCTGCTGCCACGAAAGCTGGTCTACTATATGTTGCATGTCTTCAGTGTTGCTAGCCACGAGAGCAGAATCATGTGCATAGAGCAGCTCCCGGATGCATAGTTCTCTGGTCTTGGTGGTTGCTCTAAGTCGGGCTAAGTTGAAAAATGTGCCGTCTGTCCTAGTGCGAATAAAGATCCCCTTGTGCAGATCAAGGCCCATTGAATCTACACTGTAAAAAATAAAATCGTAAAAAAACGGTCATTGACTGTCAGCTACGGCTGCCAAACAAAAACCGTTAAAATAAAGTAAAATATCCTAATTTAAATTAAGTGCAAAAAACTTTTACAGAAATTTTCCTTAAATGTTTTACGGAAAAACAGTGTTATTTTACAGCTATTTCCTGAATTATTACGATCAAACACCTTCATTGTAAAAAAATCCCATAAAAAACAGTCAAATGACTGTCAGCAATGGCTGCCATACAAAAAACGTAAAATTAATGTAAAATATCCTAATTTAAATAAGTGCAAAATACTTTTACAGAAATCTTCATTAATCTTTTTTAACAGAAATACACAGTTAAAACACAGTTAATTCACATTTTTTCTGATTTTTTACTGAAAAACATGCAGTTAATTATATGCATGATTTGCTGTGACTATACGTCACTACATCAGCAACTACACAGTTACTGTCTGTTAAATAAAGCAACATGCAGCATTTCATCATGGTTTCTCTGCTCATCCTGGACTGAAGCTCAGGCTCTACTCTTCAGCACAATGGTGACACACAAAACACACCATACAGAAACACTTTAAACCCCATCAGAACATTAAACACTATCAGGATCTCAGCATCTTCACTTATTACAATCCAGACTTTATTTCTTTCATACTAACATTCTTATTGAGAATTAACAGAGGTGTAGAAGTTGAAGTTTTATTGAAAATAATCAAGTTTGATGTCACCATGATGGAGATCAGTGTTTGCTTTAGTTGGGCTCTTGACCTTTTAGTGTTGTACTTCAGTTTTTCTCTGGCTGCTTTAACTGTGTGTCTTTGATGCATGTTAAGGTAGGAATCCAAGAGAAACTCAGATCAGATGATGTTGGTCTCTTTTTAGTGATAATAGTTATCATGTAGTGTCCTGCTTCATTGACACCACCTGAAGTGTAATATCTGATAAAGTAATTAAATATTAGTAGTTAATTTTTGCCTGATAAAGCTGCTATATAAGATCCTGCAGCTGTGATACTCAGATTTTATGATGTCATTATACAGAAAATGTTTTGACAGGATTATATAGACTCACTCAGACATCAATAATCAGCGTATGAATCTCAACAATGGTGACAACGAAAAAAAATCTGAACTACTATAAAGTCACAAAAAGGCTTTGTTGGTTGTCACCATTGTTGAGATTCATATGTTGATTCTTGATGTCTATACTACAAAAAAAAAAATTAACCAGCTCAAAACTTTTTCCATATAATATATATCTTTTTAAATTTCAGATTATTACAATATTGTTGCCAAGGATCATGTGAGAAATTATGACATTAGAGACTTTATATAAAGCTAAATTCCATCTACATATTATGTAATCTAAACTAATATATTCAGAGATTTGACTGTCATATCAGTGAATCAGATCATCACGATGACTGTAATATCACTGATGAATGACCAAGATCATCTGATATTTCTCCTGCATTTATTGCTATAATAAAGGTGCTATAATAAAGGTGTATTAAATACACAGTTAAAGCAGCCAGAGAAAACTAATGTTAAAAACTCACGGGTCATGGTGACAACCAACAAAGCCTTTTTGTGACTTTACTTTTTTTTCGTTGTCACCATTGTTGAGATTCATACGCTGATTATTGATGTCTGAGTGAGTCTATATAATCCTGTCAAAACATTTTCTGTATAATGACTTCATAAAATCTGAGTATCACAACACTGCAGTATCTTCTATAGCAGTTTTATCATGCATAAATTAACTAATATTTAATTACTTAATCAGATTTACACTTCAGGTGGTATCAATGAAGCAGGACACTACATGATGACTATTATCACTAAAAAGAGACCAACATCATCTGATCTGAGTTTCTCTTGGATTCCTACCATAACATGCATCAAAGACACACAGTTAAAGCAGCCAGAATAAACTTAAGTAAAACACTGAAAGGTCAAGAGCCCAACTAAAACAAACACTAATCTCCATCATGGTGACATCAAACTTTATTATTTTCAATAAAACTTCAACTTCTAAACCTCTGTTAATTCTCAATAAGAATGTTAGTATGAAAGAAATAAAGTCTGGATTGTAATAAGTCAAGATGCTGAGATCCTGATAGTGTTTAATGTTCTGTTGGGGTTTAAAGTGTTTCTGTATGGTGTGTTTCGTGTGTCACCATTGTGTTGAAGAGTAGAGCCTGAGCTTCAGTCCAGGATGAGCACAGAAACACTGATGAAATACTGCATGTTGCTTTATTTAACAGACAGTAACTGTGTAGTTGCTGATGTAGTGACACAGCAAATCATGCATATAATTAACTGCATGTTTTTCAGTAAAAAATCAGAAAAAATGTGAATTAACTGTGTATTTCTGTTAAAAAAGATTAATGAAGATTTCTGTAAAAGTATTTTGCACTTATTTAAATTAGGATATTTTACATTAATTTTACGGTTTTTGTATGGTAGCCATTGCTGACAGTCATTTGACAGTTTTTTATGGGATTTTTTTACAATGGAGGTGTTTGATCGTAATAATTCAGGAAATAGCTGTAAAATAACACTGTTTTTCCGTAAAACATTTAAGGAAAATTTCTGTAAAAGTTTTTTGCACTTAATTTAAATTAGGATATTTTAGGATATAGGATTATTATATTTATTATTATTTATTATTATATTATTATTATATTTCGTTTTTGTTTGGCAGCCGTAGCTGACAGTCAATGACCGTTTTTTTACGATTTTATTTTTTACAGTGTAGCATAGTGTGGATGTTCCATGACGCCACAATCAACTTTTTACTTTTCCTGTTTCGACCGCTGAGGTGAAGTCCCGCTGGTAGCGGTAAACCAGCCAGGATGTGTTTTTTTACCCCACCTTTTCTAAGAGCTTCCCCTTCTGGGGTAGGCAGTGCTATTCTATTTTTTATAGAATAAGAGCATGGAAAAGGTGACATGATTCATTGCATTATTTTCTACAGTATGATTGGTTCTTCATATGTATAATTCAGCAAACCCTTCTGTTACTAGGTAAAAGCAAATCTGGATTTCTTGATTTCTTCACTCAGTCTTTACTTTACTCAGTCACAAGTTTATATATTTAGACATCTGTAAAGTTTAACCCTTTTGTTATTTTCAGACACACTTTGGCCCAGGTGTTGGGGACATTTAGTTTTCAAAAGCATATAAATGTTAATCCTGCAAGAAAAAGAAATGTTAGTTATGATGATGATTAATTAAAAAATTCCATTACAGTAGCAACCATTATAGTCTGAGTTTTACAACTCTTTGAGCGAACGCAGACAGAATGACGAATCATTCATCACTATTACTCACACGCCGCAGCTTATTCATGTGGTTTTGCGTCTTTGCATTGGTCATCAAGTAATTCTTGCAGAGTTTAAAAGGTTTTGGCTCAGTGACTTACTCTTTTCATCACTACCACCAGAGAATAAACTGCGCATTGCACCCAGTTTCAGGAAATTGTTTGGTGTGATACGATTCCAAATTTAGGGGAACCGCCCCTTATGCTTATGCTATCGCTTGTTTCGGCTGCTTCTTCACCTGTGTTTTGATCCGGATAACAGCGAAAACACAGAAAGCCAGAAATTTCTGTCAATGGCGAGGAAAGAGTTAATAAAAGCTGGATGCCTTGTGCTTCTTTATGGAATGCAGTTAATTTTAAAATATATTGTATGGTGGAGAAAATTACTATAAATAACTTGTGACACGCCCATATATATTTAGAACAATAATATCTTAGTAAAAACCTAAAGTAATATTGACAAACTATATATCATTTTGAAAGCTTACAATCCCTAGTTTTCATATTTGGTTGCTGTTTTTTAAAATAAATTACAGAGGAGCAGTAATTTATCAATTTGGAACAAGAATATTTCATATTCATTAGGCGTGTTTAGGCCTTTTTTTTTTTAAATAGAAATAAACATGAAGAATCATGAAAGATTGGTTGAAACCTCAGTTTGTTTTCATGCCAAGAGTTCAAAAGATAACACCAATTAAATTTTATGACAAAAAAAGGTCTGAAAATGTTTCGAATATATAGAAAAATATTATGGATTTGTGATACGGCAGTGAGCTATAACGCACATATGTGCTCTTTTGTGTGTTCACTAGAGGTTGAAATCAAATCAAATACTGCCAAACCACCCATACTATTTCTGAATAGTATGTATACTTCATAAATTGTATGAAATTATGGAAATACATGGTTCAGATCACTCAAAACATATATGAAAATGGAGGCGCCCTTATATGGTCAGTAAGGAAGCTTGGCTATCCATCTAGTGAAAAGGTTTGGTACTGCGCCCAAATAAAATATTACTGAAAGCAAATTTTTTGAGATATCAACCTAAAATTTGGAACACAACTTGTTTAGATATTTGGCTTTAATTTTCTTGCAGTTTTAGAGTAAAATATATTTTGTAATTTTCATAAACTCAAACTTATATAACTTTTTTCTGTTCCACTTTCATAATTTATTATGTTTTATAGGCAAATGTCTTCTTTAAAACAAGACCAACCATATGTCTATATTCCAAAGCATTCTTGAATTACAACCATTTAAGTTTGGATAGTGATTTTCATGTCTATGCGAAAGGTACCTCTTGTCTCTGAGGTACAAACTCGCAGTAAATCAGGAAAACAAGAGATTTAAACAATAAGTCTAACCGTGTTGAGCTTTATAACAATGATTCGTTTCTGTCGATAAATGTATCCAAACAGTTGCGTCTGGTGACGTCACTGACAGGCGACCCAACGGCACGGTCCGTAACACAGAGAAATTAGCTATTTTAACCAGTTTTTAAACATCGTTTGAAAGATTTGGGGAAATGTAAGTACCAAGTCAACAAAATATATAACACTGTTTTAGTAGTTCTACCAGAAAGACTCGGGAGAATAAATACTGAGACAATTATACATTTATTAACAGTCCAGCAAGCAGTAAAGTTCTTTGGCGTAGGCCCTGTCCGTAGCTCGCAATCTGAGGGTCCGGACTCTGCATATCCTGCCTGAAGACAAAGGCAGGGGCGCAGCCGACCCCCTGTGAGGTATAGGAAGGGACCATCCTGGTGGTGGTGGTGGGGAGGATGGAGGGAAGGGTCCGTCTTGGAGGTGGTGGGGAGGATGGAGGTGAATGGAAGCATCAGCATCTGCAAACTCAAACGTGTGTAAATACCAGTCTTTTATACCACAAGTATTAGAATGTGATTGGAAAGATGAGAAGGTAAAGTGATGTAACAATTGATTCTTCCCGGCAGAACTTATGCTAAAGCTTTCATTTTTGGGATATTTTAATCCAAAAATCATTGTGCCTTTATTCATCAAAATAATCGACTGATTGCTCGATTACCACAGTAATCGTTAGTGACAGCCCTAGTTACTTTTCTTCAACGCATTGCAAAAAACAAGCAAAATAATATGATACTGTCACATAGAGTTGGGCGGTATCCAAATTTTGATACCGTCAAACCTCCTCCCTATTTTACCGCGGTATACGGGATTACCGTGAGTAAAAAAAAAATTATGACGTAAGGCTCAGACGGCGTCACCAAACTGTTGGCTTGTGCCTACACCGTTCAGAAACTGAATACCAATCACTAATACTAGGGCTTTAGGGTCTTTTTTTTTTCTTGTTTAAATTTTTTTATATATATATATATATATATATATATATATATATATATATATATATATATATATATAATAGTAAACGAGGCTCAAACGTCCATTTAGTAACAGACATGCTGTTTATTTGATCAATTTCATCAAAGAAACACACTAAGCCTGTAAAGCATTGAAATACATATTAGGGATGAAAATTAAGCAAAAATAATATTCGAAGATCGCTGGGTATTATTTGATTATTATTCAAAAAAAAAAAAATCGCACCTCTCCTCCCCCACATGCACACACACAGGCAGACACCAGAGCATGTGAGCAAAACGGAGCGGTGTGACGCTTAAATATAACTTACAAAGCTTAAACATACGTTTCATAGTTATGTTTAAATAATATAATGTTTTTTTATTTATTTAATCTATGTTGATTATATGAAAAGGGAACCGCATGAGATGAGTAAGATAGGATCATAAGATGCCCAATATATCAGGAGACATTTGGAGTCAGACATGATTTTGACCACTTAATTAAGTTTTGTAGAAAGCCTTTCTTGTCAGGTTTGCACACACGAAGCAGACAAGATGGTAGGTTTGATATTTTAATAGCAGAATGGATTGGACACAACGTGAAAGGTAAGTAAAAAGGAAGTAGATAATCAGATGAAGCTTAACTGAATGACAACCAAGTCTATCTCTCTCTTGCAGATGAAGATGAAGTTTCTCTGAGGACGGGATGAAGACAGGCTGAAGAAGATCGGGAACGACGGTGAGTATGCAGGTAGGTAATGTAGAGGGTCTGAGTGTCAGAAATCAACGAGACCAGACGAGGAGTGAAGGGAGAGTGCTGAGTATATAGGGCTTGTTAACGAGGGAGTGCAGGTGATGATGGCTGATAGAGTGCAGGTGTGCCAAGGAGGATGATGGGAAGTGTAGTGCACACACAGATAAGGAAGATGGTGAATGTGACATTACTCCCCCCTCCCGCTAGGCGCAAACCGCGCCGTAGAAGGCAGATGGGGTGGGCATCCTGGAGTCTGTGACCAGAGGGTGGACAGGGAGATGACAGACAGGAGACTCCAGGATGGTGCCGGTTGTCACGGCGAAGCAGGCTGAGGAGGTGACCACGGCGAAGCAGGCTGAGGAGGTGGCCACGGCGAAGCAGGCTGAGGAGGTGGCCACGGCGGTGAAGACCCTTCGGGCGGCCACGGCGGTGAAGACCCCTCGGTCGGCCACGGCGGTGAAGACCCCTCGGTCGGCCGTGGGCCCTTGGGTGGCTACGGCTAGGACATATGGCCCCCCCCCCCCCAAAATTCTTGGGGAGGTTAACGGGCTTAGGCTTAGGTAGGAGGAGTCCAGCGGCAAAGGCATGTCAGGGCTGGATGAAACAGGCGACGAAGGCGGTTCAGGACTGGACGAGACCTGCCTGTCGAGCCTGAGCTTCTTCACGTCATGCCTGTCGAGCCTGAGCTTCTTCACGTCATGCCTGTCGAGCCTGAGCTTCACGTCATGCCCGTTGAGCCTGAGCTTCTTAACATGACGTCATGCCCGTCGAACCTGAGCTTCTTAACATGACGTCATGCCCGTCGAGCCTGAGCTTCTTCACGTCATGCCCGTTGAGCCTGAGCTTCTTCACGTCATGCCTGTCGAGCCTGAGCTGCTTCACGTCATGCCTGCCGAGCCTGAGCTTCTTCACGTCATGTCTGCCGAGCCTGAGCTTCTTCACGTCATGCCTGCTGAGCCTCCCTGTCCCCCTGAACAGCAGGCTCCGGCCTGGCTTCTTGCACTGCACCATGACCCAGGTTTTCCAGTGCTTCACGACCCTTTGAGACTCAATCCCCAGACCAGTAGCGGAGACCCACAGGTGTGATGAGGTGAAGATCATGGGCAGCAGGATGGCTGGGCAGAGAACAGAATTAACCTACCAGAGGATGTAGCAAGACAAGACGTTTCCGAAGGCGATAGCGAGAGGATGGTCAACGTAGAAGGTACGAGAGCAAATCCTTTGCAAACAATAATCTGGCAAAGAAGCAGGGGGAACGGTAACTAGAAGTAGCAGAGAAAATTAGGCCAAAGAGAAAACAGGTGAGGTGGCAATCTGCGAGCTTATTGTGATGAGAGAGCGAGAACACAATTTACTCTATATAAGAGCCATTATGCTCTATTTAAATGTCTGTTGTAGTTCCACTGGGTGGAGTATGGGTTTAGGGTATATAGGTAATCAGAGAGCAAGAGACGTTAGGTGTAATGGGGAAGCAAACCATTTTTGACCGTGTCAGGATCATGTAAGGACATGCTAACTGGTGATTGCAATGTGTTTGAGCATCAGAACTGAGACAAATAAAGAGAATAAATGCAGTACTGGACTGGAAGTGTATTTGTTTGGAACCACGCGTCAGATAGCCCTACAAACAAGTGACAAGATGGTCATTTGTCGCTACACTCTGTATATTATGTTATAATCCATTTATTCACTTTGAGCATAGACCTTCAAATAAAAATTTCAACTTAAACTGTCATGAATCTTGAATGCTTTAGAGCACAGACTTAAGTTTGGTCTATTTTCAAAGACGACACTTGGCAGATCATTGGTGAAGTGAAATGTTTAAAGTTACACAATTTCACGTTTATTGTTATGAAATTTTTATGTGAAATATGTTCAAAAACACTTTTTCCTTTAAAACTGCAAGAAAATCAAAGCAATGAATCTAAATAAGTTGTGTTCAAAATGTTGTTACAATGTCCAAGTTTTTTTTTTTGTTCACACAGCAAGTGCCAAAACATTTCCAAGTTCCGTACCATTCTGATGAAGTAAAAAAAAAAATATTGTGTATAAAAGTACAAATTTTGGGTCAAAAATGACAGAAGAGACCTGGAGTGTTTTCGTGGGGAAAATAGTTGTTTAATGCTATCTCAGGTTAACTTTATTAGGTTAATCAGTAAAGATGTCTGATGTTCTGTGTTTAAGTACATTAAGTATATTTCCAATTTTTATATATATGACTAAAAATGTCCCCTATTATAATTAAGTGGCTTTTTGTACTTCAGTACTATCACAATGTTTGCAATAAACAACTTGAACCATTCATGCCCATCATTTTTACAAGCATGCTCTTCATCGTCTTTATCATATACCATAACCGCACTCAGCATCAGCACAGTGTGATTCAAGGAAGGGGGACAGTTTTATTTCAATTGTTTACAGAAATTTAAAACACCACACTGAAAAAAGTGAAACATCAGTGCAATTCATTCAAAGTATATATTTGCATTGGTCCAATGGAAAATTGTGATTTTCAGTTTATACCTTCTGTTTTCACTTTGCCTCAAAGTAAGTGTTACACCCTCTAAAATGATACTTTGGATTAACTTAAAAAAATTGATGTAATTTGTTACAGCTAATTTTTTTAGTTTTTCTCAAATTGTATTTATGATTTAGTTAAAACCATAAATTTTGATTAATGTCAAACCTAAATTTTAATTTTTTCCAACTCAACGTTTTACCTTTACCCAAAGTACACAGCAAAAACTCCAGTGTTAAATTAACACTCAAGAGTGTTAAAGTTAATGAGATAATTAAGTGATTAATTGAGTGATGATTGACCATTATTGAAGACACCTGATGTTAACAAGCAGAATCACTGAAGGAGAAAATCACTAATTGTAAGTTACCATTATGGTGATGTGTGTTTGCTTTAGTTGGGCTCTAGACCATTATATGTTTACTTTAATATTTGTTTGGCTGTTATATCTGAATTAAAACTGCCAGATGAACAAAGAAAAAAAAAAGTGATCTGATGGTGTTGGTTATATTATGACAATCATCATTTGAACTTGATCACTGAACTCATTAAGATCCTTATTTCTGACATAGGTTTATGTTGTTTATTACAGAATAACTGTGATTCTGCATAAATACCCAGAATTGTTGATATAATATAAAGGATTTCTTAAAAGTTGTTTTGGGAAAAAAAAAAATCTTTCTTTTAGGCACACGCAGACGTCAAGTTTCAGTCTATGCATCTCAACAATGGTGACAAGCAAAATATTCAATTAGGAAAAGGAAATTACATAGACAATTCAGATCATAATTTATTCATACCGCAATGCATGATGGGAGCCATTAATGAGTTGTGATTGGTGGCAGCCGCTGCAACATGCTTTATTATTGTCACCATTGTTGAGATTCACAGGCTGATTATTGATGTCTGTGTTTTTAAGTAAATTAATTCGAAAGTCTTTTGATTAGAAAAATGTTTATTAAATATTATGGGTTATATGAAAAATTCTGAAAATCATATGCTGTAGAATTACAGAGCTGATATAATTGACAAGTTAAACCAAACTATCTCAATAAGTTTCATTCTTCAGATCACAGCATGATTATGTCAAAACATAACCAACACCACACTTTTCTTTGTTCATCTGACTGTTATAAATCAATAACAGCAGACAAACAAAATTTAAAGTAAACATATAAGGGTGAAGAGCCCAACTAAAGCAAACACTATTCTCCCTAATGGTAACTTACAATTAGTGATTTTCTCCTTCAGTGATTCTGCTTGTTAACATCAGGTGTCTTCAATAATGCTCAATCATCACTAAATTAATCACTTAATTATCTCATTAACTTTAACACTCTTGAGTGTTAATTTAACACTGGAGTTTTTGCTGTGTACTTTGGGTAAAGGTAAAACTTAAAATTTTGGTTTGACATTAATCAAAATTTATGGTTTTAACTAAATCATAAATACAATTTGAGAAAATCTAAAAAAATTAGCTGTAACAAATTACATCAATTTTTTTAAGTTAATCCAAAGTATCATTTTTTTCAGTGCACCAAACATTTATAGTATTACAGCGATAATATAGCCTAAAGTTTATTCATGCACAAGCACCCTCTGTTCAGAGCCTTAATATGTTTAAATTCACGCTGGTCCCACCACCATCATAGTGACTTCATTACCATTCAATCAAAGCAGTTGCCATGGGAATATCAGACTGTTGTGTTTTTAGATTGACAGAAATCATGCAGCTGATAGGAAGTGCTATTGTTAGATAACAGTAGTCAGTTCATTTCTCTATTAGATTTTCAAATGACACTCCAAACTGAAACGGTTTGTTGATCCTTTAGTCAGACACTCATCGAAATATGGAGAGGGAACCACAGAGTCACACTCCTTCACCAAAATAGTGTTCAACCTGTAATGCACAAAAAAAGTCACTTTGAACGTTCAGGCTGGATTTTACTTCTGAAGCCTTTATATTTGAGGTAAAAATAAAAAAATAAAAAAACATATATATATATATTATTGATGTGTATATATTATTAAACACACACACACACATATATATACAAAAATATTTACTGTATATGTGTGTATACAGTGTGCGTATATATATATATACATATATATATATATATACAAATGTACAAATATATATTTACAAATGTACACATATATTTATACATTTAAATGCGATTAATCAATAAAACAGCACTGGCTTTACATAATTGCATAATTATAAATAAAATATATATGCAAAAATAATCTCGCACACTATTGTGTAAAAAAGAGAGGCCTCGAACTGGTTCATATGAGGCCGCTCCAACACTGGCTCCACGATCGAGTCCCAAGATGGGCGTGGCAGAGCGGCTCGTGCCGGGTTTCCACTACCCCATCGCCAAAAACTCAGCCTGTGGTCAGACCCTTCGTTTCTACAGGCAGGTGTTCTCCGTCTAGAACAATTGTTCAGGCATTCTGTGGTCTCCACGGATGTCCCTACCACCAGCTGAAGCATGCATATAATTAGGTTTAAGTGTGTAAGTGGAGTGGTGTTCTTCCCACCAGGAGAACTCCCGAACTTGTCTCTATCAGAGTGGTGCTTTCTGGGAAAGCATGACCTGATCGTCAGGTTCCTGAGGGGGAGAGAAGACTAAATCTGCCTCACCCACTCTCAGCTATTCAGAGACCACCCTTTGAGCCTTTGCAATCAGCTGAGTTAAAAATTCTGTCATGGAAGACAGTACTCCTGGTTGCATTGGCCTCCATCAAGAGGGTAGTTAGGGTAGACCTGCATGCATGCATTTCGGTCGATGAATCGTGCCTAGAATTCAGCCTGGCTAACTCTCACGTGATCCTGAGACCCCGACCCGGATATGTGCCCAAGGTTCCTACCACTCCCTTCTGGGACCAGGTGGTGAACCTGCAAGTGCTGCCTTCGGAGGAGGCAGACCCAGCCATGGCTTTTCTCTGTCCTGTCCGTACTCTGCGCCTGTACGTGGACAGAACTCAAAGCCTCAACATCTCAGATCAGCTCTTAGTCTGTTACGGAGGCCAGCAGAAGGGAAAGGCTGTCTCCAAGCAGAGGATGGCCCACTGGATAGTGGATACCATGACCTTGGCCTATGAGTCCCAAAGGTGTGCCTTGCCCGCTCGGGTTCAGAGCCCACTGAGAGCACACGGCGCTACTTACATTCTGCCAATCATGGTCTTCAGGCAGGCGATGTCATCTGTGACGTCATCATCAATCAAAGCTATTGGAGGAAACAGAAAACAATCAAAACCTTATTCAAACTGGCTCACTGTGAATACTTAGAGAGCCATAGGAATCTGGCAGTTTTTGAGTCCAGAAATTCACAAAACATTGTTTAAGATACAATGTTATAATTGGTGTGGCATTTTCTCACCAGAGCAGCTCATGTTGCAGACATTGAGCGACGGCATCATGCCAGAATCACAGGCCAGCTGATCACTGAGCTGAAACATGCCATACAGCTGCCGAGGCTTGATCATCTTAGGACTGGCGCCGATAGCTTTGACAAAGCTGGTGTTGAAGCCCGATGCATTGGCCTTGCAGACAACTGCCACAGAACGAAAGGAATAAAGGGTGTGAGGCTGATCAACATTTTATCTGCACATCATGTGACATAAATATGGATAGAGAAGGGAATCTGTTACTCACGTCTAGCGATGAGATCATCCACGGTCATTTTGTCTCCCATGGCTTCAGTCACCTGAATCTGAGCCGCCTCGAGTTGAGCCTTCAGCTCACATTTACTGAGAATCCGTCCCTCAGTCGCACTGGACACCAGCAGAACCAGAGCCAACGCCGCCAACATCTTCACTGGGAGAACGCTCTTCATCTCTGATATCTGGAGGTTAAACACAGGCAAAGCAGAAATAAATGGGAATTCATTTTTAGTTATAGTTATACTAATTTGGTTGCACCGGTGTAATGCAAAGTAGCCAATTTAAATGGCTTATTATTTTAGTCTGATTATGCAAACAAAAAAACTATTTTTATTTTTATTTTATATACACTTCATCAAGGATGTTTTAATTGATCAAAAGTGACAGATTCAATTTAAAATAAATGAACTTTCTATTCTTCAATGAATCCTGAAAAAGAAAGTTTCCATAAAATATGAAGCAGTGCAACTGGTTTCAACAATGATAATAATCATAAATGTTTCTTGAGCATCAAATCGTCATATTAGAATGATAAATAATATTTCACAATATAATTGATTTTACTTTATTTTTCATTAAATAAATGCAGCCTCTGTGAGCAAAAGTGACGTCTTTCAAAAACATTAAAACATCTAACCAACCCCAAATTAACTATACTGTATATGTGTTGCAGTCACAATGACCAGCAAGGCATTCTCTACCAGATTAAATCACAGAACCTGCAATCAAAACTGCTGGAAGAACCGTATTAAAATGACTCTTACCAGATGTTTTGTTGTTGGATGTTTTGTTGTCTTCAGATGTTCCTCAATCTTCACTGTCCTGTACTGTGACTGATCAGCCTTATATATGTTAGAGTCGTCTCCACCTCAGCTGCACCTGTGCTTTTGGTTAATCCCAACATTAATACTAAGATTAATTTAACGATAAGCCTACATTTTTTGGTCTGAATGTATGTCGGGGAAGATGGTCTCGCCCTGTTGAGTTTTGGTTCCTCCCAAGGTTTCTCCATCCACCCAAACCAACCGTCTTAAGAAAGATGTCTTGTGCCTAAGACATCCTTTTTCCTATATAAATGAAGAAAACTGGCTCGTGTTTGGTGTGATGTAACTTGCAGGTCCTTTTAGTTTGTATCTTTCATATAATTTCCAGTAGGGCGATATATTATCGTTTGCGATATACTGGTAAAAATTCTCACGACCTTTTTTTTATTTAAACCTTTATTAAACCAGAAGAATCCCATTGAGATTAAGAACCTCTTTTGCAAGGGTGACCTGGCCAAGACAGGCAGCAGCATATAAAAAATAATACAAACACATAGGTACAGACAAATAACACAGAAAACTAAAACTAACACTTCATAAAATCATTTTAAATCGTTTTTACAATCTAAAAACATTTACATATTAAGGCATCTGCCTCTACATCTTTCATTTTGGATTTAAATGCGTTTAGCTAGATTAATTCAGTGAGTTTCAAGTCCTTTTGCAACCCCAGGGTTCCCGCGGGTCCTTAAAAAGTCTTAAAATGTCTTAAATTCTGAGCTTTAAATTTAAGGCCTTAAAACGTCTTAAAAACAGCCAGATTTTCATCCGCGGTCTTAAATTTCATTTAGTCAGGTCTTAAATTTTTTTTACCCTCGTTCATTTCCAGAAACGCTGGCCGCAGAAAGTTATTACAAAGTAGCAAAAAAGTATCGAAGTCGCTCGCCAAGAGGCAGTTCACATATCGCGTCTTTTTCGCGCTCAAGTTCATTCAAATGTAGGCGCGCGGTAAGCGCGCTTATAACTGAAGCGACGCACTCGCTTTTTTCCAGGCGCAGCAACAGGAAAAAAGACATGAAGGATGCGGGTGCACCCAAACACTACGGGTGTTTTTCTCTTCTCCGTAAATAAATCTTGTAACAGAGCTACAGCAAGCGTTTTTCGGCGGTGGAAATCCATTAGCCACTAAAACTTTTTTGTCATTGTGGAGTTGCATAGCAACGACAGACGCCACGGGAAAATCGGACCGAATTTTACTATTAATAATAAAAGATAAGCTAAAGTGTATTGTAAATGTCACTAAATCATTTTTTATAAAAAGAATGAGTCAAACAAGATAAATTAAAGTCTGAAATATGTGAGGTTTATCTTTTTATAAAAACCTTTTTTTTGTCAACTTTATTTGAACTTGTACATGTTAGATAACATGTTGCAAGACACATAAAATCTGGCTATCATTTTTAATCGTATTATTTTAATGTTTATGTTAGTGCGTATTGATGCTAATTTTATTTGTTATTTGCTGTTTTTCGACATAAAACTTGGTGAATTGATTTCATTGTGTAGTATTAGTACTTTTTGAACAGGATTCTGTGATAACAGTGATAATTTTTGGCACTATAATAATTAAATGAAATGTTCATGCCATTTCATCTCTAGTTATGATCAACTAAAATCAACTAATAATTATGTGTTTTTACAGTAGGCCTATAATATGCAAAGTACAATTTTCTATAAAAAAATTATATCTGATTCTGTTCTTTTCTCTGACACGCGTTGTTGGGTCTGGAAGGTTACTAATGTGATTGCTTTATCTGTAAATTAAGTTAATGCTTTTTCAATTACTGAATTCATTGAAATAAAATGAATTCTTTGATTTGAATATTTTTTGGCAATGCGTCGTGTAGGTCTTAAATTTCAATCTTTATGGTCTTAAAATGTCTTAAAAAAGTCTTAAATTTGACTAACTGAAACCTGCAGGAACCCTGAACCCATGCTGAAGGTGCAGAATACAGAAATGCCTTCTTTCCCATTTTCTTACGAGTCTTTAGGCACAGAGAGCATAACAAAGTCCTGAGAACGCAAAAAGTGTCGCCCATTGCTTTTCTGTATGATATGAATACATAGGTAGCTTGGCAGCAGACCAAGAATTGCCTTATATATGAAAGTGTACCAATGACAGCCTTCGTGTGGCTAGAGCAGTGGCAGTTCTACATTGAATTACACCCTGGGCGAGACCCCCTTCGAGTGAAGTGTTTCACTCAATTTTGAGATATTAAGTCTTGTTTTCTGGGGAAATAAATAAAAAAATTATTTCCCCAGAAAACAAGACTTAATATCTTATGTCATTTTACCACTTTGTTAGCGTTATGCATCTTTATTTAAGAAATGTTTGATATTTGGACTGGAAACAAGACAAAAATACTAATTAAGAAAAGCATTTTTTGCAGTGTAATAACTGAACTTGTCACAGTTTTGTTGCAAAGCACAATATTATGGTGAAATTAGATCTCGTGTTTGAGTTAAAACCGAATTATTGTTAAGCATAGCAAGAATCATAGCAAAAAGGATAACAAATAAGAGTTATACCCACCAATTAATATTGCCCCTTCATTCATGACATGGATACCGTAATCATACAGAGAAAACATAGTTGCATACCTTTATCTTTCGCTCGTTTCTAAATTGGACACCTGATGGCTTTGACCTTTCTTGTCCATCTCTTATTTGGCACTCGACATCGACAATCAACAGATTTCCCCTGATCCCCCCCATACCAACTGTCACTCACGAGTCACGACCAGAAGTCAAGACTAAACCAATTCACCTTGGTGGTGGTGACCAAGTAATCGTTTTGTATTACCTATTTTTATTCAGACCATTCAGAAAAACAAAAATGTGCAGGAAATATAGAGGCCTGTATTTATAATATTATGAATGAAATGTGCGTTATTTGGAAGAAAGTCGAGGTGTGACTGACTTAGATAACTATATGGATCCCCCCCCTTGTCCGTTCCATTTGGGAGAGACCCTGGGGTGAACTGTCACAGGGGGGCAGCGTTTCATATTATGTTGAAGCTTCCCCGGGCGCCGCCATTGGCTATCAGACCATCACCTGCTGTTAGCATCCCATTGACTCCCATTCATTTTGGCGTCACTTTGACAGCGAATAACTTTACATCTGAGGCGTTTAAAGAATCCATTTGTCCATTATTTATTTCTAAAGAAACACGAAAATGTATAAAAGGCTCCATTACCTTGTATCTTACGTTATGGCCCCGTAGAAGCAGTTTTTGTAAAAATAAGCTAACGATTGCGTCATAACCACGCGACTCTCTGTCGCACAGTAGAGAATTACCGTATGGACAGGAGGAGAAGCTCGCGGGCAATCGGGGGGACATGGAGGCAAAATGACAAAATAATTCATCAGAATACTTAGCAAAAGTTACTCCTGCTGCTAGCTCATGGACAGCTCCTACTCACGCTCTCCGTCTCTGCAAGTTTCGGAAGGGAATGATTCAGATTTCCCTTGACACAGCTACTAGAAGACAGACGGGTTGCTCACGTCACATCTACGTCGTCAAGCTCAGTGTGAGTCTGTGCAGTACGCTCGACCATCAGGAAGTTAGTGCCTCTAATTGACTTCACTTGTCTCCGTTGAATCCAATGGGGTCGCTGTGTCCAGTTTATATACTGTCTATGAACTGTCATCCGCGCCCGCGCCTCCTCCCCTTTCCCCTTCTCAAACAAACAGCTTCTGTGCGCGGCATCTTCTCAGCAAGCAGGGGCGCCTGCAGCTGCAGGGGGCGCAAATTTGCCAATTCCCCACACAGTGAAATGATAGATAATAGAAAACCGCTTCGCGGCGCAGATTTTTATTTAAATTTTTTTTTTTCTCGTGCCGGCGGCGCCGCCCCCCCAAAAATGCCGCCCCGGGCGATTGCCCTGTTCGCCCGTGCCTAAAACCGCTACTGGGCTAGAGGAGGCCCTCGATCCAACCTGAGAGTATAGCTCACAGTGGTGAGTCAGCACTTTGCAATTTGTAATGAACCTCAACGAAGCATGGTACGCTGTGTCAATCATATGAAAATTCTGTGTAGAAGTATGCATATATAAAAGATCACCATAGTCTTTTTTTTATATTAAAAAGAATAACACAACTTATTTCAAAAATAAAAACCCAATTTTAGCCTCAGCTTTTCCATCAGGTACAGCACATGTTGTTAAGTCAGGGAGTCATCAATCAAAATACCCAGGTATTTATAGGAGTTAACAACCTCTATTTCACTTCCCCCCATAGTGACAATTGGAGGGAGGCTTTGTGGCCTGGTCCTAGATTTAGTAAACAACAAATTTGGTCTTATCTCCATTTAAAACTAACTTCAGCTGCATAAGGGTGTTTTGGACCTCAACTGCTTATACAAGAGTTGACGCACTGCAATATATGACAGTATCATCAGCATAAAAATGAAGATTAGCATTTAACACATTTTGACCCATATTGTTTATATAAATAGTGAAAAAAAGTGGACCTAATACAAAGCCCTGTGGTACACCCTTAGTGACTGCTACAGTATTGGAACATAGACCATCACATCTAATACACTGAGACCTATAACTAAGGTAATTTGAGAACCAAGCAACTGCTTGCTCAGAAAGTCCTGAGTTAATAAGTCTAAGTTTCAAAACTTCCTGATCAACTGTATCGAAAGCTTTGGACAGATCAATAAAGAGTAATGCCGAATGTTGCTTCTTGTCAAGTACAACAAACGTCATTTACCACCTTCATTGCAGCTGTGATGGTGCTATGTCTTTTTCTGAAGCCTGATTGATATGTAGATAAAACGTCATTTGAGTATAAAAACTCCTTTAATTGATCACTCACAAGACCTTCAAGAATTTTTGCTAGTACTGATAAATTAGATATTGGCCTGTAATTATTTAAAATAGCTGGGTCACCCCCTTTTAATAAAGGAAGAACAAAAGCTGATTTCCATATCCTTGGAATTTCCTTATTTTCCACTGTAAGGTTAAAAAGATATTTAAGAGGCACAGCTACAAAATCGGCTGCCAATTTAAAAAAAAAAGGATCAATAAGGTCAGGTCCTGAGGTTTTTCTACAATCCAAGGCTTTTAGGGCTTGTTGAACTTCCTGCACCGAGAATGGTACGAAATTAAAAGACTGATCAACATATCCTGGCTTGTCAGTACAGGGATTCACAGACGCAGAAGTAGAATCAAACAGAGAACCTGAAGATATGAAATGCTCATTAAAACTATTCAAGATCTCCATTTTGTCACGAACAGCAACTGAATCCTTCATAACAAAGGTGGGTACTACTTGCAAATTTTTGCTTACAGAAAGGGATTTTATGGTTTTCCAAAATCTTCTGGGATCATTTAAATTTTGAGTGGTGATAGACAAGTAATATTCAGATTTGGCTGTCTTAATAAAAGGGGTGCATTTGTTTCTTAGCTGTCAAAATGCAAGCCAGTCAGATGTTGAACCTGTTTTCCTTGCTTTTGCCCAAGCCAAGTTACGTTTATGAATAATTTCTGCTAACTTTGTGGAAAACCAAGGGTTATCACGCCCCTTTACTCTATATCTCCTAAGTGGGGCATGTGTAATTATAATTTGTGTAAAATCCTCATTAAAAAATGTCCAAGCTGTCTTCACATCAGGGATAAGCTCTATTCTACTCCAATTGAAATGAAACAAATCATGATAAAACCCCTGTTTATTAAAATGTTTAAGATTCCTCTTACAAGTGACATGTGACTTTGATTTAGGGACCTTAGTGTTTCTGACGGCAGCTACAACACAATGGTCACTTATGTCATTGCAAAAAACACCAACAAATGAGAATTTATGAGGAACATTAGTCAGAATCAAATCAATTAAAGTAGATATTAAGATTTGGATGTGTGGGAGAATTGATCAACTGTGTAGGAGTAACAGAATCACAAAAAGATTTAAAATCATCAGATACTGGCATATCGCCAGCTACAATAATTTCACTATATTTTAATCTACTTAAAAGTTGCATCAGAGACTGTAACGCTGTCATAGAGTGATCTACGTTATCACTCCCGCCCACTGCAACCGATCATTACATCAGATCACCTTACCTGAATCCCGACCTGAAGATACTTCCCTGTTGTCCCGTGGTTTCCATCGTCCATCGTCCCTTCGTCATCGTGTTTATCATCATTCTACAAAGACATTGTTCACAGTCAGCTAAGTGTTCACCTTATCAGTCATCACACTCAAGTATTCCTGCATCGCTCACTCTGCACTCAAACTTGTTATTTGTTTACATCTGCCTTGTCTCCTTCTATGGATGTGACAGAAGACCAGACCATCACAATGCAGAGCACGGGCACCGATGTCACGAATCCCTTCGTTGAGTTGGTGAATGCAGTTCGTCAATCACTTCCTCCATCACCCATCACTTCTTCACCTGTTGCCTCTGCCAGTCCCATGGCCCGACCAGCGACATACTGCGGCGAGGCGGAGGATTGCAGCGGGTTTATCCTTCAGTGCAATCTACACTTCGAGATGCAACCCCATCTGTATACCACCGATCGAGCGCTTATTGGGTTCGTAATCTCACTTCTCTCCGGTCGAGCTCTTCAGTGGGCTCAAGCGCTGTGGCAAGCGGAAGTTCCCGTAACCAAGCCGTTATCAGCATTTCTTCGGCATTTCAAGGAAGTCTTCGGTCAAACCACGTCCTCTCTAACCGTCCATGATCAGCTCTTTAACCTTCAACAAGGTACACGATCGGTGGGATCCTATGCCCTGCAATTCCGCACACTCACCGTGGCAAGCGGATGGAATAAAGCGGCTCTCCTCACAGCCTATCTCCAAGGTCTAGATCCTGAGATTCGTTCACTGATGGTTATACACGATGATAACATGGGGTTAGAGAACTTCATCCAGAAATCGATCCGAGTTTCCCAACGACTTTCTGCTTGTCCATCATTCCAACCCGCTTTGCATCCTCCGTCTCTAGTACCATCTGCCACCCTTCCAACACCAGAACCAATGCAGGTAGATACTCACCGACTAACACCAGCAGAGCGTCAAAGAAGATGGGTTAATCATTTGTGCTTGTACTGTGGGGGAGGACGTCATCTCTAACTGCCCAGTTCGACCTTCATGCCCAGCAGTGAGTACCATCCAACTTTCTCCCAAAATTGCATCTCTGACCCGTACCACTGTCTACCTTGTAACGTCCTGTTCAACTGTTCCAGCACAAGCTCTCATTGATTCCGGTTCAGCGAGCAACTTCATCTCCCACAACCTCCTTCAAAGGCTCTATGTCAAAAGAAAATGCTGTCCCCAAAACCTAGAGATTCACACCATCCTGGGTAAGCCGCTGGGTCATGGTCGCATATGTCACTTCTCCCCACCATGACGCTCCGCATCGGCTGCCTGCATTCTGAGGAGATCTCGTTTTTGGTGTTGGAAGGATCCACCGTGGACATCATCCTGGGATGCCCGTGGATGCTCTAACACGAACCTTGGATAAACTGGATTACTGGTGAGATTCTCCAGTGGGGTACCTCTTGTCATCAGACCTGCACCACATGAAACAGGTCCTTCAGCGCCTCAGGGAACAACATCTCTATCTGAAGCTAGAGAAATGTGAGTTCCACACTTCTACAGTTCACTTTCTCGGGTACATCATTGACCAACGAGGCATCCAGATGGACCAGAGGAAGGTGGACACAATCCGGACCTGGCCTCAACCAACAACCATCAAAGAAATACAGAGATTCCTTGGATTCGCAAATTTCTACTGCAGATTCATCCATAACTACAGTCTTCTCAGTTCTCCTCTGACTTCACTCCTCAAGACCCGGCCCAAGTCTCTGTCCTGGAATCCAGAAGCCACCACCGCCTTTGCCACTCTCAAGGATGCCTTCGTCACCGCTCCCCATCCTCACCCATCCATATCCAGAATTGCTGTTTACCGTGGAGGTGGATGCTTCCTCCACAGGGGTGGGAGCGGTGCTCTCACAGCGGCAGGGTAACCCTCCTTTACTCCATCCATGTGCCTTCTACTCTAAAAAGCTGTCCCCGGCGGAGCAGAACTATGACATCAGTAACAGAGAGCTCCTCGCCATCAAGCTTGCATTGGAGGAGTGGAGACATTGGCTGGAGGGAGCAAAACACAAGTTTGAAGTCATCACTGATCATCGAAATCTAGAATACCTCAGAGAAGCTCGCCGTCTCAATGCACGCCAAGCCAGATGGTCCCTCTTCTTCACAAGGTTCGACTTCCTAGTTACTTACCGACCTGGATATTAAAATTCCAAAGCTGATGCTCTTTCACGTCTCCTCCAACCTGAACCAAAACCTACCAATCCTGAGACCATCCTCCCTCCAGCCATGATCTTCAGTCCCATCCTCTGATCTTTAGATGAAGACATTCGAATTGCTATTCAAGTAGAACCTGCTCCGCCGGGAGGTCCAGAAGGGTGCATCTACGTACCTACATCTTGCCGTCTGCCCCTTCTGGTCACTCAGCTCACACCTCTCCGGGCTCTGGACACCCAGGTAGCCAGCGAACCCTCTCGCTCCTCAGTCAACGCTACTGGTGGCCCTCTATGGCCCAAGATATCTCCCGATATCTCAAGGGTTGCTCAGTCTGTGCCATCACCAACACTCCCCCGTCGACTGCCTGCTGGCAAACTGGTTCCATTACCCATCCCTCATCGTCCGTGGTCCCATCTGGGAATTGACTTTATGACTGACCTTCCACCCTCAGAGTCCAATACCTGCATCTTCGTCATTGTTGACAGATTCTCCAAAGCCTCTCCAAAGCCTGCAAGCTAATCCCTCTCAGAGGATTACCCACAGCCTTCGAAGCAGCTGAAGCACTCTTCCAAAATGTCTTCCGTCATTTCGGTCTCCCTGATGATATTGTATCCGACCGAGGTCCTCAGTTTATCTCCCGTGTCTGGAAAGCTTTCTTCAAGCTCCTTGGAGTCTCCATCAGTTTATCCTCTGGTTATCATTCTCAGACCAACGGCCAGACTGAGTGCAAGATCCAAGAGATCGGGAGGTACTTGAGGTCATTCTGCCACCAGAACCAGAACAGCTGTAACCGGTTCCTTCCCTGGGCAGAATATGCCCAGAATTCTCTCCGCCAGTCAACCACCGGACTCACGCCATTTTATGTTTATGTTTATTTCATTCATGGATATTTTTCCAACATAACTTACTTCATCATCCTCATATATATAATTTATAAAAAACCATGATGAAAAGGAGGCAGGGTGAAGAATATCTTATATTTCCTGCCCCCTCAACAATAATAAAAAAAGAAAAACCTCAACATATCAAAAAACTCAACATATCAAATCCCCATCAATGCATGACGATAACAAATGAAACAAACTAGAAACCAAAACAGCAACCTGACACAGATTCCAAAGCAATAGCAAACCATGATCACAACCATCATCATCAATTTCTATAAGTATTCATCCAAAGCAAAAGCAAACCATAATCACGACCATCATCATCATCATCATTATCATCAATTTCTATAAGTGTTCATACAAATCCATTGTTTTCTCTTTAAATCTTTTTTTAAACAGAAATATATTTTTACATTGCTTTAGTTCATTTTGCAGAGAATTCCAAACTTTCACTCCCACCACTGAAGTACACATTTGTTTTGCTGTTGTCCTTGCAATTTGATACCTAAAATGTCCCTTTCTTCTTCCTTCATTTTCTATAAGGATAAACAAGTGTTGAAGGTTTGTGGGCAATACTTTATCTTTTGCTTTAAACATAACAATAAGTGTCCGTAATTCAACCAATTCTTTAAATTTTAACAGTTTAGAGTAAAAAAATAAGGCATTTGTGTGCTCTCTATAATCTGTTTTAAATATAATTCGCATGACTCTCTTTTGTAATAGAAAGAGTGACTTTGTGTTGCTTTGGTATGTGTTTCCCCACACCTCCACACAGTAGCTAATGTAAGGCAACACCAGTGCACAATACAAAGTTCTCAATGCCTTATAATCTAACACATGTTTTACCTTATTTAGTACAAAAATACTCTTAGATATCTTTTTTTGTATGTGTGAGATATGCGGTTTCCAAGTCAACCCTTCATCTAGTAGCACACCCAAAAACCTAATTTCCTTAACTTGCATTATTTTTGTTCCTGCTATTGATAGTACAATACTTTCATCTTTTTTTCTATTACCAAAAATCATAAACTTTGTTTTCTTTAGATTTAATGACAACCTATTAATGTCAAACCATTCCTTCACTTTAACCATTTCTTGTTCCATACTAATTACCAATTCATTTAGATCATTTCCTGAGAGGTAAATGTTTGTGTCATCTGCGAATAGAACAAAATTCAATAACTTAGATACATCACAAATGTCATTAATGTAAAGTATAAATAATTTTGGTCCTAAAACTGAACCTTGCGGTATACCACATTGAATTTGCATATTATTGGATTTGTTATTATTATACTGAACATACTGTTGTCTTTTGTTCAAATAACTACTTAACCAATCCAATACTATTCCTCTCACACCATATAATTGAAGCTTTAATAACAAGATTGAATGATCAATTGTATCAAATGCTTTCTTTAAGTCGATAAACACATTTCAATGCATCCTAGGATATCAGCCTCCCCTGTTTCCCTGGTCCGGTGAACCATCAGAGGTTCCAGCTGTTAACCACTGGTTCGAGCAGAGCGAAAGGGTGTGGGACTCAGCTCACGTCCATCTACAACAGGCAGTGCGAAGACACACCACACAAGCCAACGCCGGAAGATCAGAGACACCCCAATACCAACCTGGACAAAAAGTATGGTTGTCTACCCGAGATATCCGTCTTCGCCTGCCCTGTCGTAAGCTGAGTCCCCGCTACATAGGTCCATTTACCATCCAGAGGCAGCTCAACGACGTCACCTACCGGCTCAACCTACCTGCACAGTATCGTATTTCTCCATCCTTTCACGTTTCTTTGTTAAAACCCAATTCTGAACCCTTGTTTCCTCCCCACACAGAACCCGGTGAACCTGACGTACCTCCTCCTGAAGTCGCAGAAGAAGAACTCATCTACAGAGTCCAATCCATCATCAACTCGCGACGACAGGGCAATCGACTGGAGTACCTAGTTGACTGGGAGGGGTACGGCCCAGAAGAGCGTTCCTGGGTAGCCCGTGATGACATACTTGACCCCTCCCTATTAACCCAGTTTCATCAAGATCATCCCACTCGTCTTGTGCCCAGAGGTCGTGGTCGTCCCCGTCGTCTGGAGCCGACCGTGGAGGAGGGGGTACTGTCACAGAGCCATCTCTTTTTTTTCAAGATGGCTGCCGAGGGCAGGTGTGGTTTGTTGGGCTCCACACATACCCTCTGTATTTTACAACTTTCCTTATTGTTATTGTGTGCTTGGACTTCCAATTTTAAGGGTAATGTGGCCAACTTAACCAGTTGTGAACAAACCAAGTTGCATATGTTTGGACACGGACATTGCACACTGTATTCTATCTGGACATCAAGAGGCCTGAGCGACAGAAATAATACCAGCAGATTAACTTCACGGCAGCGCAGATTTTATGCGTCTAAAGTTATACTGGTGCTCATTCTTCTGGCTGGGGATATACACCTTAATCCTGGTCCGACTACGTTTGAGCAAATGGTTAATACTGAGCTGGAGGTTGGGCTCAGTACAGGGGTGACATCGACTACACCAGAATCCCATGGAGCGGAGCTGCAGGAGCTGTTGGCTCAGAGCCAGGAACCACTGGATCAGCGGCAAGCCGAAAAACGGAGTTCACCTAGTCTTAGCTGCCTGTGTACAACCGACCGCAACAAGTCCGGTGAGTCACCCCGTCTGATAGATCCATATTCGGGGATTGAACCGGGAATTGCTGCTAATCGCGAGGCTGTGGTGGCGTGGAATAATAGCGTGGACTTTTACTTTCGGTTGGGAGACAGAGCTATGGCTAATGTGAGTCGCGCTACTTCATGTGGAGGTCCAGATGAGATGCCAATAATGCACTTGAATGGCTCTGGCCGTAGTGCTGTACAAAAACAAAAGCAATATCTATTTTTCCAAACTGTGAATCACGCTAGAGTACTCTGGGACGTTAAGTGTAAACCGAAAGGAATATTAGGCGGACACCTAAATATTCGCAGCCTAATTTCCAAAAGGGATCAGATCTCTGTACTCCTCTTGGACTCAAATTTGGATTATCTTTGTTTAACAGAATCCTGGCTTCACAGTAATATACCAAATAATATGATCAACATCGCTGGATATCAATGTTTCAGAAAGGACAGAAATACAGGCAAGGGGGGAGGAGTTTTGATATACATAAAAGATAAATTTAAATGTCACGCAGTTGAATTGAAAACCCCTTTGGAATGTCTAGCTTTGAATGTTATCTTATCATCTACAATGAATTTTAATATTGTTGTTATTTATAACCCACCTTCACATAACACTGCTTTTTATGATGAATTAAGTCTTGTAGCTAAACAACTTGATTCTTATAAAGAAACTGTATGGTATGGTGATTTTAACATTAATTGGTCGGAAAAAAGTGGGAAACAAAAATTAAAAACAATTATGACAAAATTTAATTATCTACAAATGATTAAAGGGCCCACTAGGATAACAAGGCAGACCAAGACCCTGATTGATATGGCGTTTACCAATAAACCAGAACGTATAACAAGGATGTACAATCTGATAACAGGTCTCTCAGACCACAACATGATTCTGACAGTTAGAAAACTGACCAGAAAGCGGCTACAGTATTTTGGCAAATCTGATTGTGATAAATTATCATTTATCATTCCTGAAGCTAAAACTGTGCAGTTCGAAAGAGAACTTAATAATTTAAATTGGGAGCAGATCATGGCTGTGGATGATGTAGACGAGTGCTGTAATTCTATGATTACAGCTATTTCAGGATTAATAGACAAATTTCTAATAAAAAAAAGATGTAGTAAGAAAGACACTGTACCATGGATAAGTAATGAAATCAGAAAGCTTATGAAGAAGAGAGATTTGGCTCTGAAAAAATCATTATGCTCAAAAATGAATACTGATTTGTTAACCTACAAAAGTCTAAGAAATAAAGTGGTGTTAGAACTACGTAAAGCAAAAGTTTCATATTATACTCAACTTATAGGTAATGCTAAAGGCAATAATAATTCAATTTGGAGACACTTAAATAATCTGACTAATAAACCAAATAAACAGGGGATCAAGGAACTTAACATAAATGGAAAGAACATAAATAATAATGCCATTATGGCTAATGAATTAAATTCATATTTTGTGCAATCAGTAGAAGAACTAATAAAAGATTTTGAGTCTAAAGACTTCAATCATACAACTGGAGTGACTTCTGCAGATTCGTTTCATATTACAGAGGTTCCGGAGACAAACATCTTAGAAATTATTAATAAATTGTCTAATTCCAAAACAAATGATTTATATATGATGAATAATTGGTTTTTAAAAAAATATGTAACAGTGTTAGTTAAACCTCTTACACATCTTGTCAATCTTTCTCTAAGAACCTGTACATTTCCTTTAGGATGGAAAAAAGCAGTAATTGTGCCAGTATTTAAATCAGGAAGTCAGGACTCTATGTGTAACTATCGTCCCATATCTATTTTACCTATTTTATCTAAAGTTATTGAGAAAGTTGTAGCAGCACAAATGGTTGATCACTTAGAAGCCAATCAGTTCCTCCACCCACAGCAGTTTGGTTTTAGATCAGGTTATTCCACTGAAATTGCAAACTGCTGTTTTATTGAAAATGTGAAGAAATCACTGGATAGGGGTAATGTGGTGGGAGCTGTTTTCCTTGACCTTAAAAAGGCATTTGATACAATCAACCATAGTTTACTTTTAACTAAAATGTCATCTTTTAATTTTTCTACTAAGACAGTACAGTGGTTCGCGTCTTATCTTCAGGCTAGAGTTCAGTGTGTTAAAGTTAACCAGGAAAAATCCTCACTATTGAACATCAAAATGGGCATACCACAGGGCTCTGTACTTGGTCCTTTGCTGTTCAGTCTTTTTATTAATGACCTACCATTAAACTGTTCAGGTGCCAGCTTCCAGCTCTATGCAGATGATGCAGTTCTTTATGCACCCGCTAAGTCACCAGAGTTGGCTGCTGATGTTCTCTCTGCATGTATGGCTGATGTCGGACAGTGGCTCAATCAAAATCAGTTGGTGCTAAATTTTACAAAGACAGTTTCCATGTGTTTTTCTATTAAGAAACTGGATCTAAGTAAAAGATTTAAAATTAACTTGCAAAATGAAAAAATTCAATCTGTAACAGAATTCACATACCTTGGATTGGTTATAGATCCTCAATTTAATTTTACTAAACATATCAAGAAAATCTCTAAAACAATACAAAGAAATCTTAACTGTTTTAAATTAATCAGACACTACATACCAAACCAGGCAGCCCTACTGTACATGCATGCTATGGTGTTTTCACATATTTCATACTGCATGACAGTTTGGGGGCAAGCAGCTCCGTCTGCAACAAAACACATTGGTTCACTTTACAATCGAGCAATAAAAATTATGGATAAAAAGCCAATCCGCTATCATCACTGTTACATACTGGAGAAATATAAAATATTAAGCTTTGAAAGCTTTGGTAATTTATGTTTCCTTAAATTAATCTTCAAGTGTATTAATAATTTAGCACCTGAGCCTCTTAGTAAATTTATTGAAATACAGAACAGCCAAAGAGTTACTAGAAGTAGTACAAATCATAATTGTACAATACCATACTGTAGGACAAGCTTTGCACAGACTGCCTTTTCTGTTAAGAGCTGTAGGCTATGGAATGCATTACCATCTGATATTAAGGCCATATCTGACTTCAAAAAGTTCACTTCCAGGATTAAGCTGTGGCTAAAGACAAACCAAAACTGTATACATTTTTAATTGTTGTTATAATTGTGTATGATTATGTATGTATGTGTGTATATGTATATATGTATATATGTATGTGTGTATGTACATGTATAGTTTTGTATTATTTGTTGTTTTTTTATGTATGTATCTGTTTTATAATGTTCTTAGAAATGCCCAACCAGGGACAGGAGTTGAAAATTAGCACTAGCTATAAACTCTATATGCTGCGCATCAGTTACAGGCTTTGTATTGTAACTATGTTTGCTTGTATGGTCCCTGTTAAATAAACTTTAAATAAATAAATAAAATCTACATCATCACTCCCGCCCACTGCACCCGATCATTACACCAGATCAGTCACCTGATTTCTGATCACCGGCACCTGCACGTCATGATTGCACTGACTACTTCAGTCACAGTCTCCCGTACCTCAGTGTCTGGTCTCGTCTCTCGACGCTACAGACTCACCTTACCTGAATCCCGACCTGAAGATACTTCCCTGTTGTCCCGTGGTTTCCTTCTTCCTTCACCCAGTGTCCTGTGTTCCTTCATCATCGTGTTTATCATTCTACAAAGACATTGTTCACAGTCAGCTAAGTGTTCACCTTATCAGTCATCGCTCTCAAGTATTCCTGCATCGCTCACTCTGCACTCAGTAAACTTTTTATTTGTTTACATCTGCCTTGTCTCCTTCTATGGATGTGACAAACACATAATTTGGGGCAGATGGAGGTCTATAACACCCAACAACAGTTATACTTAGGCCCTTAGCAATGTCAATATTTACTGCCAGAAATTCCAATTGTTTACAGATTGATTCAGACAAAACTACCCTGACATGAAATTTCACTTTCACATACAGTGGGGCAAAAAAGTATTTAGTCAGCCACCAATTGTGCAAGTTATCCCACTTAAAAAGATGAGAGAGGCCTGTAAATCACATTGTCTGATTTTTAAAGAATTTATTTGCAAATTATGGTGGAAAATAAGTATTTGGTCAATAACAAAAGTTCATCTCAATACTTTGTTATATACCATTTGTTGGCAATGACAGAGGTCAAACATTTTCTGTAAGTCTTCACAAGGTTTTCACACACTGTTGCTGGTATTTTGGCCCATTCCTCCATGCAGATCTCCTCTAGAGCAGTGATGTTTTGGGGCTGTCGCTGGGCAACACGGACTTTCAACTCCCTCCAAAGATTTTCTATGGGGTTGAGATCTGGAGACTGGCTAGGCCACTCCAGGACCTTGAAATGCTTCTTACGAAGCCACTCCTTTGTTGCCTGGGCGGTGTGTTTGGGATCATTGTCATGCTGAAAGACCCAGCCACGTTCAAAATCTTCAATGCCTTTGCTGATGGAAGGAGGTTTTCACTCAAAATCTCACGATACATGGCCCCATCCATTCTTTCCTTTACACGGATCAGTCGTCCTTGTCCCTTTGCAGAAAAACAGCCCCAAAGCATGATGTTTCCACCCCCATGCTTCACAGTAGGTATGGTGTTCTTTGAATGCAACTCAGCATTCTTTCTCCTCCAAACACGACGAGTTGAGTTTTTACCAAGAAGTTCATCTGTCCATATGACATTCTCCCAATCCTCTTCTGGATCATCCAAATGCTCTCTAGTAAACTTTAGACGGGCCTGGACATGTACTGGCTTAAGCAGGGGGACACGTCTGGCACTGCAGGATTTGAGTCCCTGGCGGTGTAGTGTGTTACTGATGGTAGCCTTTGTTACTTTGGTCCCAGCTCTCTGCAGGTCATTCTCTAGGTCCCCCCGTGTAGTTCTGGGATTTTTGCTCACCGTTTTTGTGATCATTTTGACCCCATGGGGTGAGATCTTGCGTGGAGCCCCAGATCGAGGGAGATTATCAGTGGTCTTGTATGTCTTCCATTTTCTAATAATTGTTCCCACAGTTGATTTGATTTCTTCACACCAAGCTGCTTACCTATTGCAGATTTAGTCTTCCCAGCATGGTGCAGGTCTACAATTTTGTTTCTGGTGTACTTTGACAGCTCTTTGGTCTTGGCCATAGTGGAGTTTGGACTGTTTGAGGTTGTGGACAGGTGTCTTTTATACTGATTCAAACAGGTTCAAAAGTTCTGAAGTTCAAACAGGTGCCATTAATACAGGTAACGAGTGGAGGACAGAGGAGCCTCTTAAAGAAGAAGTTACAGGTCTGTGAGAGCCAGAAATCCTACAATGTGATTTTCTGGATTTTTTTTCTCATTTTGTCTCTCATAGTTGAGGTTTACTTATGATGTAAATTACAGGCCTCTCTCATCTTTTTAAGTGGGAGTACTTGCACAATTGGTGGCTGACTAAATACTTTTTTGCCCCACTGTAAATAGCAACACCACCACCTTTCTTTGGTCTATCAGTCTTTCTTTAGTCTTCCCGCTATAATAACGGTAAAGCCTAGTTGATGACGTATTTCTGTTTATGACCCATTTGCAGCTTACGTGCAGAGCGAAAACAACTATGGTGTTTAAGCGGACGTGAAGCTAAGGTGGAGTTTATTGCTAAACGACAGATATAAACACACATATGCTTTCACTCGCCGAACACTGACTGAGCGCTTGACAGTTTCGCTCTCCATAAAGCGCACTGTTTCAGTTCATCCCAATGAATGCACAGTGTATTTGACGCACAGTAAACACTAGTGTGAGGCGCCCGACTCACCGTCGCTTTGCTGAGAGCGCTCGGTGTTTCTCACACTCAAAGAGAGAGCGAGAGAGTCTTACATACCACGCAGAATTGACGTGCTACATGTAAACGATATTTTGTATTTTTCTATAAAAATAATGTTCATTTGGAATTATTCAGCCTTAATGAGCAAGCAGAAACTAATGCGCAAACGCAGACGTGATTGATATTCATCAACCCAGCAGCTCATCCATCCTTAGTGTGGTTTATATTCTTATTAGTTGTAGAATTCGTAGTAGTATTATCAGTATTATTGTTAGTTTTTTACATTTCAAACTTGTAATTGATTTGAAATATTATTGTGTGTAATTATAATTGTGTGATGTTTTTCAGTACAGTTGCACTATTTAAACATTATCTGCACTTTTACAGAAGAAACGTATATCTGCAACTTTTCCATCTCTGCAACGGGCTGGTGTTTGGATTTTCACAGTTTTTTTTTAATATTTTATGTAAATAGTATATTATAGCCTATTTGATGGTGGGTACGTTTTACTTTAGATCAATGTTTGTTTCTGAGGCTCTCAAGAATGCATGCAGCCTTCACTTTGTAGCCAAAAACAGTTGTGAATGGTACTATATTTATATCATCATTGATATTGTTATCGCAATAAATACCAGAAAATATTTTGATATAGTTTTCAAGTCCATATCGCCCATCCCTAATTTGCAGCTGTGAGAGTTTCTGGAGCTGTTGTTGCATGACTGCAACAGACATATAATTGTCACACAATAGATGTCACTTTTTAAAGCTTTAAATCCTCACTGTCTTTTTCTTGGGTGTATCTGTTGATGGCGTGAACCTGACGATTCCTTGTGAAGACTTAATGCTTTTGTGCAAAAACGCTTCTTGCGCAAAGCGCTGTAATTTAAATAGCCGTTTCTAGAAACACACAATGGCTTTAGTCAAGAAATTGTTTCAATAAGCCTAATTTAAGGATAATTTAGGACTTAATGAATTATCTGATTCAAATCAGACTTGTTCTTCAGCAATGGCACACTAAACGATTTGCTGCTTACGGTACAGTGTCAAAGGCTCATGCAGCTTGGAAATTTATGTGGGAACAGTGATGCTTTACTTGGAGAGATTGCCCAGTATATAGTAATTCAGTTCGTTTTGGGGTATATTTATACCTGTCTTGTTTGGTTCGAGAGAATCGAACTCAAATTCGTTTCCCCCCTTGCTGTGGATCTTTTGGGCAGGTGTGAATACAGAAACGCACTCGGGTGCGGACCAAACAACTGTACCGAGACCCAGCTGAAGAGATGGTCTCGGTCCGGTTCCAAACTGGTATAAGTCTGATGGGTCACAGACAGTGAAGACTGAGGAACATTTAAAGACTCTCATTCATCTGTATCTCCAACAACAGAACATCTGGTAAGAGATAAAATGTTTCAAAAAAAACATTGTGGAACACAGACAGAGTAGATCGAGTCCACCAACACCCACAAAGCTTTACAGTCCTAAAGCTCGTCCTGGGTCGACATTTCATTCAGTAACATTAGGTAGTTTTGATTTATATGCTGTTTAATGTTGGTGATTGGGTTATTGTACATATGCAGATCCGTGGCGGTTCTAGACCATGATAACGGGGGTCAGGAAGAGGACACTTGTGCTTTTAGGGGCACACTTTAACATTTACCTTAAGGTTATAATTCACCTAAAAAAATATATTCTGCCATCATTCACTCATTACAAATATGACTTTCTTTTGTTGAACATCAAAGAAGAATAATTTTTTTATCCATACAATTGAAGTCAATGGGCACCGAAACAGTCTGGTTACCAACATTGTTTAAAATATCTTCTTTTGTGTTCAACAGAAGAAAGAAACTCATGCAGGTTTGGAACAACATGAGGGTGAGTAAATGATGACAAAAAATGTTCATTTTTGAGTGAACTATTCCTTTAACCTCTTTTTTAGGTATATTTGAAGGAATTTTTACTGGGTCAAGGAATAATAATAATAATACATTTTATTTACATAGCTCCTTTCAAGAACCCAAGGATACTTTGTATAATATTGACAGTTACAAATATACAATCAGGATATAACAACATGAACTGGCAGACAGACAGTGGTCATATTACATACGAAAGAAAACCAAAGTAAGGCATGCATGGATCTGAAATTTAAACTATACAATCAGTTAACAGAGCGTAGTTCAGTTTTAAAGGTCTGGAGGGAGGAGACAGCGCTGAAGTGTTGTGGTAGTTTGTTCCAAAGCTTAGGAGCTGAATGCCCTACCTCTAACAGTAGAAAGTTTAAACTTAGGTACTGCGAGCAAGTGTTCAGAACTTGATCTCAGCCTAAGGGCAGGGACATATGGGTGTATAAATTCTGAAAGGTAACAAGGTGCTCAATTATGGCAAGCCTTGAAAACCAGGACAAGTATTTTAAAGTGAATGCGATAGATAACAGTAAGTCAGTGCAATTGCTGTAGGATGAGTGTGATTTGACCTAATTTTTTGGTTCAATGTAAGGGCACGAGCAGCTACATTTTAAACTAGTTGAAGGCGATTAATGGTTTTAGTGGGTAGGCCATAGAACAAAGTGTTATAATAGTCCAGATGTAAGGTTATAAAAGCATGGACAACAGTTTCAGCATCTTAACATTTAACAAAGTTTGTATACGGGTGATATTACGGAGATGGACTTATCAAGTTGATTGATGTGGGGTTCAAGACATCATTTGGAATCAAATAGTATCCCAAGATTGCGTATAGTAGGTGAAGGATAAACTTTGACTCCATCAATATTAATGGAGAATTCATGTTGGGAGGAGACAAGGGATTTAGGGCCAACTAACAGGATTTAATTTTTTTCAGTATTCAGTTTTAAGAAGTTTTGAGCAATCCATGCTTTGAGATCAAATAAGCAGGATATAATGGAGGGGGGAGGAAGAACAGAATTGGGCTGAGCAGAAAGATATATTTGTGTATCATCAGCATAACTGTGGAAATTAAGACCAAGGTGCCGGATGATCTGACCCGGAGGAAGCATGTCGATTAAAAACAACAGTGGACCAAGAACAGATCCTTGAGGTACTCCACGGGAAACAGCAACTGAATGAGACTGGAGTTTATTAATGCTAATGATTCGTTGCCTGTCTGAGAGATATGAGCTGAGCCACTGAAGGACAGTTCCATTAATAGCAATATCAGTTAGACGAGATTGGAGTTCAGAATGGCAAACGGTGTCAAAAGCTGAACTCGGATCTAAAAGGATCAAAAGGCTGAGGGCGCCAGTATCAGAGGCAAGGAGGAGTTCGTTCTCTCATCTACTCTAAGAAGAGCAGTCTCTGTACTGTGGGGAGGAAGAAAGCCAGACTGAAAAGGCTCATGCAGGTTAAATTTGTCCAAATAGGATTGTAGTTGTGTGGCGACCACCTTTCCTAAAACTTCAGACAATCTAGTATCACACTGCAATCTCTACACATCAATTAAAATGTTTTATTTTTATTTTTTTTTATTGTAGTGTGATAATTAGAAGTGATGACATAACACTTTTAATATCTAGGCACTGTTCGGCATCTTTCAACTTGACACACTATATTACACAAAACAAATTGATAAAAAAAAAAGACAAAAAAAATCTGCTACATAATCTATAATAATCTAAGTTATTTTGTTCTCTGATTGCAGACTATGCAAAGTTTGCATAGTCATGCTTATTTCATATATTGTTAAAAAACAAACAATACTGTATAAGCAACACTGGACAGTTTGATAGATTAATATTATTTCTCACTAAATGTGAACATGACTGAAATGAAATATTTTCTTTTAACAGTATCTTTTCTCTGGTATCTCTGTGGTGAAACTGTCTCTATAGCTGTGTTTCCCTTCAAATTACGCAAATTGAAATAGCGAATTGAAAATACGGACAATACGGTCAATTTCTCAAAAATTATGCACCTGACTTAAGTTAGCCTCTCTCCAGTTGTCACTTAAAATGTATACTCTAGCGTGCCTCCTAATCGACTTCATCTGAGTCGGACGACGTCTCGTCCCCTAAATAAACACTAGCACTTGGGATTAAGATCTCTAGTGTTTAACCAGACAGACTCCAGACAATGCCTTTCAATATGCTTTAATCACGGCCGGAGGACCTCAGACCAATTTCAAAGAGAATCCCTCTGACATAAAGAGTACAACAGTTTTTATAGAATAAGAGGATGGCAAAGGTGACGTGAATCATTGCATGATTTTCTACAGTATGATTGGTTCTTCATATGTATAATTCAGCAAACCCTTCTGTTACTAGGTAGAAGTAAATCTGGATTTCTTAATTACTTCACTTTGTTACTCAGTCACGAGTTTATATATTTAGACATCTGTCTAGTTTAATTTCCCCTTTTTGTTATGTTCAGACACAAAAGTATATAAATGTTAATCCTGCAAGAAAAATAAAAGTTAGTTATGATTAATTATCTATTTTTTTATCAGTAGCAACCATAATAGTCTTAGCAGTGTTGTCGCTAGTGGGGTGAAAGGTGGTGACAATTATAGGGGCCTCCGCTGCTCAGGGGGCCCCACAAAATCCAGCAGTTATACTATAGGCCCCTGTTGTATGATTAATTCTAATATTTATTTTAGTTGTATGCCTGAGATTTAAATGAAAACCACAAAAACATGCAATTTGGTTAAATATTTTTTCAAATATCTGCTTCTCTTACCTCCATAAAAATGGTTTAGTCCGATTTAAAGTATTTATTAATTATTCAGTCAGTGACAAACATCAGATGGACCCAATAAAATGATAAGTCCCACCCCAGCTCGTGAAGAGAACCAATCAGAGTTGAGCTGGTAGTGCCTGAAGTTAACGATGAACTTGGTGGAAGGGCAGGAGACTGACTGACTGAAAAAATGTAGGGGAAAAGAAAACATAAATCAGGGTACCAGAAACGCCATGAAAAGAAGGAGAGGGAGGCCAGGAGAGTTGATGTATCCCAGTCGATCAAGACGTTCTTAAAGACAGGTTGTACTGTTATTTCGCTGGGAATAAGAAAACTACCGTCTACAGCCTGCAGGTGTTTCTGTCACTCTTCATTATCGGTGCGCACCACAATCCCTGTCTTTTTACACTATTGTAAATAGAGTTAAATAATTGATCCGAGTCACGACGCATTGCATTATGCACCTGACCTGCCGGCTGATGATGTATTTATTAGGCTACATCAAGAAAACACAAATAGCCTACAACACACTGCACTTGGATGAATTATTAGCTTTATTTAATAATGTAGGCTATTACCAGTTCCATATTATCTTTGTTAAAAGATAAGACAATAAATGTTTATTTTTATTTTTTATTTGACTGCATTTTTGTCAATTTCTAAATGTTTACTTTTTGATTTATGAATTATAACAGACTGATCTGGAAAAAAAAACATTATTTTGCTGTTGCTTTTTTTAAATTGGTTTTATTATTATTTAACAATTTCTTGCTTTTTGTTAGTTTTTAGTTCTAATTTTTATATAAACATTTAACTTTTACAATAAAGGTTTTACAACAACATCACCATCTTCTGTTATATGTGGGCCTCCATGCCCATATATTGTACAGTATATGATATTGGTGGAGGGTGGAGGGGGCCCACATCAATATTTTTTCAGGAGGCCCCGAATCCTCTAGCTACGGCCCTGAGTCGAACACCATAGAACACAGACAGCTGCTTCTTCGCCTGTGTTTAGATCCGAAGATTCTGTACTCTTTCAGAAGATGTGTAATAGCGCCCCCTACCGTATAACAGTGAAAACACAGAAAGCCCGACATTTCTGTCAAAGGCGAGGACAAAGCTGGATGCCTTGTGTTGCTTTATGGAATGCACTTAATTTAAAGGGACTATGTGTAGCTTTTTAGGTATTTTATTATCTAAAATCAATATTTTTATTAAAAAATATGCCCTCAATGGTGTACAAATACCTATGCCAATGATCAGACTAAGAATTTATTATCTTTATATACATGGGGCGGGTAGGTCCACGGAGGCTTCCATGTAGTTCCGCCATCTTGAAAAACTATAATAGCAGAGAGGGACAAAAAGTACTAGGCCAACGCGTTTCCACAACGCGTTTCGTTCAGAGCCAGCGTCACGTGACTGAAGCCAGCAGAAGCGGAGGCGCAGAGCAGTGAGAGGCGCTTGTCACTGCCGCGGCAAGTTTAAAAGGCTGCACTGCACGGTTATTTATACACCGTTCATTCATACATACGCTGAGTCACAGGATGAGTCCTCGTCGTCGAAAAAAGTCCAAAATAGACCGTAAAAGGAAACGTGACCGGAGATTACAAAAACAAGGGTTAATGTCGGGATAGCTAATGCAGGAGAAAGCTTTCAAAAGAGCCCCTGAAGTTGCCTGCGTTCTTCTCGACAGGTAAGTCAATGTTACGGTCTTAATTACAAGCTTTTTTTTCATTGCTTGGTTGTGTACTTTATTATATAGACAGTAGAACATTTGTAGTTAAAAGTTAAACAGGCTCTTTGATGAATAGCAGCTATTGAGTAAAGTAACGTTAGAGAAGGCTCTGATGATGATGATGATATCTAACAATGCACGTACTTCAAAAAATATAACGAGTAAAGAAGGCATTACTACTAATTACCATAGTTAATGTTTTTCACAGTCAGTAATTGATACTGTAACATTCTTTTTTTCGTTGTTTCAAGTTTCAGTTTGTTTTAAATAACAAACCTGTTCACCCGAAGAAAAACTCGAAGTGCTATTATAAGACATCCTGTCATAGCTTTTTGGTACATAACGGCTACCATAGATGCAACACGTATTTGAAAAAGTGAGGCGCTGGAGAGCATTATTCGTTTGAATGCAAAATACAATTTCACCACTAGTTGGGAGAAATTCCTACACATAGTCCCTTTAAATATATATTGTATGGTGGAGAAAATTACCATAAATAACTTAAGCTCTTTCTGATTATGCTGTTAGCCAGTGACAGAATAGTTTTGTCTCTGAGGTATAAACATGTGACTCGCGGTAAACAAGAGGAAACAAGAGATTCTAACAATAAGACTAACTGTGTTGAGCTTTATAACAATGATTCGTTTCTGTCGATAAAAGTGAAACTGTGTTTATTGAAAGCAGAGTGTTGGGGAAACAGCGGGAACCAGACGATGGTTGAGAGGATGATGACTTGATGTTAGATGATGGAAGACAGGAGACTGGACGATCACAGGTGAGTAGAGCAGGTAAAGAGTCTGACTGTAGACATACATATAATATATATATATATATATATATATATATATATAATATAGACTAAAAATGTCCCCTATAATTAAGTGGCTTTTTGACTGGGGTGAGACTGATGGACAGTGACGGATGATCATAGTGCTTGTCGTCATGTTGTACTTCAGCACACTATCACAGTGTTTGGAATAAACATAACTTGAACCGTTCGCGCCCATCATTTTTACAAGCATGCTTGCTCTTCACAATCACAAATATTATCAAAATCGCACTCAGCATCAGCACAGTGTGATTCAAGGAGCAGAGACAGTTACAATTGTGACAGAAATTTAAAACGCCACCAAACATTTACATTATTACAGCATTAATATAAAGTTTATTCATGCACAAGCACCCTCTGTTCAAAGCCTTAATATGTTTAAACTCACGCTGGTCCCACCACCATCATAGTGACTTCATTACCATTCAATCAAAGCAGTTGCCATGGGAACATCAGACTGTTGTGTTTTTAGATTGACAGAAATCATGCAGTGATATTGTAGGTAACGGTATATACATATTTTGATTCTGTAAATCACTGATACAAACCTACAGTTTTACAGGTCAGAAGAGTAAAATCACGCTGTTGTTTCTCTCAGTAAAATCAATCAATTGAAACAATTGGTGTTGTTGCAGTCAGACACTCAGCGAAATAACGCGAAGGAACCACAAAGCGACACTCCTTCACCAAAATAGTGTTCAATCTGTAACACACAAACAACAGTCACACTTTGAACGTTCAGGCCGTATTTTACTTCTTAAGCCTTTATACTTGAGGTAAATAATTTGATTAATAATATATATATCTCTGTGTGTACATATACTGTGTGTACACACACACACACACACACACACACACACACACATATATACATTTACAAATTTACACATATATATTTACTAATTTAAATTCGATTAATCGATTAAACAGCACTGGGTTTACATGTGTGCAAAATTATAAATAATATATATATGCAAAAATAATCTCACACACTATTGTGAAAAAAAGAGACTTCTGCAGACTTCTTTTTGCATATATAAAGGATCATACATTTTATTTTTTTCAACTTACGTTGCAAGTGGAAGAGTGATGTCAGAAGCGTTTTTGGGTTTAGGTTTACTGTGAAGAAAGAAAACATGTTATGAATGTAATAAGACTTACATTGAGTGTTTATATATTGTGCACATTTTCATAGAGGCCTTTTAGACTTAACTTTCCCTTCGCATGCGCTTTTGCCCTAATGCCATCCAGTAACTACACTGTCAAAAACGCTTTTTATTTGTAGTTGTAAATAAAACAAAGATTATTGGGGTAGTTTTACCAGAAAATACCATTTCAGTTTTTCTACTGCAAAATGTGTTAGTTGCCATTTCTTTCTAATTATGAATTATGTTTCAAAGTGAATCCTACACAAAATGTTTTTTCAGCACATTAAATGACATCTAGATCATAGTAGTGTGTGTGCTACTTACATGCTGCCAATCACAGTCTTCAGGCAGGCGATGTCATCTGTGACGTCATCGTCAATCAAAGCTATTGGAGGAAACAGAAAAAACAATCAAAACCTTCTTCAAACTGGCTCACTGTGAATACTGAGAGCCATAGGAATCTGTCAGTTTTTGAGTCCAGAAACTCACAAATCATTGTTTAGGATATAGTGTTATGATTGGTGTGGCATTTTCTCACCAGAGCAGCTCATGTTGCAGACATTGAGCGACGGCATCATGCCAGAATCACAGGCCAGCCGATCACTGAGCTGAAACACGCCGTACAGATGCCAGGCGGGCCGCTGCTTTTCGTTTTTCATGGACACATTCTCCTTAGGCTTGGCGGCGATGGCTTTGACAAAGCTGGTGTTGAAGCCCGAGGCATTGGCCTTGCAGACAACTGCCACAGAACAAAGGGAATAAAGGCTGTGAGGCTGATCAACCTTTTATCTGCACATCATGCGACATAAATATATGGATAGGGAATCTGTAGCTCACGTCTTGCGATGAGATCATCCACGGTCATTTTGTCTCCCATGGCTCTAATCACCTTAATCTGAGCCGCCTCGAGTTCAGCCTTCAGCTCACATTTACTGAGAATCCGTCCCTCAGTCGCACTGGACACCAGCAGAACCAGAGCCAACGCCGCCAACATCTTCACTGGGAGAACGCTCTTCATCTCTGATATCTGGAGGTTAAACAGAGACAAGTGAAAGCAGAGATAAATTGGAAGCTTCTTTTCAGTCAGTTGTGTTAATTCGGTTGCACAGAAGCGCATTAAAACGACTCATTATTTTATGCTGATCGCATCACAGCTGATTATATTGATTAAAGCAACAGTAAAGGCATTTATAATGTGAAAAAAAAAAACTATTTTAAATATATACTGTTCTTTTTGGGCTTTCTATTCATCAGAGAATTCAGTTCAGTTTCCATAAAAAAGTATAACAGTTTCCATAATAATATGCAACACTGATACTAATCAGAAATGTTTCTTGAGCATCAAATCATCATATTAGAGTGATTTCTGAAGGATCATGTGACTGGAGTAATGATGCTGAAAATTCAGCCTTGATCACAGGAATAAATTACATTTTACAAGATATTCACATAGAAAACACATTTCAAATTGTAATAATATTTCACAATATTACTGATTTTACTGTATTTTTGATCAAATAAATGCAGCCTTCTTTCAAAAACAAACATCTTACCAACCCCAAATGAACTATACTGTACATGTGTTGCAGTCACAATGACCAGCAAGGCATTCCCTACCAGTTTGAACACAACATGCAATCAAAACTGCAGGAAGAACCATATTAAACTTACTCTTACCAGATGTTTTGTTGTCTTCAGATGTTCCTCAGTCTTCACTGTCCTGTACTGTGACCGATCAGTCTTATATATGTTAGAGTCGTCTCCACCTCAGCTGCACCTTTGCTTTTGGTTCATCCCAACATTAATACTGAGATTAATATTGTTTTGGTCTGAATGTGTTTCAGGGGAAGATGGTCTCGCCCTGTTGAGTTTTGGTTCCTCCCAAAGTTTCTCCATCCACCCAAACCAACCATCTTGAGAAAGCACAGTCTTGTGCCATCATTGTTCCTATATAAGTGAAGAAAATTGGCTCGTGTTTGCTGTCAAACACGTTCATTTTAGTTTGTATCTTTCATATAATTTCCAGCTGTGAGTGTTTCTGGAGTTGATGTTGCATGAACGCTTTTTAAAGCTATAAATCCTCACTGTCTTTTTCTTGGGTGTATCTGTTGGTGGCGTGAACCTGACGATTCCCTGTGAAGACTTAATGCTTTTGTGCAATAGTGCTTTTTGGGCAAGGCGCTGTCATTTAAATAGCCGTTTCTAGAAACTCACAATGGCCTAATTCAAGGATAATTTAGGACTTAATGAATTATCCGATTCAAATCAGACTTGTTCTTCAGCATTGTCACAGTAAATGATTTTGCAGCTTACGTTAGTGTGTGAAAGGCTCATGCAGCTTGCAAATTTATGTAGGAACAGTGATGCTTTACTTGGAAAGATTGCCCAGTATATAGTAATACAGTTCTTTTGTTAAGTTTTATTGGCATAATGTTTTTTTGGGATCCAAGCTGCTTTGCAGAATATAGTGCCTAAAAGATGGTTGGTTGTTTGGTTTAAGCGGATGAAGAAGAAACCTTGGGAGGAACCAAAACTCTCCAGGGAGAGACAGTCTTTCTCTGAGACGAGCATCAAACATTAATCTCAGTATTAATGTTGGGTTGAACCAAAAGCACAGGTGCGGGTGCAGGTGGAGGCGACTCTAACATATATAAGTCTGATGGGTCACAGACAGTGAAGACTGAGGAACATTTAAAGACTCTCAATCATCTGTATCTCCAACAACAGAACGTCTGGTAAGAAATTAAATGTTTCACAAAATGCAGTGTACATTGACAAAATGAAAATATTTATATTGTTTAAATAAAATGTATATTGAAATTAATATTGTTGAATACATTTATTATAAAATGTTCAAAAAATTTTGACTTTCTAAAATAAAAATTATTAGTTTGGTTTTTGTATGATCTAAAATAATGACATTTTTCTGCTTATTATATTTAATCATTCCACTCCATATCAATGTATCAGCAACTAGATTTACAACAAGAACAAAAATTCCCTCATAATTATGTTCATAAGTATTGTAAAGTCTTATGGAATCCTTAAAGGGACATGGTGATGAAAAAAACAGATATGAGATGGTAGGAAAAATGATGTAAATGCTTTTGCATTCTCTCCCAAATGTTTTGTGTTCCCCCGAGATACTTTGCATTTGCTCACAAAACCTTTGCATTCCCTTGCAAAAATGTTGCCTTACCCCAAGAAACTTTGCATTCACTTGGAAAACTTTTGCCTTCCCTTGAGAAACTTTGCGTTCACTTGCAAAGCTTTTGAGTTCTTTGCGAGTTTCTTGGGCGAGTGCAAAAGTTTTAAAACAAAATACACAAAAAAAAAAAAAAAATTCTCCCATCTCATATTTTTCCATCACCATGTCCCTAAGCGTAAAATGCACAATGCAGATTGCAATAGATTTCAGACCACAGGAAGAGCTGGTGATGACGAAGCCAAAACTTTACCACTTGACAAGTCCAGTTATTTAAGCTTTTTGATTTAATGTAATAAGGAAAAGAAAAGCACTCCAGTTTTTGATTTTATTGTTTATGATAAAGTGACAGTATTTAAAAGCCCTCAGCAGCAGCAACACAATGATATTAGACACAGTAATATATATTTAGACAGAAATGTAAACATTCACAGTATTACAGCAACAAACTAAAGTGTCTTAATGCACAAACTCCCTCTGTTAAAAGTCTTTAGACATTTAAGATACCACCACCTTCATATTGACCTCATTACCAGAGGTATGGAAACCATCAGACTGTTCATTGTGTTTGTAAGTAATGCAGTTGGAGGAAGCTAGAGCGAGTCTGTTGGTCCGTGTGTGTTTTTAAGCACAGTCTGTGAAGTACGTTGAGGGAACGACAGAGTCACACTCCTTCACCATCAGCGTCTCCAAACTGTAACACACCAAAGACAATCACACATTGAACATTCAGGCCTGATTATATTGTTCAAGCTTCAAACGCATTTGTATTTTGTATTATTCTGTTGAATTTTATAGTTTTGTAATAATTATTTTCTATTTTTTATATTATATTATATTGTTGAATGTTGAATATGTATCTGCCATGTAATAGCCTATGAAGCTGATATGGCAATGCATTTAACTACAATAACTAAATTTATGATTTCACATGATTTGTACAACTATACTTGAACCAGTGAAGCTATAAACTTACATATTATTAACATCAGTGGACTTCTCTTTGGGTTTAGGGTCCCTGTTGAGAAATAACACGCGTAATATTTACAGTTTCAGTTCTTTTCAAATTTGTGTTAATACATTTTTTTTATCATGCGATTCTTATCATACCAAAGCCTGCTTTGAATTAATATTTTAAACACCATTGGTAACTAAAGCTAGCCTGTGTTTGAGCTTGTGTGAACTTACATGCTGTTCATCAGGGTCTTCAGGCAGGCGATGTCATTGCTGATGTCGTCATCAGTCAAAGCTTTAAAAAGCAATAAAAGAAGAAAAAGAATTCAAAACCAGAATTCAAAAACTGAAAAACTTTCAGATTTTCAATGCAGAAATTAAAAACACGATGTGGTTCATGATAAATGCAGTTCTTAAGTGCTACATTTGATATGCAGTTTTGCCTCTTTGGCTCGGTTTACACCTGGTAATAAGATGCACTTTGGTCGATCGGATCACAAGTGGACGACACTAAATCCAGGTGTAAACGGGGTCCTGAAACGTTTTGAGCTCGTCCACTTTCCACCACTTCCAGAGGAAGTTGAAAACAAAGTCAACCGGATTGCTTTCGCTTTTCATGTGGTCGAACGTGTTCAAACAGCCACAAAACACCGTCTTCTCTCCGTCTACTGATCTAATGCGTGAACATTATGGGAAGAGCTCTAGTCAGACGAGGTTTAAACTGTCGGCTGGAGACTCAAGTTTGATTTGAAGATGAAAAACGTATCAAGCACAATGTTCTCTCTCTATTCCTGATTTCTAACACACACTCAGTGTTAGAGATGCGCGGTTGGCGGTTACAGCCGCGGATGACGTGACGAAAAATAATATTTGAATTAAATTCGGGCGGGTGGCGGGCGGTTGAACCAAACAAATGAAAAATATTATGTATACACCAATCAGCGGATGGCGGGCGGGTGCGGTTTTGAAAATTGGTCAAAAACGTTGGTGCGGATGGATGGCGGACGGATGTTGAGTTTTGTGATGCGGTTGCGGATGAAATAATAGCCCATCCGCGCATCTCTACTCAGTGTTCGGCTAATCTTGCGTCTGTCAGAGCCGAAACTAAAGCTGATGATCTCCGTGTGTTTTTCCGTCGTCTCCGGTCGTGTTCAAATGTAAATTGCGAGAGCTTATTTCGTCCATTAGATCGAAAGATCTAAAAAAAAAAAGACCCTACATTTACCCGCCCATAGACCCTCCCCTCAAAGAAATCAGGACAGAAGTGGCTGAGAGTGGACAAAAGAGACGGATTAAAACACCAGGTGTGAACGGGAATGTGTCTCCCTCGTCTACTTGTGATCCGATCGACCAAAACACATCTTAAAGGAGTAAACAGGGCCTTAAACTCACCAGAGCAGCTCATGTTGCAGACATTGAGCGACGGGATCATGCCGGAATCACAGGCCAGCTGATCACTGAGCTGAAACACGCCGTACAGCTGCCCGAAAACTTTGTGAGTAGCATTCTGGTGTGGAGGCTTGGTCTCATGGCCGGACTCCTCTGGTCCTTCATTGGGGTCCTGTACGCGAGGCTTGGGTGGGGCTTGTGCCTGAGAATTGGGTGGGGCTTGAGGTTTGGGTGGGGCTTGTGCCTGAGGTTTGGGTGGGGCTTGTGCCTGAGGTTTGGGTGGGGCTTGTGCCTGAGGTTTGGGTGGGGCTTGAGGTTTGGGTGGGGCTTGTGCCTGAGGATTGGGTGGGGCTTGTGCCTGAGGTTTGGGTGGGCTTCCTGATTTATCTTGAGCTAGGGCTTGAGCTGGTTCATACTCCTGATTGTAGACCGTGATGGCTTTGACAGAGCTGGTGTTGAAGGCTGAGCTGTTGGCCTGGCAGACAACTGCCACAGAAAGGAAGAAAGAAAGACACAATTGACATAAAACATGGCAGTTTGGCATTCTGAAGACGGAGAGAAAAGCTGAAAGAAAAATCGTCTCACGTCTAGCGATGAGATTGTCCACGGTTATTTTCTCTCCCATGGCCGTAATCTGCTGAAACTGAGCAGCGTCCAGCTGTGCCTTCAGCTCACATTTACTGAGAATCCGTCCCTCAGTCGCACTGGACACCAGCAGAACCAGAGCCAACGCCGCCAACATCTTCACTGGGAGAACGCTCTTCATCTCTGATATCTGGAGGTTAAACACATTAGATAAATCCAGAGAACTCTGATTACATCTTCAAGTAAAGACAAGAACAGATCAATAGTATTCAATTCTTTTTTATTTGCAAGTTTATAGCTGAATTGGGGATAATATTAATATTTTTAATATTTTAGGTCTTATCATGCACAAAAAACATCTTTATTTATATAGATTTCATAGATTAAAACTCAAATATTAACTAGTTTTAGACATAATAATTCAGCAGAAGCTTTCATCAAAGGTGACAATTTTTTTTCAATGTATATATATTTTTAATTATATTAAATATTATTATCACCAAAGTCAGTCACAACATTTTTTTATTTTTTTTAACAATAATCAGCTGGGAACATCTAATTATTAATTTGAGCAAAAAACATGAAATAATGTATCATGACGAACCGAATTGTCAAGTGTCTTACCAGACGTTCTGTTGAAATGATGCTTGTTTGAGGATCTTCTTCTCAAGCCTCAGTGTTTTTTCTGTACTGTGGTCCATCTTATATATGTTCGAGTGACCTCCACCTGTGCGGTTAGTCCATCCCATCATTACGAGGAGATCGTATTACTGTGATGTTATTCTTAAACAGATGCTGTTTGTCTTTGGATTATGACAACACGCACACACACACACACACACACACAGACACACACACACACACACACACACAAACATGGGTTTCATAATCCAGAGTTTGTTCTCAGGAAACGTAGATATATTTGTCGCTTTTTCCATGCAACTTCGCTTATGGCATGCTGATCATTACACTTCAAACACTTGTGTATAAGATATAATAAACTAACTGTTTTATAAAAGCTTTATTTTTTTATTTCAGATGCTTTACTGGTTCAGTATGAGAAACTTTAGGTGGAAATTGTCACCATTTCAGTCAGTATCTTAATCTAAATCTCTGAGCTGCGCTGTGAGGGTTATTTGAGTGTATTCAAATAGTGCACAAATACTGTGGGGAAAAGGCTTGCTTTGACCTTCTTCCTGTTGGTTTCCAGCATGTAAATATGAATTCCACATGGCACAGGACAAACAGTAAACGTGATAAAAGAATAAACAATTTTGTACGCATAATTTCATTGATTATTTCTCATATTTCTTGTGAATATGCATTCACCTTCTTTTAAAATGTTATTTTATTATATAACGGCAAGTCAAGTCACGTTTATTTATATTGCGCTTTTTACAATACAGATTGTTTCAAAGCAGCTTTACAGAGATAACAGGAAAATAATGCAAAAAAGTTTGTTTCCAGAAGAAAATAGCGTCATAGTCCAGCTAAAGTAAGTTCAGTGATGTTTCCTTTTTTGTTTTTAAAAAGTTCTTAATTTAGTGCATTTATATATATATATACATATAGCCGCTCTGGAGTAAACCGAAATGTCATCGTCCAGCTCAGTTCAGTTCTTGTATAATAGTGTCAAGACAGGCAGATCAATATTAATGTTGAATATTAAATTAAATGTTAAATTTAATGTCCCCAACTAAGCAAGCCAAGCCAATGGCAACAAAGGTGAACACAGAATAAACACAGAATTTATTTAATTGCACCTGATTGCTCTGATCTGAGCAGGGTTGCCAGGTCTGCATAACAACACTAGCCCTATGACCAATCAAATACAGCCCAATTTGATTTTCCCTGTCAGGAGTCGAATTCACTGCCGAAATTGTATGTTCGGGGGTTGGGTTTTTAGGGGAAATCGAGCCACGGGAATAAAAATAGGCTAAACCTGCGGCAACAATTTAAAAGTAGTCCATGGACTTGGCAACACTGGAATTGAGAAGTCAAGTCACCTTTATTTATATAGCGCTTTTTACTAAACAGATTGTGTCAAAGCAGCTTTACAGAGATAACAGGAAAATAATGCAACAAAGTTTGTTTCTAGAAGAAAAAAGCGTCACAGTCCAGCTTAAGTAAGTTCAGTGATGGTTCATTTTTGTTGTAAAAAAAGTTATTAATTTAGTTCATTTATATATATAGCCGCTCTGGAGAAAATGTCATTGTCCAGCTCAGTTCAGTTCTCATATAATAGTGTCAATGCAGGCAGATCAATAATATTGTTGAATATTAACCCTCTGGGGTCCTTCGTTTAACAGTCACACTCAGGACCTTCGGGTCCAAATGGACCCGGAGGGCGGGATTAATATATATATTAAAAATAAATCATATATTTTTTTTAACTTGTTTTTTATCATATTTTTTCTTTTCTTTTTTGGTGTTTTGAGATAATTTTATGATTTTAATTAATATTTATGCAATAATTATGACCCATTTTTTCCCATTGAATATAATAGACATTTTTTATATATGTATTTTTTTATTTTATTTTTATTAAAAAAAATGTGTGTGTGTGTGTGGTTTTTTTTGTACTCTTGATGTTTTAGAGATTCACCCCTTCACTGTTGAGTCCTTTTTTCTGCATCCTGGCTGATTTGTAGATTGTATGCACAAAAAAATTCTGTGTTTTCATATTTTTGACAATTTCCCATTCATTTCCTATGGGGGTCATTTTTGACCAAAGAACAGAAGTGTGACGTGCTTGGATCATGACCACAATATTTTTTGTGTGTTCACATACCTAATACCATAAAAGTCACCAAGTTTCGTAACATTCCAATGAAGCTGTGATTTTTAAAAATTCAAAACAGATTTTTGTAATCTGAATTTATTAGTGTGTATGTGTATAAAAGTGTGTTTGTGTGTGTGTGTGTGTGTGTGTGTGTGTGTGTGTGGATGTGTCTGTTTTGCACTCTTGATGTTTTATAGATTAACCCCTTCACTGTTGTGTGCTTTTTTTCTGGATCGTGGCTGATTTGTAGATTGTACGCACAAAAAAACTCTGCATTTTCACATTTTTGCCAATTTCCCATTCATTTCCTATGGTGGGTCCATTTGGACCCGAAGGTCCTGAGTGTGACAATTTTTTTTACAACCACTTAGACTATTCAAATCCTGTCCCCAATTTTTTTGGTTGTTCATATACCAAGTACCAACAAAGTCACCAAATTTCGGACCATTCCGATGAAGCTATGATTTTTTACATTTTTTTATTTAAACGCTTCGGGTCCATTTGGACCCGAAGGACCCCAGAGGGTTAAAGGTGTTCTAAACGATGTCATGCGTTTTTTAGGCCAAATTTTTTTTGTCACATACAGCAAACATCTCCTCACTATCCGCTAGCTGCCTATCCCCTGAACACACTGTAAAAAAACGTGTGTAGACAGCCCAGGCTTCACAAACGGCAAGAAAAACAAACTGACCCAGCCTGGACTGGACCACGAAACATAACAAACAGGGTTCCAGCCAATAACCGACAAGAATGATTTGGGGGTGGGGGGTTAGTGCGCGTGCACATGAAGGGGGGTGTGGGGAGTGGAGGAGAGAGAAGCATGAAGAGGGAAGTTAGCTAGAGGAGAGATGTTCTAGACCAGTGGTTCCCAATTCCAGTCCTCGTGACCCACTGCTCTGCACATTTTGTAGGTCTCTCTTATCTGACACACTCAGTTCAGTTCATGGAGTCTCTCCTAATGAGCTGATGATCTGGTTCAGGTGTGTTAAATAAGGGAGACATACAAAATGTGCAGAGCAGTGGGTCACGAGGACTGGAATTGGGAACCACTGTCCTAGACAACGACTAATGTTAAAAAATTATATTCTTTTGACATGGCCGACACACGACCAAAGAGACGACGTTCCGATGAACAAATAACAAAGAATAGGGAAAAGGAGAAGGAACGCGCGAAGTCCCGAATTTACATCGGAAAAGCGTTCAAAAGGTGACGAGAACTCCGCCGGCAGAAGGGCTTCCAATCCAACATTCAGGTGGCTCTGTTTTTGCTGGACAGGTGGGTAAATCCAGTTTGGTTTTTCTAAATGGTTCATGATTGTTTCAGGAAGCATGGATGGGAGGGGGAGGGGACGGGATGAGGAGGAGGAGGGAGGGTCGAGCTAGCCTACGTTTTGTTTGACAATACTTTGAACGTCAACAAGAAGTGACGTCACCCAACATCGCTTAGAGCACTTTTAAATGTCCCCAACTAAGCAAGCCAAAGGCAAAAGTGGCAAGAAAACAAAACTCACTCAGTGACAGAATGGAGAAAAAAAACCTCGGGAGAAACCAGGCTCAGTCGGGGGGCCAGTTCTCCTCTGGCCAACGAACAAACAGTGAATGATTATGATTTAGGCAGCATTGCAGGTCAGAAGTCAGATCGCAGGGCTCGACAATAACGACTGCCCGATGGCCTGACAGACCTGTAATGCTGCCTTAATCCAAAGAGCATACTGTGTACATAGCAGTTAACATGATCAATGCCACTAATTTGCTTATGTAATATAAGTAATGTAATATGCCTCTGCTAATGGGAGGAACGGCCGTTGCACAATGGATTTGGTTAAATAGAGTTTATTTTTTATTGTGAGTCATTATGAAGCTTGAGGCAGGTGCTCAGACACAGGGGGAAAATCAGACACGAGACCATAAAACAGAGGTAAAACGAAAATAAATGTTTTGCGCCCTCCAAAAAACGAATGAAACATCTACTAACAACATTTTTTTGGGGGGGGATTTAAATGCTGTAAAAAAATAATAGAGAAAGATGGTGTAGTTGCGACGTCCACCAGTTAACTACTAGACCATGTAAAACTCCTAGACCAAACTAAATCCTGACTTCTTGGATGGTGTACACTTGCTTTGTGATGAACAAAACGTTTGTGTAAAACTCCAATGGGAAATTTGTATCTGTGTGACGTTTACTGCACAAGATTTGCAGCATGGTTGGTAGGGGTAGGACACAAATATTCATTCCAGAAAGGCTTTCAACCTTTCACTCATGCAAACTTTGATTGATTGATGTTTTTATTGTGAAGACAGACTTAGACAAGGAACTCTTTTATGAATATCGTTTTATTTGCATTCTGGGGTATACTATTGTACATGCAGAAGTATTTGTAGCTATTTTGAGAACATTTTCCAGGCACATTTTGACAAGTCCAACTGAAGGCATGAAGAAGTCTGAGAACATAATGTACATCAAGTGTTGGGTTTATTACAGTAATGCATTGGGATGAAGCTGGAGAGAAGAAACACTGAATGTGTTAGACACACTCAGCAAAGTACAGCAAAGGATTGACATTGCGGCACTCCTTCACGTACAACATGTGCTTCCTGAAAGACAATAAACACAAACTTGTAAAACAAGCTTGACATCTTGTATACTTTATTGCTGTAGCTTATCTTATTTTTGTAGATGCTACTGTTAACACAGGAGCACCCAGTTTATGTAATTTACATAAGCAGTTGTGACTAACAATTGACTCCAGTTCAGTTTGACTTTATCATGTTGCTTAATGAGATACTCTTATAAATATTATAAACTATATATCAAAAATGCATATTTTCAGATATATGTTTTGATATATATTTCCAAAACGACTAAATATATTGCTAATATTGATGAAAAAAAAAATATATAAGGTTTAGGTACTTTCACCATACATTTATTTTGTCCAGAAGATATTTATTTAATATTTAAGCTAAATGTATTTTTACTTTGAAAAATGTGCTTCCCTAAACCTCTAAGCTTTCAGGTATTGAATAAAATATAAATATATTAATAATCAGTTTTTCTCTTGACTCGTGTAATCTTGCAGTTGTTTGACTTACTTCTTGGGCCGAGAAGCGAAGACTGGAGCAGGGCTGTAAGAAAACAGGACCAGGAATATTACTAATTTTAGATATGCTTCTATTACTTGTTAAATTATTTGTAAAAATACATTTGTTTAGTTTATTTTAGTTTGGCGTTTTGCAGTTAAAGTGCATTGCTATTCAAATTCATTTAGCTGATTTGAAGCAACAGCGACCTTTGGCAATGCTCTAAAATTGAGCTAAGTCATGCAAATGAGTGGTGCCTGCTAATGGAGCCTAGACTGTGATCATGTGATTAGCAAGACCCTGCAACTGTTATAATTGACTACTGATTTGTAGATGTGAGAAGTTGACAACTTACGCATTGGTCACGCTGTCCAACAGAGTCTTCAGGCAGGTGATGTCATCCCTGATGTCATCATCAGTCAGAGCTGTAGAAGACAAAATTTACGAGACGTCACTCAAAGATGATCTACAATGATTCTGAAATTGTGCTCAAACTGGGCTATTGTGTAAATCAACACAAGCTGACAGCAATTCATAACTATTTTAGGTTTTGGTGTATTGTTCGTATTGTATGAATTCGTACAATCACATTCTTACATTTTTCTGTAAGGTGGAGCTTCATGCTCACTTTTGTCTAAAAATGTTGTTTTTATACAAATCACATTGTACAAGTGTACATAAAAGATTGAATCTAATTGGTTTTCGATTACACTTGTGACCAGTCACATGAGACGTCACTCAACCTAGACAGCAACCTAGTGTCGGCCCAGATCCGGCCCATATCTGGGCCGTGTGGAATCCGTGTGTACCAGAAGTGGGCCGGATCTGGGCCGACACTATGTTGCTGTCTGGGAAACTTGACGTACTGAAATTGTGATGAAACTATAGGCTAGCTGCTTTTCCACTATCGGACCGTACGGTAAGGAAAGGTTCCAGTTATATTTCCACTTGAGCTTGGTTACAAACTATTCTCGGCATGGAATTCTCATCGTTCTGATAGAATGTGTGATGTCGCCACTCATGATTGGTCACTTCTTGTCTGTTGCTCGGCTACCAGTGTAGATGATGGCTCTGTAGATGGCCAAATGCGCTATTTGAGCGAAGTTAACGCAACGCAAGTTAATAATAAAATGAAAAGAAAGATCTGATCATCCTCAATAAAGCAGTTATTTACATCTCGTATCATCTGTAAACTCTTGCGTCACCAATGCAATGACTGACGCATTTGTATTACATTACAAATAGCTCTGTTATCAGCTCCACAGTGGTGAATTAAACCATATCCGTACCGGCTGGACCGGATTGGCACAGAATAGAACATTAAAGCAAAGAGACCTGTCAACATACCAAAATATTTCTGCTTAACTGGTTTGCGCTCAGTGGGATTCATTTTAATTTTTTTATAGAAATATTAAAAATACGGGAGAAATACGGGAAAATATTTAAACGGGATGATAGCGGGATAGCAAGGTATAAAATACGGGAGAATCCCGGGAAAAACGGGAGGGTTGACAGGTATGTCAAAGAGAACTGTTTGGAAAAGCAGCTTATGCTAATTTCTATATAGAATCTATCAACACAGTCTTATGGCAATTCACTCTTTCACTATTTTACTTTTTTTTTGCGAACTGGTGGCTAATTTCTATTAATTTGTACAATCTCATCTGTATGTTTTCATACAGTCTGCTCATTCCCTACGTTAGGTTTAGGGGTGGAGCGTCACGCTTACTTTTAAAGTCCCCCTGTAGTCAACAACATTAAATGCTTGATTTTCACCACTGGGGGACTTTTTTAAAAAGTATGCATTTTCGTTCAAATCGTGCGAACCTTGTAAATCGCTACCTTGTAAAATAGTTACGTTTTCTCATGAGAAAGAATGTATCATGTGACTCACCACTGCAGTTGATGCGGCAGATGTTCAGACTCTGTCCAGATCCGGAATCGCACGCTACGCGATCGCTCAGCTGGAAGATCCCAAACAGTTTTGTGGAAACTCTGGTGTTTTCGCTGGAATCCTCCTCTGAACTGTCGCCAAACAGGCTAGGGGGATTCCTGTCTCGCCCCCCACCGGGGGATCTCTTTCCTCTTCCACCGGGACGGCCCTGACCAGGTCTTCCCCCTGGTCTTTCATTGGGTCGTTGTGCTGGTCTGGGACGGGAATCTGCTGGAGATCCGATGCCGGTGACCAGGTTGGTGTTGAACTTTGACACGCGTTCAACAGAACAGACGACTGAAAGAGAGAAGGAAAACACCCTTTGCTTACATTTGTACCATTGCTAGAATTCAACTCACAGTGTTTACTCTCATAAACTTACTTTTGGCGATGAGGCCTAAGTCTACAGTTGCATTTCCAGGCGCAGGCCCATTTCCAGGTACAATTCCAGGCAAACTTCCAGTCCCATTTCCAACAACACCTCCGGTCACGACTCCAACCCCAGAAGTGACACTTCCAGTCCCATTTCCAACAACATCTCCGGTCACGTCTCCAACCCCAGAAGTGACACTTCCAGCCCCATTTCCAACAACACCTCCGGTCACGACTCCAACCCCAGAAGTGACACTTCCAGGCCCACTTCCTCCCTGATTTCCTCCCAGACCCGCCTCGAGTTGAGCCTTCAGCTCACATTTACTGAGAAACCGTCCCTCAGTCGCACTGAACACCAGCAGAACCAGAGCCAACGCCGCCAACATCTTAACTGGGAGAACGCTCTTCATCTCTGATATCTGGAGGTTAAACACAGAGACAATGAATAAGTCCAAAGAAACAATCCTAATCTGCAGTTTAACTTAGTCCAGTGATTCTCAACCGGTGGGCCGCGGCCCTCTGGTGGGCCTCGGAGCGCTATCTGGTGGGCCGTGTAGGCAGTGATAGACTACCCCCAAATTAATTTTTATTAATTTTTTTATTTACAAATCTTGTTACTTTCTAATTATCTAATTGTTCTTATGAATTTATATGATCAAAAACACTCAAGTCAAGTCAAGATGCATTATCTAAAAGCTAATTTAGGTTTAAATATCGCAACACCAATCACGTCAGATTGAATGTTGTTCTATCAGATGCAGTAACATTACGTTATGGATCGTTTTCTGAAAAGAAAAGCATATGTGGGAGACAGACCTGTACAAGGAAAAGCTTCGAAGTGTGTGGTAAGAAAATATGACGCTGAATACATTAAATTTGGTTTTATAAGGGCAGGTAGGCTACTAAAGGGGTCGCACACGGACAAGAATCGCAGCGCCGCGTCTACAACTCGAGGTATCGAACACTGGACGCGCACTTTCTCAGTTTATGTCCAGCAATATTGTTATGTTTAAGGACATTACGAAATTAAGATAATGTCTGTACTGTTATGATTGCAATTAAATTTACAATTAGAATTAAATACAATCGTTTCTGAGTCCGCAGTCTGAACACTTTACCTCAGGACGTAGGCTACATTAACTGAATTAATTGAGAATCTCACCTGAAAATCCGATCATTTTCATCCACGCAGCTGATTTTTTAATGAAAATAAAACTAAATGTATCTTGCAGCACAGGGTGAAGTCAGTATATAGGCTACATTAACGACGCTTTGAGACAAATATAATGTAGTAAATTTAATATAAAACTATGTAAATGGCGCTCTGTGGCGCAACAGGATTTTGAACAGCGTCTTGAGCCATAGCTGGCGCTGCGGAGAGACGCCGCCGGTGTGCGTACACTCAGAAAATAATGTGTTCGAATTTTAAAGACGTGCCGCTGCGCTTCTCGTCCGGTGTGCGACCCCCTTAAGCCGAGGGCGCATGTGGAGAAATGTTGTTGAATGTGGATTCAGGTGTTGAATGTGGAGAAATGTTGTCAAATGAGGCGCTAAAACCATCAGAGCTGCCGAGACATTTGAACAAAACTGGGCTGTGTTGGGAAGCCAACATAATATTGTTTTAAACAGTCATGTTCATATCGCTAACTATATCTGATAAATTACACTTACAGTAGGCTATGTAAATTGGGGTGAATGAATTTTGTTGAACATTTCGTATCTATACCACGAATGTTATTTCTCGTGCCATTTATACGCCAAAAATAGTTTTTGCTTGCATATACGTAGTTTTCGCGTGCATATGATATGCACTGTATGGCGTGTAATACGCACGCACTCCCCACCCCTCATCCTAACCAAGGGTTTTCAGTGCGTAGCATATGCACGCAAAAAAAACATTTTTGCCGTATAAATGGCACGAGAAATAACATTCGTGGTATAGAGATCATGTTGCAGCGAATAGAGAGAATCCCCTCTTGTGTGTCTGACCTGTTGTTACAGGTATGTTAGCCTGTTATTGTTACAGGAATGGTTACTGAGTAAATTTGCAAAGTCTTTTTGACAAGGACAGTTTTCATCTATATAGCTGACTTGACCTAGTCTGCTACAGTGGCATAACAGATTAACAGCAGAGTATATCTATGTACTTTTAGAATTTTCTGTTATTCTGTGTTCATACTCTCATATGTGTGTGGAAAGGTGGTCCTCGAGATGTTTTTAAACACTCATTGGTGGGCCACGAGTTGCAAAAGGTTGAGAACCCCTGACTTAGTCTATTCTCTTCAAACTGTGTCAATCAAATGCTTGCAATGAAGGAACCTAACAATCAATAATTAGTAACCTTCTGGGTTCAGAAAAAATGTGCAAAAATTGTACCCTTAGGTTGTCACTGGGGCAGTATCCTCAAAAAGGTACATCTTTGTACCTTATTTACCCCTAAATGTTCATAGTAGTACCTTAATAGTACATATTATTATTACTTTAAGAGTAGATAAGGTAAAAAGATTTTGAGGATATGCCCCAGTGACAACCTAAGGGTAAAATTTTTGCAAATTTTTTCTGACAATGTTTCAAGCTTGGTTGGTCAAGCCCATCGGGCTATTTAAACATTGTTTTTTTAATAATTCTGCTCTTTAGCAAAGCAACTGGTTGGTCTAGACTAGAGGAACACTCATGCAACTAAACACTTTGCATTAGATCTTCTGCAACCAAATGGCTTATTATTACTGTTGCATATTTTAACATAGTTATAAAATATGAAGCATTTGTATAGCCTAGCAGATAAATGAGAGCAATATTTACTGGTAAAGCATTTTATCGTAAAGAGAGTTCAGAAGTGATTTTTACCAGAGAGCCTATTGTCTGTTGTAGATGCAGATGTAGATCTAGTCTTCACTCTTGCTTCAGTCTGGTGTTTGTTTCCACCGCCCGCTGTGTACTGAATGCATGAGTGTGGGGATTTTTATACTAAACTGACACGATGAGCTCACTGCTTTGAAAACTCACTTAACCTGTTGAAAAAACATTACATTACTTGGATTCCAAAGACAAATGGCATGTATTGCTTCATCATTTTGAAATCTGGTGTGTTATGTAACATTACACTCAGGTGGAGGTGCGTCAGGTTTTGCCTCGTCACTTTTTCCTCTCACCATTTCAACTCATTTTAAACTGTAACCATGTGATTATGAGGTCTTTGTTGTGCTATATACACACATGTTCCTTCAGCCTTTGACCAGCGGCCCTGCAAATAAATAAGCAATTGCAGTATTTTTTATTTTACTTTTTAATTTGAAAAGGTTATCATTGACCCCATAATATTTTATTTTAATGCAGTTCAATTGAGTTCTAAATAGAATTATTGGGTTCTTGACCGAATTTTAAAGAACCCTTCATGCCAAAAAGGTTCTATATAAGGAGAAATGTCTTAATTGATTGCATAATACATTCATGTTTAATGGGTTATTTCAATGTATAAAGTATTATAAAGTATGTTTATGAGCTGTTTAATTCATAAAATTTAATCCAAATTAAAAATGAATAAAACTAAATTAATGAATTACAAATAAATCCATAAAATGATCCCATCTAAAACGTTCTATATATGAAAAACAAAACCAAATTGAATATACTTAATTTTAATGGATTTACATTAAGTTTATTTTGGTAGCATCACTCAGTTTTGGTGTGCTGTGCAATAATTTGAAATTAACCCATGACACTTCTCTTGCATTACATGTTTTTTGCGATGATATTAAATGTTTCAGTGTTAAATTTGTAGTTTGAATATCAATGCAAAAATATCTAATGGTGTAAAATAACTTAAATTTAACTTAAACTTAACATATTATTCACAGTCCATATCTTTGTACTTCACAAGACAAAAATCTGTAAAAAATAAATAAATAATAATAATTTAATTATTTTAAATAACAAAAATACTTTTATGCTTATACACTCTTAAATATGATGTCAGAAAGACGACAAGCCACAACATAAATTAATTTATCTTTTCTAATTTATTCAAATGAACTGTACTGTAATGAACTGGGAAAGTCCAGACATGAATGGTGGGTGGACTGGTATCACACACACACCTGTGGTTGGATTACTATTATCTATTTTCAGCTGGACTGCCACATAGTTTCGGCAGTAATTAATAACTGAACAGATGCATCTTGTGTTGTTACAGAGCAGTTTTGTCTGGAGTATTCAAATACGCTATGATTCATTTCTCTGAAGAGACTGTCAATCTATGTTCAGTTGTGTGAAATGCATGTATATGCAGACCATGTAAATGTCCCAAAAAATATATTTTTGAAGTGAAAAGTATTTTAAACTGTGTACAAAGTGGCCCAAAAAGTTTCTGGACCCTTAAATGATCAACACCCAACTTCACTGCGTTAGATACAAAACATCAAGCCATCAATCATTAGAAAATGGAAGAAGCTAAACATGACTGTCAATCTCCCTCGGACTGGGGCTCCATGCAAGATCTCACCTCGTGGGGTCTCAATGATCCTAAGAAAGGTGAGAAATCAGCCCAGAACTACACGGGAGGAGCTGGTCAATGACCTGAAAAGAGCTGGGACCACCGTTTCCAAGGTTACTGTTGGTAATACACTAAGACGTCATGGTTTGAAATCATGCATGGCACGGAAGGTTCCCCTGCTTAAACCAGCACATGTCAAGGCCCGTCTTAAGTTTGCCAATGACCATTTGGATGATCCAGAGGAGTCATGGGAGAAAGTCATGTGGTCAGATGAGACCAAAATAGAACTTTTTGGTCATAATTCCACTAAACGTGTTTGGAGGAAGAAGAATGATGAGTACCATCCCAAGAACACCATCCCTACTGTGAAGCATGGGGGTGGTAGCATCATGCTTTGGGGGTGTTTTTCTGCACATGGGACAGGGCGACTGCACTGTATTAAGGAGAGGATGACCGGGGCCATGTATTGCGAGATTTTGGGGAACAACTTCCCTCAGTTAGAGCATTGAAGATGGGTCGAGGCTGGGTCTTCCAACATGACAATGACCCGTAGAGCCCTGCACGGGCCTCAAATCTAGGCCCGAGCCCGGCCCTGGCCCGAGACGCTCAGGCCCTAGCCCGACCCGTGTCCGACAGCTCATCAGAATTATCAGCCCGAGTCCCACCCGAGCCCGTTTTTTTTTTTTTTTTTTTTACAGCGGCAGCCTGCTCTATTTACAGCCATTAAAATATGTCCGTTTTGTTAGTTATGTTTCTTTTATTTTCATTTCTTTATTAAGTTAATTTAGACAAATGTTTGGAGCATTTAAAAAAAAAAAAAAAAAAAAAAAAATGACGACCAAGCAGCCGAGCCGACAGCGAGTAAAACATGTTTGATCAATTTAGCCTCTCAAATCAACGCTAATACTTTACTTGGCTACAATAAAATCCATAGATATAAAACACTTCAAGCATATCACACAGACAGTTAGTTTAATGTTTATTTATTAAACCACAGTGAGTACATTTTTTTTTTGAAATACTGAGGCAGGCTCAGGCTGCTCGCAACAGCGCTCACAAACGAAATGAGCAATAGAGCAAATTAAATTAAATAAATCAAAAACAAACTTGCAGGTTATCTTACCTCAAAAATGCACCACAAAACATGGCCATTCTTTTTTCCAGTAGTTTCCAATAGTTAAACGAAAATAAAGTCCAATCAAACGAAAAACGAAAAACATCAGTAGCCTAGTTTCCATTAGTTAAACGAAAATAAAGTCCAATCAAACGAAAAGTTAGACCAGTCTCTTACAGAGCATCGTGGAGAAAAAGAATAGCATCCACAGTGGAAGATTTTAACCCAGTCCTCTCTTCTATCACTCTGCAATTTTTCTCTTAATATTTTCCATTATTTGCACGTGAGGTGAATCGTTGGTTGCGCTGACGGGAAACCTGTGTGTGCGCTTGCTTGCATGCGTGAGACTGTCATGTCAATCATATGTCAGTGTAATTATAAGATTATGAAAGTTATGAGGTTATTAAATGTCTTTCTATGTTTGTTCTTCTATCGTCGACGTCAACTTCTCATATTTTTTTAATTAATGTCTAAAAATATAAAAAGAAGGATAACCCAAAAAAGGCCCGAGGCCCGGCCCGCATGTGAACTATGACGTGAAAATTGGCCCGAAGCCCGGCCCTAGGGGCGTAAAAAAGTCGGGGCCCGTCGGGCTCAGGCTGAAATGCAGGGCTCTAATGACCCGAAGCACAGCCAGGATAACCAAGGAGTGGCTCTGTAAGAAGCATATCAAGGTTCTGGCGTGGCCTAGCCAGTCTCCAGACCTAAACCCAATAGAGAATCTTTGGAGGGAGCTCAAACTCCGTGTTTCTCAGCGACAGCCCAGAAACCTGACTGATCTAGAGAAGATCTGTGTGGAGGAGTGGGCCAAAATCCCTCCTGCAGTGTGTGCAAACCTGGTGAAAAACTACAGGAAACGTTTGACCTCTGTAATTGCAAACAAAGGCTACTGTACCAAATATTAACATTGATTTTCTCAGGTGTTCAAATACTTATTTGCAGTTGTATCATACAAATAAATAGTTAAAAAATCATACATTGTGATTTCTGGATTTTTTTTTTTAGATTATGTCTCTCACAGTGGACATGCACCTACGATGACAATTTCAGACCCCTCCATGATTTCTAAGTGGGAGAACTTGCAAAATAGCAGGGTGTTCAAATACTTATTTTCCTCACTGTATATACACATATGAGAACTTGTGTGATTAGTATGCGAGTATCCTAGCAAACACAGTAGGTTATGTTTTGTCTTAAGTGAACGTAAAGAGTTGAGAAAGTAAACGCATGTGTACAGTATCAGTATATTAGATCCGTGCATTCGCTCTTAAAGTGACAGCAGCCTAATATTCCTGCTGCTGTCTGTGTTTTTCATTTTAACCAAACAACAAAAGACAAGAAAATCACTCACTGCTCTTGACTGAATAGCTTTTGTAACTTTAATATTGATTAATCTTTATTTAATTTCTATACCTGAAAACTAATGTTATACCTAAATAACCTGAAAAGCACTGTTTATTTCATTTGTATTTTTGCTCTATTGTATTTATTTGTGCTGTTGCTTGTAGTTAGATTATTTGTTCATATTTTCTTTTTTTTATTTGACAGTAGTCCTTTTTACCCTGAACAGAGCACATACAAAACCGTACCGAAACTCTAAAACCGTGATACAAACCGAACCGTCAATAATTTGAACCTATACATATATATATCTGAGAGTTTTCCTTGAAAACATGCTTGTGCTTCTTTAAAATAAATGACACTTTTATCTTGACATTCCCACATTTTGAGTGACTTAAGTGTCCAAATACTTTTGCATCCACTTTATTTTCATTTGGATCAGTTATTAAAATTGCTTAAATATATTGAATTATGCAGAAATGATCCAGGTTCAGCATCACGCACACCCCCATCGCACCATGTCAAATCTGGTGAGAGAACAATGAACCTATCAGTTGAGGAACATGATCACGAGTTATGACGCAAGTATCGGATATCAGAGAAGACTGGAGCCGTTTGACAATAGTCTGAAACCGATAAACGTGAATTGTTCAATGTCTCTATAGCGTGGGATCATTTTACAGGAAGTGAAGAGAGTTCAGAGCTATTTTTGATGTGAACACAAGATGAATGTCAGCATGACTCAGACATTTAGATGTTGACAGACACACATGCCAACAAGGACGTCAATATCTCACTGCTGTGATTATCTGATATCTAATAGTTAAATATGATTAGATATGTTTCCCACACAACATCCTTTGTCAAATAAAGGTTCAAATGCAGGTGGAGATTATTGCTCATTTGTTAGTCCTCATTTGTTTGATCATCTAATGAATTGCATTGGGATATATAAATATTTAAATAGTTTCTGTATTTAACCAATGTATGATTGAGATTATGCCATTCTAATGTCATACTTTGAAGTAAATCTAAACAAACAACAGCTCGGATTAGTCACCTTAACGTGATCACACAAATCTTCACAAAACAAAACTCTTTTAGATCATCCACACTTTATTCTATGATTCTGTGTACTACTTTCACAGGTTTAAGGCTGATCATTGCAGACATGCATGAAGTAATGTCTTTGTGGCTTTCAGGTTCTGGTTGCGTGCCAGTGGAAAAGTACTCAAACGCATGTTTTACATGACGGCTCTGACAGTTCTGTTGTGTCATTGTGTGATCACATTCCACCAGGACAATTTGTCCCTCAAACAAAAGGTTTTGATTATGGTTTTGATAGCAGCTTCATGTGCTTTGGGTCAGATAGAGGTGCTGATCATCTCCTCTGTGTGTCTCCAGTGGGCCTGGATGTGAACTCAGCGTGAACTTCTGGACATCAGTGCCTGTGTAAAAACAGCACAAAATATCACCGTAAAGTTCACAGACTGCCCTTTATGATGGCATGAGTCGGTTTGTCATTTCATCCGCTTTAAGCAGCTAAAATCCTTTATGTTTCAGAGCATTTCATGCGTTGTGCGTGCATTGTTGGCTTGTCATGTTGATGGAGATCGGCACACTTGCAGGTACAGTGATTTTATGGCATGTGTGTTTCCTGAGCATAACCATCTCTATCAGTGTCTGTGAAAACAAACAATTTGTTAAAGAAATATTTTCCATATATGCTATTTTATTCTGTGGTACACAAAAGGAGAGTTTTCCTTAAAGCTGTTCAGTGACTAAAGGCCGTCTAGCTCAGAAAAGGAAGAAAAAGCAGTAACAAAAAATTACCTTTTTAAAATTCTAAGTCGGAAGACATTGCTGAAGAAAAATCAACTTGGTATTACCTCTAAAATCAAATCATTCATGCAAAATTATTATGCATGCTTTCAAATCAGTGTGTCATTTATAGTTAAAAGTTTTAGTAGATTTGTTGTACGTTTTTATCCTTTTTATTAATATTTTTTTGTAAAGATGTCTAGTTTTTGGTGTTTTAGAGTTTATTAATCATCAGGTTAAACCTAAAAAAAAAGAAAAAAGAGAAATGTAGCCTTGATGACTAGCTGAAATAAAATAAGTTTTACGTTTTTAATATTTTAGTTTATTTCAGTTAACATGTATTTTATTTCAAGTGAAGTAAACGTTTGTTATGTTTAGTTGTAGTTAACTAGAATAACCTTGTTTCAAATGGTTGACATTCTTTAAAATGATTCCTTCGTGTTCCTCAAAGAATAACAGCTTTCGAATGTGGAATGACATAGATATGACAAATACCACTCACTCACATTCATTTTCTTATGAAACTGAAAACATTCATTTGAGATTACTAAAGGTGAAGAAATATGTGACGATAACAAACAGGTCTAAAATAGCTCTTACTCGACGAGAATAGCGGAGTCCACACCACAGCTAACAGTTAACGACACAGAGGAACGACATAGGCCTATAGCGCTTTTTCCAGATGATGAACGATATAAGAAACAATATGACAAACAATCAGAATCAACCTAACTTTAAAGCGCGCGCTGAATGCGGTCACAGAACGTTATCGAATCACGTGATTCGATTCAGCAGAACGTTATCGATTCCGCTGAACGTTATCGTCTGTTCGTGTGTGCACTAATATAGTTATCGCGCTAATATAATCCGTTACCGTGTGAACGGGCCTTTGTAACGCAATGAATAATATTTACATTTATAATTTCTGATAACAAATCATCTGTAGCCTACTGATTGACATGACTGGTTGACTGTTTTGATGTGGTGATGAAGTCATTATTTACTTGAGTCATGAATGATTCTTTTCACATTAGTGGTACAATGATAATCCATTAGTATTGCGTGAGATATGTGAACAAGCATGCTAGTGACAGCACTTTTATGGATTCAGAATATTCACTGCTGTTTTTAATACAATGTAAATTCATATTCCAGTTCCATTTGATGTTTACGCAGACGAATGGATGTTGAACCACGTTTACGTTCATTCCCTGCTTCTCCATTTACAGGTCAAGAACATCCCAAAGTCTGAAGGTCAACTAGTCTGTAATTGCTCAGGCTGTGTCTACATCTACATAACATTTGTATTTGCAAAACATGATTTTGTAAGGTGCCAGAGAAAAACAGAAAAACAAAAAAACAATGAAGAAATAAGCCTTCCAACAACACCACTCCTGATTATCCAGGGTGGGAAACCAAGTTTAAGAGCTTAAGAGACAGAATATTTTGTAAGACTAAAAGGTGAGTGTTGCCAAATCAAGACAATGGGATTTAATCATAATCTTCTATTAAGGACTCTGAAGAAAATACTTTTAAGCTTTTGTTTCATTCCTCTACAGAGATTTTTACATGCAAGTGAAGACACTGAAGGCAGGTAAAACGGAGACGAACCGTCTCTAACACAGACCTATAGACAGCTGAGAGGAGCTGTGACCGGACAGAAGCGAGGCCTGCAGACTCAGCTGATCGAACGCTCTTCTCTGATAACACTGCTCTGCTCTAGATTCATTACGTAGCAGGTCTGGAGTCTTCGGTGTCGATCTGAGGAAGAAAAAGCTGTTGAGTTTGGTGTAGCCTAGTGGATAAAAATCTGGACTACATTTTAATTTTTTCTCACCTGTGCAGATGCGAGCTGACGGTGTGAACCCTCGCGATCTGACCGGGATACACTCCCAGAACATCTCGGCCCTGACGACGAGCGCTGGAGAAACACAGTGAACAGAGGAACCTGATCAAACAAACATGATGCACACAGTAAAACATACCAACATGCTTCAAATCTATGTGTATTAAAGCAACAAACTGGCCATATTTAATCTGAAACATATACACAACGTTAACATTTTGAAGTTGAACTGAAAGCAATAGCACAGGAAATGTGAACTTCTTAATTTAAAGATGTCCAGCACACTTTATTACCCGTTTAACATCCACGACTGGAGCTAAACGCTTATGTTATTAGGAGTCAAAGGCTTTTGAAAAATCATTTATACTTACACTTGTGCTGGTTGATGTTTGGTGTCCTGACTTTCCTTAAACTCATGTAACCTCAGAGCAATTCCTGACCCGGCCATCCTGCACATGACATAATTAAAACTGGTTTTCGGTTGAATCTTACATGCTCATTAATGGCAAACGTACATAAATATAATGTAGCCCTATATAGGGAACATAAAACATAAAGACATAAAACAGTTTATCCAAGGCTAAGCTGGTTTGCTCGTCTCCCAACCTGATTCAGAGAGGTTTTGGGTAGTTATAGCTAGTCAGGCAGGGAGACCAATTGAACTGTTGTTTTCTTTTTTAACAGGATAGCATTGAAACAAAATGTTGATGATGAACACTGTTATAAAGCTCCAAAAATAGACTTAAAAACGGATCTCCAGAAATTGTTTATAGTCATTCCGTGATTCTTGCCATTGCAGTTTCAGCTGCGGCTCCTTGAGTCTTGTTGTTAGAGTGAGTCACTGCTGAGAGTCTTGTTTACAGGTCACAACCAAATCACACATTCAAATGCGAAATCTTCATCTGAAAACCAAACGAAACCTGCTTTGAAAGACAAACGCGGGCCGTCTTACCTGCTTGTTTCAGTCAGCGTGTAGATTCGTTTGCGCTTTGCATGGCTGAAAGTCAGCGTCCTCGTGAGGGTAATGGACAGCAGCGCTTCTGTTACCTGAGCACAGAAATCTGACACAGGCCAGAGACAGAGACACTGATATCCATTCTAGACAGATCAGGATCTGATGGATTCTGGGTCTAGTTTTAAAGCGAACGGGGCATTGCATTGCAACCCCAGACAGCTATGGCAAGCCGTTTTAGCTTAAATTGTACCCAGCGTTACTCGTCGTAGTTGCATTTTTACTAGTAAGAATTACATTTGAGAGCTCTACAATTCAATTATTACTAGTAAGAATTACATTTACAGAGCTCTCTAATTCAGTTCTTAATAGTAACAATTCCAATTAGAGAGCTCTACAAATGAATTAGTCATATGTCTCCATTGACTTCCATTCATTTTTAATTACGGAGCTCTACAATTGAATTGTTACTAGTAAGAATTAGGGTACACTGAAAAAAATGATACTTTGGATTAACTTAAAAAAATTGATGTAATTTGTTACAGCTAATTTTTTTAGATTTTCTCAAATTGTATTTATGATTTAGTTAAAACCATAAATTTTGATTAATGTCAAACCAAAATTTTAAGTTTTACCTTTACCCAAAGTACACAGCAAAAACTCCAGTGTTAAATTAACACTCAAGAGTGTTAAAGTTAATGAGATAATTAAGTGATTAATTTAGTGATGATTGAGCATTATTGAAGACACCTGATGTTAACAAGCAGAATCACTGAAGGAGAAAATCACTAATTGTAAGTTACCATTAGGGAGAATAGTGTTTGCTTTAGTTGGGCTCTTCACCCTTATATGTTTACTTTAAATTTTGTTTGTCTGCTGTTATTGATTTATAACAGTCAGATGAACAAAGAAAAGTGTGGTGTTGGTTATGTTTTGACATAATCATGCTGTGATCTGAAGAATGAAACTTATTGAGATAGTTTGGTTTAACTTGTCAATTATATCAGCTCTGTAATTCTACAGCATATGATTTTCAGAATTTTTCATATAACCCATAATATTTAATAAACATTTTTCTAATCAAAAGACTTTCGAATTAATTTACTTAAAAACACAGACATCAATAATCAGCCTGTGAATCTCAACAATGGTGACAATAATAAAGCATGTTGCAGCGGCTGCCACCAATCACAACTCATTAATGGCTCCCATCATGCATTGCGGTATGAATAAATTATGATCTGAATTGTCTATGTAATTTCCTTTTCCTAATTGAATATTTTGCTTGTCACCATTGTTGAGATGCATAGACTGAAACTTGACGTCTGCGTGTGCCTAAAAGAAAGATTTTTTTTTTTCCCAAAACAACTTTTAAGAAATCCTTTATATTATATCAACAATTCTGGGTATTTATGCAGAATCACAGTTATTCTGTAATAAACAACATAAACCTATGTCAGAAATAAGGATCTTAATGAGTTCAGTGATCAAGTTCAAATGATGATTGTCATAATATAACCAACACCATCAGATCACTTTTTTTTTTCTTTGTTCATCTGGCAGTTTTAATTCAGATATAACAGCCAAACAAATATTAAAGTAAACATATAATGGTCTAGAGCCCAACTAAAGCAAACACACATCACCATAATGGTAACTTACAATTTGTGATTTTCTCCTTCAGTGATTCTGCTTGTTAACATCAGGTGTCTTCAATAATGGTCAATCATCACTCAATTAATCACTTAATTATCTCATTAACTTTAACACTCTTGAGTGTTAATTTAACACTGGAGTTTTTGCTGTGTACTTTGGGTAAAGGTAAAACGTTGAGTTGGAAAAAATTAAAATTTAGGTTTGACATTAATCAAAATTTATGGTTTTAACTAAATCATAAATACAATTTGAGAAAAACTAAAAAAATTAGCTGTAACAAATTACATCAATTTTTTTAAGTTAATCCAAAGTATCATTTTAGAGGGTGTAACACTTACTTTGAGGCAAAGTGAAAACAGAAGGTATAAACTGAAAATCACAATTTTCCATTGGACCAATGCAAATATATACTTTGAATGAATTGCACTGATGTTTCACTTTTTTCAGTGTAGAGTGGGGGAAAACGCCCCCCTGGGGTAAAACGCCCCCCACCTGTTTTTCCCAAAATAACCACTAAAAGTAGTCAAGATACATTTTTACTGTTGCTATGCACTACGTTGATAACGGGGATATACAAATCTCTATGGAGAAGCTGACACCAGCGACACATTTGAAGAGAAGAGGATTACATGGTAAATGCTATAATTTTCAGATATTAGTAAATAAGTGTTTAAGAGAATATTGTTCTGCAGGATATCGCAGTGATGTATGATAGATGAATAGTGAAGTCTGTAGTTTGAGATCATATATTATTTATAAGGAATATAATTATATTTTAAAAATTAAACATTTTTTAAAAAACTCATAGCTTGTGGGGTAAAACGCCCCCTACGCTGAGGGGTAAAACGCCCCCCCTGGGGGCATAGTTTCTCTATCATAATTACTATAATAAAATATTTCTGTCTATCAAATCCTTTGTTTTACACTTAATGCAGTATAACTAGGTGGTACAATCAAAATATTTGAACAAAACATGAAAAAATTACCTCAAGTGAGCATTAACTAGCTAGCTTGCTAGCACAGTTTGCTCACTGTTGGAAGGTAGTTAATTTTGCCTATTTTGAACATTGCTGAAATAAATATTAATATATATACATGTTGATACATTACTTGCCTTTTACCTTTAGAGATTAAAAACTATTGTCTGTTAATTTTGCTGTTGATCTATGAAGCAAACTGGTTGGTAAGAAAGGGGGCATTTTACCCCACCTTGGGGGGCGTTTTACCCCACCGCTGGGGCAAAACGCCCCCTTTGTACAAAAATATTTTCAGTGAAAATACTAATTAATTATGAAGGCTGAGCAATTTTAATATTTGGTGAATAACTCCTGCCATAGTCACTCAAAACCGGGATGGCAATTCTAGTCACATTTATGTTTTGTTTCACTGTAATGTCACATTTGCCTTAAGGGGGGCGTTTTCCCCCACTCTACCCTACAATTAGAGAGCTCTCTAATTAAGTTATTATTAGTAACAGTTACAATTACAGAGCTCTCTAATTGAATTTTTACTAGTAAAAAAAAACCAATTAAAGATATGTATAATTGCAGAGCTCTGTAATTAAATTAAAGAGCTCTGCAATTAACCTGTGGACATTTTTTTCAGTTCTTGGACTGGATTATAGATATAGGCTGGTATCTTTTATAAGAACTGGCAGTTATTGTTTTTTGTTTTGTTTTGTATTGTTGTGTCCTGCCTTGTTGGTCTGTGTCTGTCTGTGACTGTTATGCAGAAAACCTTTGAAAATAAAATTGTGGAAAAAAAAGAAAAAAAAAAGAGCTCTGCAATTGCATTCTTACTAGAAACAACTAAATTGTAGAGCTCCGTAATTAAAAATGAATGGAAGTCAATGGAGACATGACTAGTAAAAATTTATTTGCTCTCTAATTGGAATTGTTACTAGTAAGAACTGAATTAGAGAGCTTTGTAATTGTAATTCTTACTAGTAATAATTGAATAGGAGAGCTATCTAATTGTAATTTTTACTAGTAATAATTGAATAGGAGAGCTCACTAAATGTAATTGCTACTAGTAAGAATTGAATTGTAGAGCTCTCTAATTGAATTCTTACTAGTAAAAATACAATTACGACGAGTAACGCTGGGTACAATTTAAGCTAAAACAGCTTGCCATAGACAGCGACATAGTGTCGGCTCAGATACGGGCCACATCTGGTACACGTAGATTCGACGAGTAACAGATGTGGGCCGGATCTGGGCCGACACTATGTTGCTGTACAATGAACACTTCAATACAAAATCATCATGCACTCGTTCAGAAAGACAAATGCTCCAGTTTATTAAGTTTCATTTGATGTGTCCAGTGTGAACAGCCTCAAATAGTTGTGGCACGTCATGTCAAAAAATGCTCCCGGTGCAGATATGTTGAATGGATTTATTATAAGCGAGGCGCTCGCGTTCGCTCTAGACAGTGTTGACTACTCAATTGCTTACTTATGACACTTAGCAACACAGCTAAAAGTATTCCTCATATTTCTGACCTTTTATTGTCTACTGTCTTTTAGAAGCTCTTGGTCTGTAATTTAACAAGTTGTCTGATGATCTGGAAGCGAACAAATGCAACTGCTAAGAGCAAACGGATTAAAAGCAGTTAAAGTCCCCCTGTGGTGAAAATGAAGTTTTTAATGTTGTTTATATGTCTATGTGGTGTTTTTAATATGCTTAAAGATAAACCAGGTACAAATTCATAAGTCAACACCATTGCTGAGTATTTTCTCCTTACAACTACAGTGAACCAAAGACAGTCTCAAAAACACGGGTTGTAACCAATCAGATCAACGTGTGATCGTCAACGAGTGGATCACTGAGCTGGTGTGAGTGAGTGGAGGCGGGGCTCATTTGCATATTCATAGAACCGCGTATACTTAATGAGGCAAGGGTGTAGAGTTACATTCAAGCTGTTTTAACGCATGAAGAATTTTTTTAAGTAAAAATCGCTTAAATATGTCATTTAGGCACAAAGATGAGTTTTAAGGGATACAATTATTGTCTACAGGGGGGCTTTAAGTTTGACAGAATTATCCTTTGCAAAGGAATACCCTACTATAACAACGTATATACACTATAACAACGTATACTATAACGTTTGCATGTACTTTTATAATTTATAGTGCAATAACTGGTAGGCTACCTGGAAATAAACAATGTGTGGTAGTTTTTCAATAACTTCAGAGACTATACCAATATATCTTCAAATCCTTTCATTGTAACATAACTGATACATCTATGATTGTGAATTTCAGTACTAAGCTTTTAAACTATTATTAATAATAACTAACAATTTGGAGTAATTTTAATAATTGAATATCATTTAAACGTATTTTTAAAAATTGAATGTAAACGTGTAAACTACTGAAACAAACAAAAAAAATTAAAAGTTTCTGGAGTTTCTGTTTTTGGAAAAGCAGACTTGAACTTTGTTTAATCATGGGGCTTCAGATGTATGTGTTGAACACTAGAGGGAGACATCCTGCAACTATATGTGAAGTCCTCATAAACTATGCACTGCACGTGTAGTTCAAAGCAAAAGATGTATGGAATAGTTTATGGAAATCGATCCCCAAGTTTGTGACTTTAATCGATTATTCAAAGAGTAGTTTTAGTCTCAGTAATATTATTATTATTCGTCCGTGTCCTTTGTTTACTGTATATTATGCATTCATTAAATAAGACAAAGGGTCCCAAATGTTCACTCTGTCCAGGGAAAGAGGCTGGGAAACTCATTGTTGGTGCATTTATTATTGTCTTCATCATTTGGTGTATAATAAGTGAGTTCTGGCGCTGTCTGTTTATATGAGGTCTCTTTTCGGTAGGCAACATTAAGCATTTATCATGCATATGTAGCGAGACCAACAAAAGCCTGAAGAACGACAAAGCCAGGAAGAGGAGGAGGAGGAGGAGGAGGAGGAGGAGGAGGAGGAGGAGGACGGGGGGGTGTCCGGTAAAAACGGGTCCCGGTGTGACGTCGAGAGGTTTCCTCCTCCGTCCCAGTGGCAGCGGCTGAACGGCTGGTGCTGGAGACCAAATTACTAATCCTACTATTGCGAAGGTTTGGCTCATTGATGATAAGCTCAGGCTGACGTTGCTTTCCAACCACCCAATGGCAAAGGTTTTGGTTCTGAATATTAATTAGCACCGACAGAAATCCTGGGCTTTTAATACTAATGAGCCGTACCGTTCAGCTTGTGTTCCTGTTGTGATATATTTCAATGACCATGGGGTAGAAAAAGAAAACGCATATATTATACAATAATTAATATTTTAAACATGTTTATTTTGCATAAAAACAAATGTTTTAGCTACAAACCATTTTATTTATTTTTCATGTTTATCATGTTTATTTATCATGTATTATTATTTGTATTATTAATACAATATTGACAGATAAGTGAAGCACCACCTTTTCCTTTTTTAATGCCACCTTTTCTATTTATACATTTCTATGAGCTCATTGTTTCTGCCTTTAATTATTACATTGTTTAAATTAATACATTTTTAGCTAACTGTGTAATTTGTATATGTACATTTCTGAAATACATAACTCAGACAGTTACCTCTAATAACAGATCACTCTAATTTCTCGCCAAAGTTGTTTAGTATTCTTCAGGCTTATAATCTGAATATTCATGAGCTCTCGCCGACGTTGCCTGCTAACCATCCAATGGCGACGCTTATCTCATGAATATTAAGAAGCAGGCCTTCGCCGTGCTAGGATTCGGGGAAATTCGAGTGCTGGAGACGGGGTGCGCCGTCACCGCGCTTTCTGCATCGGGTTACGCCATTCATCCAGGGTCATTCAGTTCACCGGTGTAACGAACATGATGGCCACTTCACGGGCGCGCGTGCCTCCGTTTTCCTCATGACCGACCAGCGGCGGCAGCATCATCTGCTTGCGGGTTTGGGTTTGTCTCATACCGGGCTGGCGCGGAACCGATCCCACCGTCTGGCGGAGCGTCTGCCAGGTATTGCGTGCTTCGTGTTGTTTATTTTTCCTCCATCACCGAGCAGCATCACGGGCCAGGCCGAGCATCCGCGCTGGAGCATCACTGGCCGCCGGGCGGGGATGTTTCCTCGGCCTTAACGTTACCCCGGCCTTAACGTTACCCGTGATGCTGCTGGACACACGAAGCGCTTATTTATATATATATATATATATATATATCACGCACTGTTTTGATATAAATCTCTCAGATATTCCATTACAAGCACATTTAAACTGCATCCTGCGTGTTATTATTGATGCGCGTCCACCATTTTACGCATTTCGGCCAAATGGAAAACAAGAGCGCGCACATTTCTCATCCTCCTGCCTAAATGCTTGTGTGTTTGTATTGTTATCACACAGCAGTGTTTGTGTGCACACACACTCATATATGTTCATATGCACGCTTGTTCTGGTTCGTGGCGAGCTGTCAGTCTGCTGTATTTATTATCATGCCGATATGGATTATATAACAGCAGCTCAATATGACACAAAAGTAGATGCTTCATTGTGTTTATTATGGTTCGTCATGTTAATTGCTGTCACATCCGTGTGTTTGTGTGTCTCTGTGTGTGTGTGATGCCCAACCGTGTCCGCCATTGTTTTTGTTGACATTGGTTTGGATGGCTTCTGTTGTTTAGACCTCTCATTTTTCCTAACAACGTGAACATTTTGTAATGTATACTTACATTTCAGTAATGTATACTTACATTTAAATGCATATCAAAACGAGCCTCTTCTATGAAGAATATGTTTTTATTTTCAGATTTTAAAGTCGTTTGATGTTTTTTTGTGTAAAATTAGAAGTAAAAAAGGTGAAACTGCAAACAAGCTTTAGAAAAAAACAACATTTTGATTGTAATATTTTATTATCACTAATTAATCACTTCTGTTTTCTTTCAAAATGTAACATTTGGAAGAAAACTACATTTATGTGATGTGATCAATGTGCAGGAAGCCATTTTGTTGTCATGTGACAATAAAAACATAAAACAGAGGGCCACTCATAAATATCACATTTGATCTTTTTATGAAATGCTTTAATATTTTGAATTAAAAAAAATTATGTTTGTAAAGAATATTCATTATCTTGAAAATGTAGTACCACTTATGAAAATAATGATCAAGCAGAATAGCCTAAAAATATTTTGGGGCAAGAAAAGTATTTTAGTGATTAAAACCTCAGAGAACATCAAAACCTTTTATAGAAAAATAATTTGAAATGTATTTAGGGATGAATCCAAATTCTATTTTTAAACATGCATCATGTCTGAACTTCATGTGTTTAGTTTCATGTGTGAATTATTCTGTTCTTGGCATCCTGAGTGGATGTGTAAAGTTACTTGGGCTGATGATGCTGTGCCTGTTTCTTCGTGGTACAGTGTGATTTTAATAAAGGGGAGTTTATGGAGGATTATGGGAAGTGCATGAATTTACAGCATCAACTATGCAGAGAGATGTTGAAATACAAAAAGAGTGTGAGGTGCCTGTGTTCCCATATGTGGCAGATTTACTTTGTTGTAGATTAGCTGAGGTGTAGATGAGAACAAACAGAAGTGTGAGACAGTGTAAGGATTGGTTGTAATGTTCGAAGATTTATTGTCTGAGATTCTGAGGTTGATCCCAAGGTCCATATGTTGATTATAAGGCTGATTCCGAGTTTGTAAAGGCGATTCTGAGATTTTGACGGTTCTATGTTTGATTCTAAAATGATGCTAAATAAAAAGTTCTACGATTTTAAAGTCTCCTCAGTAGTCAATAATTTTATCCCTTAACTCCTCTTTGATCACCAAAATGACATATTTAAACGTTTTTTTCTAAAATAAATTTCTTCATGGCTTAAAACAGCTTGAATGTAACTCAACACCCTTGCCTCATTTAGTATACGTGGTTCTTTGAATCTGCAAATGAGCCCCGCCTCCACTCACTCACACCAGCTCAGAGATCGGCCCTGTCCCAAATGGAACCCTAAGCACTCGCGGTCTTCCTCTGAGTCCGCACTTTCGTGACGTAATGCCGCTTTGACTGTCGGGAAGAAGTCTGCTGCGGAGTCCGCATCAGCGCGGGCTCGGCAAAAGCGCGCATCAAGGGCGCAAATCGACCACATGGGGGCGCTCGCGAGCACCCTTCTGAGACCTAAAAATGAGAAATGGGACACACTGTGGTCTCACGGACTTAACGGACACACGCACGAGGCAGCCATTGTAAGTCCACAAGACCGAAAGTGCACATGAAGTGTGCCATTTGGGACAGGGCCATCCACTCGTTGACGATCACACGTTGATCTGATTGGTTACAAGGTAGTTTGTGACGTCAGAAACAGCAGCGATTTTTAAACCGTGTTTTTGAGAGAAAATACTCAGCAATAGTGTCGACTTATGAATTTACACATGGTTTGTCTTAAAGCATATTAAAAACACCACTTAGGCATATTAAAAAAAGCTTGATTTTCACCACATGGGGACTTAAAGTTTGAGTTTAGGACGCATTTCATCCAAAACCGGAAAACTTTATATTTATTTATTGGCCGTTCGTTCGTTTTGTGGGCCTGAAAACGCAAACTTTTGAAAAGGGGTTTCAAACTGCAAGTTTTTGAAAACTATACCGTTATCAGTCCATTTAAAATACAAAAAAAACGTGGAACCGGTGACATCATGCGTGTTATGTGTTCAGTCTATTGGCTGTTTCTATACAAAGTGATAGAGCTGCACGATTCTGGATAAATTGATTTTCTTGTTTCAAATAAAGATCACGATTCTAAACAGAAAACTAAACAAAATAACATGTAATTTACTAGAGGTTCTGACAAAATGTTAACGGCTGCAGTCTATTTAAAATATTTAAAGGGGTGGTATAATGCCCTTTTCACAAGATGTAAAATAAATCTTTGATGTCCACAGAGAGTGTATGTAAAGTTTTAGCTCAAAATACCCCACAGATATTTTTATATAGGCCTAGCATATTGAGCAAAAACGCATAGTTTTGCATCTGTTCCTTTAAATGCAAATGAGCTGCTGCTCCCGGCACAGGGGGCGGAGCTACAACAGCTTGCACTCACACAGAAATGCACTGAAAATTTCAAAAACTTTTAGCCTTTTTATGTTCAATACGGAGTCAGACAATGATGGAGAGACTCAAGAAGAAGTGACAACATGTAGAAGCAACAGGACATTTCTGAATGTTAAGTTGATGAATTTATGTAGCTGATGTGTAGTTATCTTCTAGTCATTGATTAGCATATTCTGTCATGATAATCTATAAATCTCGTTCCCAGAGGTGGGTTTTATGTATATTCTAGGGTTAGTGACGTCACTAACCCGGGAGGAACTTGTGTAGTCCCTACCAGCCGTTTGTTGCAGTCCTTAAAAAACTATTTCTTTAAAGCAAATATCTCCCTTTGCTTTGAACTTTGAGCGTCGTAACTTTGCAGATGTTGTTTATGCTCAAACAGCAACATTACACACTAGCTAAAGTTAGAAAAGTGAAATCATAATCAACCACCCCTTTAATTAATTTCAATGAATTGAAATGGTTGAATGAATGATTCAGATACTCACTTCACTTGTTTCATTACTGGATGAATCAGCATTTTTGAAAAAATCTCTTGAATGAATAATGCATTCATTTTAACGGTCACTTGTCGCCATCTACTGGTGTAACGATGTAATTGAAATAATCTATGTAATGAAAAGACGCACCAATGCAGTTTTGAATGTTCACTGTGATTTTATTGAAGGTTTATCAGACACCGGAGAATCGTGGTCATTTAGGAATGAGATCGTGTGGGTGTATGAATCGAGATCACCGTCTTTTTGCGATTAAAAGTGCAAATCTCTACTGGCCTGGGATGCATAATACAGTGTTTTTAGTAGGGATCTTTTTGACAACGTTGTCGTCACGTCAGTACATAACACACGCAAAGAAAAAGCTTTACTTGTAAAAGTACCATTAGTTGCAATGTTGATTTGGAAGTTCCAAGGTTATAAAGTGAAATGACTGTTGAAATTAGTTTGATTCTAAGATGATTTTACAGTTGATTCTTTACTGAAAGTGAGTTCTGTTTATTGTAAAATTCTAATTATATAGTTGAATTATAGAATTGTCTAGTTCTAGTTTGATTCTATAGTTTCCATTTCAAATAGTGTTCTAATTTATTTTAGCACTCTGAGGTTCAGCAGTTGAGTTCAATCTTCGAACTGTTGAACCTCAGAATGATGAAATAAATTAGAGGTTCGGATGTTAACTAAAATGTCCTATGAATAATAGCTGAATGAATTATGGCTTTCTGAAATTGATTGTAAAATTCTGCATGTTCTTAGGTTGGTTCTTTGAGGGTTCTAAGATTCTGAAGTTATGATCTTGATTTTAAGGTTCTAAGATTAATTGTAGAAATCCAAGGTTGATTCTGAGGTTGTAATGGTGATTCTGAGATTTTAAGGTTGATTGTAAAGGTTCTATGTTCGATTCCAAGATGATGATGATAAAAAGTTCAGTTTTAAGATTAAGTTCCAAGTTTGAATTTTAAGATAATTGTCAGGTTGATTTCCAAGATTATAAAATGATATGGTTTATTCTATGTAAGGATGTAAGATTCTATAATAGATTCATCGTTTTTAAGTGGTAATAATAATTTTAATTAATACTATTTGAATGCGAGTTCTATTTATTGTAAAATTGAAATTGTGATTCTATCTATTCCTAATTGGGTTCTAATATTTTTATTTTATCATTCCAAGGTTCAACAGATGATTCTGAGATGATTCTAACATTCATTCTGAGGTAGTGATATTAATTTACTATGGGGTTCTACAGTGAGTTTGCTTATAAAATTCTAAATTCTAAATTTCTTACATTGATTCTCAGAGGGTTCTAAGACAGATTGTGAGGTTTCAGTGTTGATTCTAATGTCATTGGGTTCATTATAGGGTTATTTTATTGGTTGTAACATTTCTGAGCTGGTTCCAAGATTAATTCTAAGGTTCTAAAGCGTCACGATTCAGAGAAGAAGCACGTATCGCATCAGCATCCAGTGTGAGAGAGGAAGAGAAGGCCACGGGAAGGGGCGGGAAATGTTTCCCTGCTCTTAACAATGACTTTATTTCACATGGAAGTGTGTGTGTGTGGGAGAGGGGGAGAAGCGGAAGAGAATGACCCTTGTGTGTGTGTGTTTTCTCTATTTTGTTGTTTCCTTCCAGGCTGAGTCACCGTTGGAGTGTCTGAAGGGTCGCGAGAGAGAGAGAGAGAGAGAGAGTGTGAGTGAAAGTGAAGGAGGAGGCTGAGACGTTACATCACAACGTGGCAGAGAAAGTGAGAGGAAGAGTGTGAGAGAACAGGAGGGCAGAACGAGACGGGCGTAAGGGAGAGTGAGGGAACAGGACAGATCCACGAGCAGGAAGTCGAGCACTGGACTGACCCTTGAACTCTGACCTCGGACCCAAAATGAACGACCAGAACGTAGTGAAAGAGGGATGGGTGCAAAAGAGAGGTGAGAAATGCATCGCAGTCGTATATTATGTCAAATATGTGTGTATATGGGCATGCTTGATGATTTTTATTGGCTCGACAGGTGAATACATTAAGAACTGGAGACCGCGGTACTTCCTGTTAAAGACGGATGGCTCGTTTATTGGATATAAAGAGAAGCCGCAAGATGCTGATTTGGCGTATCCACTCAACAACTTCTCCGTCGCCAGTGAGTCTCGCTCATTATCAAAATGATTTTTTGTCTTTTGTGCAGGTGTTTTCCAATGTTTAACAGAGGATCCGCTTGCTAGGGACACCCTTCTTAAAATATTAAATAAATGTACTATATAATGACCCATTTATACGTGATAAATAAAAATATGATAAAGATGTGTAATATACTATCTGGAAAGTATTTACTTTAGTTGTCATTTTGTGTATTCTGTCAGAATAAAATAATTTAAATAATGTATGATTAATCCCTTGATTAATTTGATAAATTTTATTTATTTTTTTATTAATTCATTAACTCATTAAGCTAGCTAGCTAGTTAATTTTTTTTATGTTTATTTTACCCTTGCTATTTTTAATTTGTGATATCAGTGTGTCATATTTCTGGCAAACCCTTCAAGACCAATTTACTGTTCTCCAGATGCATGACTCAGTTCATTCAGAGCAAACCGATTCAATGAAGAGCGTGACGTGCTGACGTCATCAACGTGACATGAGTCCGTGTTTTTGAGGTGATGACATCATTGTTCCACATGTAAACATCTTTCCTCGTGTCTCTGGTCAGAGTGTCAGCTGATGAAGACGGAGAGGCCGAAGCCCAACACCTTCATCATCAGGTGTCTGCAGTGGACCACTGTGATCGAGCGCACCTTCCATGTGGACTCGCCCGACGAGAGGTACCACATCACATCTAACATGCGCTGCCGGTTAAAAGTTTGGGGTCGGCAAGACTTTTCTTTGTTTTTTTTGTAAATAAAGGCATTTATATGTTACAAAAGGTTTTTTTGTTTTTTTTTATCACCGTTTACACAAAAATATGAAGCAGCACAACTTTTTTTCAACATTAGTTCAACATTCAACATTGGTAAAACACATTTACCGAATAAATCCCTCGATGCGCAAAAAAAACAAAACAAACTCTTTGACTTTGCCTCAACAGAGGATGTGATTGGATAACTGGACTAACCAGCGGACCAATAGCATCGCAGCATCTCAGATGTTGGTTTGATCGTTCTGAATCACTGGAGTCAAAGTCTGTCATCAGGATAATTTGGTATAATGACACGATTGCTTTCCGTACGAAAGCAAGTTAACATGACAGCGTTTATTGCGTTTCGTCTGCGCGATTCGTCTGAGCCGGAAGTCATTTATGATGGAGGATAAAAGAGCCTGATTGCAGCAACTTGCATTTTTATTACAGATATTTTGCCAATTTCCCAGGAAGTAGCAATTTTGGACACATGGGATGGAAACGGTGCTCTTTTCGCAAATGTGCACAAGTTAAATTTAATTATTAGAAAACATAGCTATTGATAATAATCATAAATGTTTCTTGAGCATCAAATCATCATATTAGAGTGATTTCTGAAGGATCATGTGACACTGAAGACCGGAGTAATGATGCTGAAAATTCAGCTTTGATCACAGGAATAAATTACATTTGAACATATATTCACATAAAAAACAGCTATTTTAAACCGTAATAATATTACACAATATTACAGTTTTTTTCTGTATTTTTAATCAAATAAATGCAGCTTTGGTGAACATAAGACTTCTTTCAAAAACAATACAAAATATTAACGACCCCAAACTCAAGCGAATGAAGACTTAAAGGTATAGTTTCTCCAAAAATGAAAACTGTTATTATATATATATATAAAAAAAAAACTATTTAGCAATAAAATTGCGTTTGAAAAGTAAAATAAATTCAAAGTGATTCTCTGAAAACAAGGCTAATCTCAATTCCTCAAGGAAATTGATCTCGTTTTATGGATGTTAAAAATATTTGCAATGTAGGAAACCAACACTTCTTCGTATAATCATCAAACCGGTCACAGTTAATGTCAGTATAGTCAGAAATCAGCTGATTAATCGACCTGGCCAATACATGGCTTTATCACGACTGACTGCTCGTTTGTTTCCTTGCTAACAAGGGATGAGTGGGTCGAGGCCATTCAGATGGTGGCAGACAAGCTGGCCAAACAGGAAGAGGAAGGAATCCTGTGCAGCCCCATCTCTCAGATCGAGAACGTCAACGAGGAGGAGATGGACACGTCAACCAGTCATCACAAACGAAAGGTTAGAGATGGTGCCGGGCTGGTGGATCCTCGTGCGTGTGCTCAGACTAACCCTCTCTCTCTCTCTTCTTGGACAGACAATGAATGACTTTGACTATCTGAAGCTGCTGGGGAAAGGCACGTTCGGGAAGGTGATTCTAGTGCGAGAGAAAGCCAGCGGCACATATTATGCAATGAAGATCCTGAAAAAGGAGGTTATTATTGCCAAGGTACGAAACCTGGCGCTCTGAGAACACACTGAACTGAGAAGTGATGGGCGTCAGCTGAAATCAACATCTCTCTCTCTCTCTCTCTCTCTCTCTCTCTCAGGATGAAGTGGCGCACACACTCACGGAGAGCAGAGTTCTGAAGAACACTAGGCATCCGTTTCTAACTGTGAGTGTATATAACTGTATATATATATATAATATAACCACACTCTCCTCAGACATTTAAAATAAACAATCTTCATGTTATTAATTGTAATTAAAACACACAAGATGAGTTATTAATTGTTTTGTCTCGCCCGCAGTCGCTGAAGTACTCATTTCAGACGAAGGATCGGTTATGTTTTGTTATGGAATATGTGAATGGAGGAGAGGTAAATGTTTTCAGTTATATTAAATGTTCTTTTAAGTTGTTTTACAACTTCAAAGGCTAGAGAGAAAGTTCAAAAGTGAATTGCCTTTGAACTTTTTTTGTACTTTCTCTCTAGCCTTTGAACTTTGCATTTTCTTTTTATCTTTTTCCCTCCAAATTTAAAACTCCCTTTGGAACATTTTCAAACTTTTGTTCTTTCTGTCAAACTTCTGACCTTCTAATCTTCTTCTGAACTTATGGATCATTCTTGTAAACCTTTTTGAACTTTCTCTCTAATCTTTGAACTTTTTCCCCAAAATTTTCAAACATTCAAACAATTTACAAAATTTGTTCAAAATTTGTTCAAAATTTGATCAATTTGTTCAAATTTTTTTCAAAATTCAAAATTGGTTTTCATAGTTCTCTTTCAAAATGTTAGTGTTTCTCTGTACATTTCGAACTTCCTGGAGAACATTTTTAAACTTTTGTCTTTCCAACTTTTGATGTTTCCAAAATAAACCACCTTTCGAACTTTCTTTGTCTGAACTTTTATTTTGAAGATTTTCAAATGTAAAAAAGTTTAAAAAAAATATCTACATCCTTTTTTCTTTTGAATTGTCATCTTTCTTGCTCTATTTCAAATGTTCATTCTCTATATGCATGTCAATGTGATGCACATGTGGATTCTGAATATTGAAATAATCTGAATATATATATATATTTTTTATTGTTGTTGCAGTTGTTTTTTCATTTGTCGAGAGAACGCGTGTTTTCAGAGGACAGAACCCGTTTCTACGGCGCTGAGATCGTTTCTGCGTTGGATTACTTGCACTCTGCCAAGATTGTTTACCGTGACCTAAAGGTGAACAAAACACATACTCAGAAACCTCAGCATTATCAGCTTGAACGTAAGACATAACAGAACCACTTGTGTGTGTTTTCCCAGCTGGAAAACTTGATGTTGGATAAGGACGGTCACATAAAGATCACTGATTTCGGCCTGTGTAAGGAGGGCATCACAGACGCTGCTACCATGAAGACCTTCTGCGGGACCCCGGAGTATCTGGCCCCTGAGGTGCGCGACACAAACCTGTTGTTTTATCACTTTAAAGGTGCATTGTGTAATATTTAGGAGGATCTGCTGACAGAAATGCAATATCATATACATATTAACTATGTTTTCAGTGGTGTAGTTTCCTGTCGTCCACCGTAACTTCTGTTGGTTGCAGTTCGCAACCTCACCACTAGATGCCGCTAAAAATGACACACTGCACCTTTAAACTCTGCACAGGAATCCCTCTGTACTTTGGTAAATTTAATATAGATGACTGTTTAATCTCAGTCTGTCACAGCCGGAACAGGGCCACACTTTAGCTGTGTTCTTTAACGTCCGTACAGAAATAGACACACACAGCAGGCTGTAGACAAGACTGAGCAGCTCATGGGTAAAAATAGAGTGATCAGACAGGAATCGTAACAGTGACATGCTGGCCGTTTTCAAGCTCCACTTTAATAATGAAAGAGGAGTACAGCATTTTTAATAAACAATGCTGTTGCATATGGATGCTGTAACACAGATGACTCATTCTAAAGCTGATGTCATGATCATAACTGTTTGATGTAATCATATGTCAGCCTGTTTTTCCATCATTTGAGTCATTTATCTGGGTTGGATGACCTCAATAATGATTGATTATTGATATTAATATGATTTCAAATGACTGCCATTAGTAATTAATCAAGTATATTAAGGCAATTTGACATTATTGATTTTTTTGTTGTTGTTGAAAGATTATATAATTGTTTCTGGATCAGCCATTGGAGAGTAATATAACTTGATTATTGATCAGGAATCTGAGGATAATGTGATTTGATTATTGATCAGATGTCAGAGGATAATATGACTGGTCATGGATCAGATATCAGGATAATGTCCATAATTGATTTTTGCTCAGGTATTGAAGCATAATGTGATTATTGATGAAGAATTGGAAGATATGAGTGAGTTTTTTTGATTGGTTATTGGTGGCTAATATAATTACTAATGTCTGAATATATTAATACGTTTTTGATCGGTTATTGGGGATAATATAATTATTGATGAAGAATTGGGAGATATTGATGAGTTTTTGATCGGTTATTGCTGGCTAACAATAATTATTAAAGAATTGGGAGATATTAATGTGATTTTTGATCGTTATTAGAGACTAATATAATTATTAAAGAAGAAGAAATGGACGATATTAATTCGTTTTTGATCAGTTATTTGAGGATAATATAATTATTGATGAAGAATTGGAAGATATTAATGAGTTTTTGATCAGTTATTGAGGATAATATAATTATTGATGAAGAACTGGGAGATATTAATTCGTTTTTGATCAGTTATTTGAGGATAATGTAATTATTGATCAAGAATTGGAAGATATTAATGAGTTTTTGATCAGTTATTGATGATAATATAATTATTATTGAATAATTAGGAGATATTAATGTGATTTTTTTTTTTTTTTTTTACTTTTTTTTTTTATCGTTATTAGAGACTAATATAATTATTAAAGAAGAATTGGAAGATATTAATGAGTTTTTGATAGATTATTGAGGCTAATATAATTATTAATGAAGATTGGAAGATATTAATGAGTTTTTGATGGGAAGATATGAATTTGATTATTATTAAGGTATTCAGTTATGATGTGATTGTTAATCAGGGATGTTATTGAGTATAAATCATGTGTGGAAGGACAAATTATAATGATCATAGTTATCCAATCACTTTAATTGTTGCACCACTTGACACGAGTGTGCAGAGGACTGGAGATATTAAAGTATCTTGTAATATTAAAGTGTTCTTTCCCCCATTATTGAACATAATGAGACTGTTTAAGGATGAGGTGTTGTTGTTCGTCTGATCGATCATGTGATGTTATTGATCAGGTATTGGAGGACAATGATTACGGGCGAGCGGTGGACTGGTGGGGTCTGGGAGTCGTCATGTATGAGATGATGTGTGGACGCCTTCCCTTTTATAATCAGGTACAGTACGACTCACTGTAACCGCAACCACACATAATTGCTCTAGTTTATGCTGACGTGCGTCTTTCTTCAGGACCATGAGAAGCTGTTTGAACTGATTCTGATGGAGGAGATCAAGTTTCCCAGAACCCTCTCTGCAGACGCCAAGTCTTTACTGTCTGGATTACTCATCAAAGACCCCAATAAGAGGTGTGTGTGTGTGTGTGTGTGTGTGTGTGTGTGCGATCCAAAGCCTTTCCGGTTGTGTTTGGAAGGTTTCTACTAACAATTATTGGCATTCAGATGTAAAATCATCATTTCAACATGAGCGCACCAGGCTTAATCTGTATCACGTGAGACCTGGATGAATATTAATCTGAGGTTTATTCTCCGAAGGCTCGGAGGAGGTCCGGATGATGCGAAGGAAATCATGAGACACAGTTTCTTCACATCGCTGGACTGGCAGGACGTCTATGACAAAAAGGTACAAGTGCATTCGCAACATATTAGAGGTTTCCTACTATTCAAAAGATTTCTTTGAAAGAAAGAAATACTTTTATTGGTAACACTTTATTTTACTGTGTCCTTGTTACATATACTTACCATAGTAATAACAGTAAATGATGCATAATTACATGCAACTAACCCTCAACCAAACCCTAATCCTATCCTAACCCTATAGTAAGTATATGTAGTTGCTTAATATTACTCAGTACTTAAATATATAATTACACTGTAATAATGACTCCTTAAAATAAAGTGTAACCCATTGAAAGACATTTATGTTGCAAATGACTTCTATTTCAAATCAATGCTGTTCTTTTGAACTCCCTATTCATTCATCCGTGATTTATGTACAATAATGTGCTTTCTCTCGTCCAGCTGGTCCCGCCGTTCATGCCACAGGTATCATCCGAAACCGACACCAGGTATTTCGACGAGGAGTTCACGGCGCAGACCATCACCATCACCCCTCCAGAGAAGTGTGAGTGTTTTCCCAACCTCTCTCTCTCTCTCTTTTCCTGTAGCTTTTCCTCGGCTCCTCACTGCACGGGAAGAGGAAGTCACATTCGGTACACAATGAAAGAGCCGTGCTTTTCCATCAAGCGTATCACTGTGAAAATCTGCACGGCGCTTATCGCTTCCACTCGGAGCCGAGGTGGAAAATCCGAGTCGGGCGTGAAGTGTGTAACGTTTCTCTCTTGCTCTCCTGCAGATGACGAGGACGGGATGGACTCGGCCGATAGCGAACGGAGACCACATTTCCCACAATTCTCGTACTCGGCCAGCGGGCGGGAGTGATGTCATCAAACACCGCCGTTTAAGGAGTCCTGCGTAGCCATGCTAGAAAGAGCCCCCCTCTCTCTCCCCCTCCGTTTAATTACTGATAGTCATAGCGAGTCGTTTTTGTTGCTTTCTGTTTTTTTTTTTTTTTTTTTTTTTTCATGTGGGACTTAAAAGGGGTTTTGCACAGTTGGGTGAGACTTGAGCTAGTCGACCCACATTTAAAGTCTTGTACACTTTCAGCTTGTTGTTTACAGATCATGGACAGTGTTTTTTGGGAAATATGATCAGTATTGTTGAAGACCTACAGCATTTCTTTCTTTTTTTTTTTTTTTTTTTGCACTTGTTTAAAAGAGCCGTTGTGGGGAACAAACCAAAAATGTTGCCTTATGTGTGTGGATCTCATCAGACAGACAGACAGACAGACAGACAGACATGTAGTCGGGGTTATATTAGACGCAGCAGTAGATCTGTTCCTGTGAGGCTCACAAATGTAAGTTTGTTCCTGATTTTTAACACACACACACACACACACACACACACACACACACACACACACACACACACACTCTGTCTGAGGCGTTGAAGAGTCTTGTTCCTCGTTCATGCTTTCTGTAAAAATGAAATCTAAGGGGATGTGTCATAGGACACTAGTGTTAATATTTACATTTCTTTTTTAGTTTTTATCCTCACGCTCTGATATGAAGGTTTCAGTTCAAACACTCCATACAACAGACTGCCGTTACTGTAAGGTCTCTCAGGCAATTCAGAGCACAAGTGTGAATCTCACGAAACCCGTCAAGAACATGTCTGGGTCATATTTCACTGCAAAATCATAGACAAAAAAAAAAGCTATATTTTGCATGAAGAAAATGAAGCATATTTTAGCATCACTTTTAGGATGTTTTGCATTGCAACGTTATTTTCGTGACAATTTCCTCCCAGATTCTCATTACCGTAATGCAAAGAAAACCTCATTCTCATTACTGTAATACAGAAAGATTATAGTATGATAGTTTAACACTTTAAAATAAGGTTTAATTTGTAAACATTAACTGCATTAGTTACCATGAACTAACAATGTACAACAATTCCACAGCATTTATTAGTCTTAATGTTTATACATTTTTCAAATTTAAAGTTGTATTTGTTAACATTAGTTAATGCACTGTGAATAAACAATGAACAATTGCATTTTTATTAAGTAACATTGACAAAGATTATTAAATGTAAAAAATAAATTGCTCACTGTTAGTTCATGTTAACTAATGCATTAACTAATGTTAACAAATTGTAAAGTGTGCATTTATTTTACTGACTTTGCTAATTAAAAATAATAATTATATATATATATATATATATATATATATATATATATATATATATATATATATATATATATATATATATATATATATATATATATATATATATAATTTTCTTCTTTTTTTTTATATAGTAATGCAGTAAAAAATTTATGAAAAATCCACAATTACCCTAATAATAAAATCAACCAAAGTAATGGGAATTACAAACAACTGCAAAAGTAAAACATTTGGATGCATTTTAGTACTTTTTTTTTTTTTTGCATTATGGTAATGAGATTTTGGGGGTGCATAATTACCATACAAATAATGTCCCGATGCAAAAAATCATAATAGTCCAAAAATAAATAAATAAATAGACTTAATTTCTTACTTTTGTATTTTGATTTTCGGGGTGATGATATGAGCTGCGCATGTTTTCGTGAGATTCACTCATAAATCAACCCACCGACGGGGTGAAATCTGCCCAAATGTGATTTTTATCCCTTTGTCCTTCACTGCTCCCCTCTGACAAGCTGAACGGGCCCGTGTTTAAACGTTCTGCGCTCTCCAAACCCGAGAAGCATCGAGGACAAACGCGTAAAGACTCCTTTTGGGTGGCGTTTCCCCCTTTACTGTACAGAGCAAACAGGTGTGTGTCTCTCTCACCAGCACAGAGAGAGACCGATCAACCACTGACCCTCACTTCTCACCACAGAGAGAGAAAAGCCTAATGTTGGACTATTCCTGAAGATGTAAATACAAACCTCGCGCTCTCTTTTTACCGTTATTGTTGCATCATTCTTTATTTTTATGTTACTTTATTTTTCCATCGAGAGCTGTCTCCATAGCTGTGGAAATCTTATGGACGTGTGACGTCTGCGTTTGGAATCAATACCAAGTCAGAACACAGACTCATTATATGTGCAACTGAGCCATGCAATACCAGTGTGAATGACCCTTGACCCCGGAGCCCTTCTCTGTGTGATGTACATATGCAATGCCTTCTGTTTGTGACGACAGGCGCGTGACGGTGATCGTGTGTGACAAAATATGAATTGAGAAAAAAAGAAAAAAGAAAAAAAAAATTCCTGAAATGACACAAAATCATTGGAGGAACGACGAGTTGCTATGGTTTCAATCCCATCCTGTTTGTACCCAATCCAGTGAACGTTTTGGAAACTGCCGGTGTTTGTTGCGGTTCTTCATGGCGAATGATATGAGTGTGAGTGATTTGTTCGTTGAAGTTTCAGTTGTTATTTTCACGCTGTGACGCATTCGGTCAGGCTGACGAGAAATCCTCATTAGGTTTTCTAATGTTGTTTTTTTGTTTTTGGTTGGTTTCAGCGTATTTTTGTACTATAGATGTAATTTAGTTGTATTTATTTTCGTATGTTGGGATGAAGGACGCTGTCGGCCGCGTTTATTAAGTGCTCTCTCTCCCTCATTATTTTTTATACCTTTCCTTTAGTCGTTTGCCTGTTTTGTTTCATACCAAAACATTAGGGCAAGTGCCATGTAGAGGACTTGCATTGCCATTTGGTAGTATTTATTTTAAGTTATATTAAAATGTTCAAATTTCCCAGTATGTCCATGTGGTATTATTATTTTTTTTCTGTAATTAAGTTGTGATGTTTTAATGCTGCATCATCTATATACTTGTCTATATATATACACACTCTCTCACTCACTCTCACTCTATCATTTTTAACAATGGATAATAGTAAATTTTTTAAGAGAAGCATAAATAATGAATAAAATTACTCATAAAACAGGAACATGACAATACCAAACAAAATTAGGCTGATTTATTAAGGAAAATGCATATAGTTCAGTCAGTGCATAAGGGTTTGCTTTAATTCAACCAAATGACTATCAAACTAACAAAAAAACGTATGACAGAAATATATAGGCTAGTCCTGACATACAAAAACTAATTCTCAAAATCCCGAAAGTCAATCCGGAATAGCAGGAGGCCAGTCGACGTCTACGGACTGAAACACACAGACACAGGAAGGAGGGAATATTAGAGATTTTGGAGATAAAGTGCATCTGTGACTCGTGATATTGCATATTTCATGAGACGCACCTCGACGTCCAGCTCCAGAATATCAGCGTCGGTGTTCATGAGGTCACAGAGGTTGGGTTTAGTGCGGCCGAAGTCTCCGTGCACAAACTCTTTAATGTAACTGCAGTGACGTCCGTGAAGGGAAACCACCACAATTAAAAGTACACTGTAGAACACTATTAATATTAATAATATTTCTCAATATTGATATTTTACTAGGGATGCACGATATATCGGCCACCATATCGGTAACGGCCGATGTATGGTCATTTTTAATGTTATCGGTATCGGCCTGATAAGAAAATTTGGCTGATATATAAAAGCCGATAAATAATGTATTATGTCCTTCAGCTGAGACGGCTCAGATTCACACTGTTCAACATGACGGTTTTGAATTGCTTGAAATATGATTGAAATCACTTCAAAAAAGTTTTTAAAAAAAGTAAAGTGCAACATGTACAGCACAAGTCTGTCATATCAGCTACATAAAATCATAATGAGAACATTATAATTGTGTACATGACTTTTGTTTTTGTAATCAGGCTCTCAAAAATTACATAAAGATTTAGATTTACATTTTATCAGCCAATATATCTGTTATCGGCTTTCAAATATAAAGAATTATCAGTATCGGCCAAAATGTTAATATCGGTGCATCCCTAGTTTTTAGTGTTTTTTTTTTTTTTTAGTCTTGGTGAGCAGAAGAGACAAAAAAATCTTTGAAGCAGTAGTGTAGATGTTTGTGTAGTAATTGTCAGTACCTCACACATAAGAACTATGTTGTGAATGTGTGTTTGGGAAGGATACGTCCCGGCCTGTGTGCACAGCTTCAAGGTGAAGTGGTGTGTGTCGAGGTGAATGGCGCTCATGGAGTGGACGAGTCTCTGTCGGACCGCCAGCGGCCGGCGATGCAGGACTCTCAGCGGAGTCTTCTGAGCGATCTTCAGATCCTAAACACACACACACACACACACACACACTCATTAGGACGTCTCTTCTCAAGCCTCCTACTCAAACAGATCACACAGCACAGAAAGACCTTGATGTTTCTTAGGAAGTCCAGATCCGTGTCGTCGATGGCTTTCTGAGTCCAGATGAGGGCGCTGTAGGTTTTGGTCTTCTCCTCTTCGCCCTCTTTCATGCGGCTTGTTGCATCCCTGCAGAAATACACTTGAAATGACTTGGGCTGGATCGAAAAGGTTGATCTCTCGATTCTCATTTTGATGAACCGATATTGATTCATAAATATCGTTAATTTTAGCACTCAATATTATAGTATGGGGTTTCCTGTATAGTTTACAGTGTGTACTTGCCATGTACTGTACCTGATATATATCCAAATGCATCGATATTGAATGGAAACCGGAATTGAATCGACTTCATATCTTTACATCTTATATTTGTGCTTATAGACAACACACACATATACACACTCACACACTCACCTGGTAACAATCTGTAGGTGTCGTACTCTAATTTTGTCAGACGACTGGTTGATCGTCTGCAGGACAGGAGAGAACAGAAATCAAAATTCACATTTTCCATCCTTATTCCCAGAAATGATATAAAGCCAGCCAATCAGATTGCGAGTTTTGAAAAAGATCTTGACATTTTTATCAGCAATATGCATTTGACTGACAATACATGATCTCATTTTGGGACCACCAATTATACTTTCAAAATATCAGGAATTGACACACTGTGAGAGGACAGAACAGTACCAAACCGTTTCAAAAGACTTTAATATATTGCAAGTATAAATGCACGAGTAATCATGACTGTTACTGATACTAAAGATTCCCGAAGAGCAGTAAAACTACACCTCCTGTAGTTGTTTGATCTCAGTCCTGCTGAATTTGGTTCGATGTGGGTTCAGAAGCTCCAGAGCGAACGGTCGACCTGAGAAACAACACGTCAATTAAAGCAAACACATGACCGCTTTGACACAAACCTCATTTGTGTCGCATATAAGGCAAAATTAGTGTGGAAAAAAGGTAGAGTGTGTGTTTTACCGTTTCCCAGAGTCCTCACATCCACGTCTTCTCGTCCGGAAGATGAGAAGTTAAAACCTACGCGGATGAGACAGGAAAAAAGACTCACCGGTAAACCTCGCAGGTCTGAAATCAATCATGTGCATAATATACGTCACATCATATCATGTGCATCATATACGTCGTGCCGACACACACTCACCGTCAGCTCTGAAGGAGGACAGGAGCGGAGCGGCGATCAGCTCCTCCACGGATCCATCCATCCGCCTCTCTCCATCGATCACCCACGGCGTCTGCGGGAGCTCCCGGGAAAACTTATTGTACCGACCTGCGGAGACGGTAAGATTTGTTTTGTTTTTTTTTTCTAAAGAAAATAATACCTTTATTCAGCAAGGATGCATTAAATTCATTAAAAGTGACAATAAAAACATTTATAATGCTAAAAAATAAAAGTTTTTCAAACAAATGCTGTTCTTTTAAACTTTCTATTCATCAAAAAATCCTAAAAAAAAGAAAAAACAATAATAATATGAAGCAGCATAACTGTTTTCAACATTGATAATAATCAGAAATGTTTCTTCATATCAGAGTGATTTCTGAAGGATCATGTGACACTGAAGACTGGAGTAATGATGCGGAAAATTCAGCTTTGATTACAGGAATAAATTACATTTTAACATATATTACAATAGAAAACAGTTATTTTAAATTAAAACAATATTTCCCAATATTACTGTATTTTTGATCAAATAAACAAAGCCTTGGTGAGAAAAAAAAATTATTCGTACCAACCCCATATATATATATAAATATAAATCACACTAAAATGGACAATTCAATTGACAGTCCTACTAACAACATATAAATCTGATGTTTAATAAGTATTTGGACGTACCTCCTATAAAGACAGACGTGTGGAGACATGAGGTGTCCAGCGCTGTACATCTGGTGTTTGGCTTCTTCGGGGGACATGGGTAATTCCTGCACACAACATCCAACATTTAAAGGAAAGCACCAAAAGCTGTCTCAAGCGAGCATGAACACCACAGACACTGACCGGCTGAACTTCTCATCAGAGATCTTCTCCAGAGCTTTGACCACCGCCATCCTGGTGAAGATGGACTGAGGGACAGAGACCCAGAGGATTACAATTACACTACTTTTATATTTCAAACAGGCACTTTTGAACTTTAAACAGGACCTATTATGCTTTTTTACATGTTCATCTTTCTTTAGTGTGTGATGTTGCTGTTTGAGCATGAAAAAGGTCTGAAAAGTTACAAAGTCACTCCGACAGGAGTTATTCTCTATATCAGTGTCACTGTTTCTGAACTCCCTGAAACGCCTCCATTGTAGTCATGAGTTTGCTTTCGGGAACAAACACGTCACAATATTCCTCATTTAAATAATTCCCGCCAAAGGCATACACTAAATAAAGGGGCGGGACCTGGTTGAGTGAGTTAGTAGTGTGTTAAACTCGTGGTTATGGTAAGGGGCGGGACATTTCCCAAACGCGCTCAAAGCGCTTGACCAATCACAACACACTGATCCAGCTGACCAATCAGAGCACAGTGTGTTTATCAGAAGGATGAGCTTCATAGAGATGGTAACTAAACAGAGGGTTACAGACAGACTGGGAAGAGAGGAGCTGCAGCATGTGAAAACCAATGTTTTTTTTTAACATTCAAGCATGAAAACCCATTCTAGTAGAGACAAAAAATTGAAAAAGTGCATAATAGGTCCTGTTTAAAGGATAGTGGAGAGAAACGGGAACGCGGATTGAGGACTGCAATCACAATATGGGAAAACCGGGAAAGCTTACCGCTTTGTTTTTGGTGGGTTTGAAACAGTCTGGACAGGTGTTCGCTCTGCCCAAAGAAAGACACAAAAACGTTAATCAGAAAGTGACATCATTTGGACCCATTCTACATGATGACAAGACAATTATATTTACATTTATGCGTAAAAGCGTCTGCTAAATGCATAAATGTAACATGTAAATACTTTAATTCCATATTCACAATTGTGCAGCAAGTTGCAGTATCGCCTGCATTAGTCAAGCTCAACCATTCGACCCTGCCACTAAAGTTGATGCAGTGCATGCAAACCATCAAACCAACACTTATGGTCATTGACCCACTTACAAGAAATGACAGTCCTCCTCGGTTTCTGGGTGTATAAACCCGACGCTCACTTCACACGGACTCTGCGGATCACAGAACGAAGATCAGAGATTAAATAACAGGCAATTCCTGACAGAAAGCCAGCAGTTTCCCAGCAGGAGGAGGACTCACATTGGCCAGGACAGCAGCTCCCAGTTCCTGGCCAATCTTTCCCTGTACGGCCCACTTGAACGCGTCCTTCACCTGGATGACATCATCTTTCCCTAAACACATGCTCTTCTCCCTGGAAACACAAAAGTTGAGTTAAACGCAGCCCAGGACAGAGGAGAACCCCTGCTTTAAACAGATGCGGTTGCTAGGATAGATGGGAAATGTGTGCTGCTTACCTGACTTCCTTTCTGACATGCAACCAGCAGGAGTGCTTTAAAAATGCACAGAGAAACACATTTTGTCCAGATTAGTATCATGAAAGTAGATGATAAACGGATCATCTGTGGAGGGCAGGACTCACCTCTCTGACGGACAGCTGAGCAGGGAGAGATACGGTCAGCACTAGACTGTCAAACTCAAACTGCTGCTTTTTCACAGCATCCGACACCTGTGGATGAAAACACTAAACATTACAGCCACACAGCAGCACAATATAGATATAAAAACATAAAGTATATAGGTAACACTCTACAATAAGATATCGCTAGTTAATGCATTAACTAGCAACGAGCAATATACAGTGGGTACGGAAAGTATTCAGACCCCCTTAAATTTTTCACTCTTTGTTGTATTGCAGCCATTTGCTAAAATCATTTAAGTTCTTTTTTTTTTCCTCATTATTCTACACACAGCACCCCATATTGACAGAAAAACACAGAATTGTTGACATTTTTGCACATTTATTAAAAAAGAAAAACTGAAATATCACATGGTCCTAAGTATTCAGACCCTTTGCTGTGACACTCATATATTTAACTCAGGTGCTGTCCATTTCTTCTGATCATCCTTGAGATGGTTCTACACCTTCATTTGAGTCCAGCTGTGTTTGATTATACTGACTGGACTTGATTAGGAAAGCCACACACCTGTCTATATAAGACCTTACAGCTCACAGTGCATGTCAGAGCAAATGAGAATCATGAGGTCAAAGGAACTTGCCAAAGAGCTCAGAGACAGAATTGTGGCAAGGCACAGATCTGGCCAAGGTTACAAAAACATTTCTGCTGCACTTAAAGCTGTATTCAGTAACTTCGGGATTTCTTCGCTGTATTCTCGCTTTTTGCTCACAGGTTTCTCTCTAGAGCTCCCCCCACAGCTTCGGAATAGATATTTGACAACACTGTTGTAAAAACTCGTTGGCTATTCTCAGACACCAGAGGCTAGTAGATCAACGACATCAAAGCAGATGGGACTTTCTTTAAAACGTCTTCTTCATTCGGGTTCGAACAGCGTGAGGGAGCGCAATAATGACAGCATTTTAGCAGATTTCTTTTGGCTGTAAAGCAATTGTTTACATCGCAAGACCTGATATCACGCGAGACTTCCTGAAGCGGCGGCCGGCGGCCCGCCGGCTCAAAGTTGCAAGTGCGCATTTTCCGCTCTGGGGCACCAGGGGGGTGCGAAACGACCACCATTCAACCCGAAATAAGTAATATAACCATTCCAATGACTCCGAAGCTGTTCAGTTAAGGTAAAAAAAGTTACTTAGTTCACCTTTAAGGTTCCTAAGAGCACAGTGGCCTCCATAATCCTTAAATGGAAGACGTTTGGGACGACCAGAACCCTTCCTAGAGCTGGCCGTCCGGCCAAACTGAGCTATCGGGGGAGAAGAGCCTTGGTGAGAGAGGTAAAGAAGAACCCAAAGATCACTGTGGCTGAGCTCCAGAGATGCAGTCGGGAGATGGGAGAAAGTTGTAGTAAGTCAACCATCACTGCAGCCATCCACCAGTCGGGGCTTTATGGCAGAGTGGCCTGACGGAAGCCTCTCCTCAGTGCAAGACACATGAAAGCACACCTGAAGGACTCCAAGATGGTGATAAATAAGATTGTCTGGTCTGATGAGACCAAGATATAACTTTTTGGCCTTAATTCTAAGTGGTATGTGTGGAAAAAAACAGGCACTGCTCATCACCTGTCCAATACAGTCTTAACAGTGAAGCATGGTGGTGGCAGCATCATGCTGTGGGGGTGTTTTTCAGCTGCAGGGACAGGACGACTGGTTGCAATCGAGGGAAAGATGAATGCGGTCAAGTACAGGGATATCCTGGACGAAAACCTTCTCCAGAGTGCTCTGGACCTCTGACTGGGCCGAAGGTTCACCTTCCAACAAGACAATGACCCTAAGCACACGGCTTCACAACAACTCCGTGACTGTTCTTGAATGGCCCAGCCAGAGCCCTGACTTAAACCCAATTGAGCATCTCTGGAGAGACCTGAAAATGGCTGTCCACCAACGTTTACCATCCATCCTGACAGAACTGGAGAGGATCTGCAAGGAGGAATAGCAGAGGATACCCAAATCCAGGAGTGAAAAGCTTGTTGCATCTTTCCCAAAAAGACTCATGGCTGTATTAGATCAAAAGGGTGCTTCTACTAAATACTGAGCAAAGGGTCTGAATACTTAGGACCATGTGATATTTCAGTTTTTCTTTTTTAATACATGTGCAAAAATGTCAACAATTCTGTGTTTTTCTGTCAATGTGGGGTGCTGTGTGTACAATAATGAGGAAAAAAAAAGAACTTAAATGATTTTAGCAAATGGCTATGGAAGCTTGTTTCCGCCAGAGAATAAAACATTTTAAGAGATAATTGCGACTTTTTATCTCACAATTGCGAGTTTACATCTCGCAATTCTGACTTTATTTCTCAGAATTTTGAGATATAAAGTCAGAATTGCGTGAAATAAAGTCGCAATTGCGTGTTATAAAGTCAGAATTGCGAGATATAAAGTCAGAATTGCGTGAAATAAAGTTGCAATTGCCTCTTATAAAGTCAGAATTCTGACTTTTTTTCTCTTAATTGCGACTTTACATCACGCAATTCTGACTTTATAATACGCAATTGGGAGATATAAAGTCAGAATTGCATGATATAAAGTCGCAATTGCGTGTTATAAAGTCAGAATTGTGAGATAAAGTCTTTTTTTTTTTCTTAGAATTGGACTTTATATCTCACAATTGTGAGTTTATATCTCACAATTCTGAGAAAATATGTCAGAATTGCGAGATATAAACTTGCAATTGCGTGTTATAAAGTCAGAATCGCGTGATATAAAGTCGCAATTGCGAGAAAAAAAGTCAGAATTCTGACTTTATAACACGCAATTGCGACTTTATATCTCGCAATTCTGACTTTATAACACGCAATTCTGACTTTATTTCATGCAATTCTGACTTTATATCTTGCAATTCTTACTTTATAACACGCAATTGCGACTTTATTTCACGCAATTCTGACTTTGTATCTCGCAATTCTGAGAAATAAAGTCAGAATTGCGAGATGTAAACTCGCAATTGTGAGATAAAAAGTCAGAATTTTGACTTTATAAGACGCAATTGCGACTTTATTTCACGCAATTCTGACTTTATATCTCGCAATTCTTACTTTATAACACGCAATTGCGACTTTATTTCACGCAATTCTGACTTTGTATCTCGCAATTCTGAGAAATAAAGTCAGAATTGTGAGATGTAAACTCGCAATTGTGAGATAAAAAGTCAGAATTTTGACTTTATAAGACGCAATTGCGACTTTATTTCACGCAATTCTGACTTTATATCTCGCAATTCTTACTTTATAACACGCAATTGCGACTTTATTTCACACAATTCTGACTTTGTATCTCGCAATTCTGAGAAATAAAGTCAGAATTGCGAGATGTAAACTTTAAATTGTGAGATAAAAAGTCAGAATTCTGACTTTATAAGACGCAATTGCGACTTTATTTCACGCAATTCTGACTTTATATTTCGCAATTCTTACTTTATAACACGCAATTGCGACTTTATTTCACGCAATTCTGACTTTGTATCTCGCAATTCTGAGAAATAAAGTCAGAATTGCGAGATGTAAACTCAATTTAAACAGAATTTCACGCAATTCTGACTTTACAGATGTAAACTCGCAATTGTGAGATAAAAAGTCGCAATTATCATTTAATTTTTTTTATTTTGTGGCGGAAACAAGCTTCCATAAATGGCTGCAATATAACAAAGAGTGAAAAATTTAAGGGGGTCTGAATACTTTCCGTACCCACTGTATTTCTACAGCTTCTATTAACCTTTGCTAATGTTAGTTAATAAAAATGTTTCTTCACAGTGCCTTAATTTTAACAGATGCAACTTTTGATCTTAAAAATGTTTTAGTGAGATTAGGATTAGCTATGAAGATTAGTAAATGCTTACAAAGTGTTGTTTATTGTTAGTTCATGTTAACTAACGTTACCAAAAGATTATCGTAAAGTGTTGCCAAAATATATATTTGCATGAAGAATACATTTTTGTTTATTAATTATATATGTATATATATATATATAATGTACACACACACACATACAGTAGTGGCCAAAAGTGAAGTCCAGCCTAGGGAAATTGCCATCTTCACCCTTTATTCACATATAAAAATGCATTAACGGTTTTGTAAAAATATTGTGTAGTTGTCAATTGTTTTATTTGTGATAACGCAAATTGTGCGGACATACTGTACAGGCCAAAAGTTTGGAAACATTACTATTTTTAATGTTTTTGAAAGAAGTTTCTTCTGCTCATCAAGCCTGCATTTATTTAATCAAAAATACAGAATAAAAAAAAGAAGTAATATTGTGATATATTATTACAATTTAAAATAATTGGTTTTCAATTTATTATACTTTAAATTTTAATTTATTTCTGTGATGCAAAGCTGAATTTTCAGGATCATTACTCCAGTCTTCAGTGTCACATGTGACATCCAGTCTATCACATGATCCTTTAGAAATCATTCTAATGTGATGATTCATTATCAAAGTTGGAAACAGTTCTGCTGCTTAATATTTTTTCATAACCTGTGATACTTTTTTAGGATACTTTGATGAATAAAAAGTAAAAATAAAAAAAGAAGCAAATGTTTTAAAAATAGAAATCTTTTGTAACAACAATATACACTACTGGTCAGTAATTTGGGGTCAGTAATTTTTTTCTTTATTTTTTTGAAATAAATCAATACTTTTATTCAGCAAGGATGTGTTAAATTGATAAAAAGTGATAGTAAAGAAGATTTATATTATTAGAAAATATTTTTTTTTATTTTGAATAAATGCAGTTCTTTTTAACCCTTTATTCATCAAATATCTTAGGCAGCAGAACTGTTTCCAACACTCATAATAAATCAGAATATTAGAATGATTTCTAAAGGATCATGTGATAGACTGGAGTAATGATGCTGAAAATTCAGCTTTGCATCACAGAAATAAATTATAATTTAAAGTATAATAATTTGAAAACCAATTATTTTAAATTGTAATAATATATCACAATATTAAAAAAAAAAACAGTATTTTTGATCAAATAAATGCAGGCTTGATGAGCAGAAGAAACTTTTTTCAAAAACATTAAAAATAGTAATGTTTCCAAACTTTCGGCCTGTACTGTAACATTGGCCAGGCTGTCATACAAAGAAATGATGAACACATGCAAAAACAAGAGAGAACCAACAAAATATCAATAACTGATTATGTTGTGGTGAGTCAATGTATGTTTTTTTTTTTCTGTAATCATTTTGTTTTTCTACGCATTTCTTTGCACAGTAAAATAAAACCTGTAGCTGTATAATAATAAAATTATTTGCAAAATAATTTTGTCAGATAAATACATTAAGTTTAGTGTTTTGTTCTTCCCTCATATTTAACATGTTTAAAAAAACATAAAATATTTACCTTATATTTTTTATTGTTTAATTGAACTTGTAGAGCCATTAAAAACAAATATCCCCTCCAGACATCACTACTGTATATATGCATATGAGACATTTGAGGTTTTTTTGTATTATTGTATTTTTATTGGAAACGTTCTGTGTGATGGGATTCTTTGTAGATATTACCAAAATGATAAAAAGACACACCTGTTTAGCAAACGTGGGATGACAGAAGTCCTGCAGGACTCCCAAACAGACGGGACAGATGTCTGAGTCCGGCTCAGCGGGCGTAACGCAATCCTCATCCACTCTCATGCGTTTACTGGGCGGGTCGTCAGTCTTGCCCTCACCAGAGGCATCGTGGGACTGCGGGCTGTTTTCCTCACTGACGAAGGCGAGAAGCTCCTTGTGCATGTCCTACAAACAGAAATGCTCATTAAAGGGGTGGCTGATTATGATTTAACTTTTCTAACTTTAGTTAGTGTGTTATGTTGCTGTTTGAGCATAAACAACATCAAGTTTCAACGCTCAAAGTTTAAAGCAAAAGGAGATATTTTCTTTTTAAAGAAATTGTTTTTTAAGGACTACAACAAACGGCTGGTAGGGACTACACCACATTCCTTCCGGGTTAGTGACATCACAAACCCTAATATTTACATAAACCCCGACAGACACAAAAAACTGTGCGTTTTTGCTCACCCTTGTGGTGGATTTTTAATAGATAAAATAGTAAACTGTATATTAAACTAACCATGTTTCTAACATCTAACCTTACTTCCTTTTTCAGGCCTAACATGATAACACTTTAAAACACAATGTACTAAAATGTCCTGTCCTGTGTTTTTGCAGCATGACATTTTTGCCATACCCTCTTATTCTATAAAAACTGTTGTATTCATTTAGCTGGTGGGATTCTCAATGGAATTTGTCTGAGATCCTCCGGCCTTGCTTCTTCTTGGGGGAGATTCCCTGAGAACTGCTCGGGAAGATCTCCCGGCCGTGATTAAAGCATTTAAAGGACATTTGCTGAGGTCTGTTTGTCAATTATTCCTGCGCAGGAAGAAAGCTAGTTAGGGAAGCAAGTTAGTTAGGTAGACTATATATTAAGCGTCGATTGGAGACGTTAAGGATCGTCGATTGGAGACGGTCCAGGTATTTATTAACCCTCAGAGAGTCTTCGTTTAGCAGTCACACTCAGTGCCTTCCCGGTCAGAAGTGACCGGACACCTAAAAATGAAACTTCCTCCATCCCAGTAAAAACCAATGCAATTTATTTTTGTTCTATAATATTTATTCTTTTTAATTTAGTATTTTGAGACAATTTGATTGAACTTATTAATATTTATGCAATATTTATAGTCCATTTTTTGCCATTGAAAATAATGTTTTTTTTTTTTAATTATTATTATTTTTTATTTTATATTTCTATGCGGTATTTTCAGTTAAAATAGAGACTAGGCTTTCAGAAAAAAAATAAAAATAAAAAAAATAAATCAATTTATTAAACATAAAATTAAATAAATCATGTTATTGCATGGGTTTACCACTAGATGCCTGTAATAGCTCTAAATGGAGATGCTTGTGAATTCTAGTTGTTTTTGGACCAAATTACTTACTTTTAAGATGTGGATTGATTGTATTTTTTTTTTTAATTGTCAAATAATACTTTTTGCCAAGGTTTATAACATTTTATTAATTATTATTTTAATAATTTTAATAATTATTATATTAATTATATATATATTTTAATTATAATTATTAATTATGTTATGTTTTTCACTCTTGATGTTTTAGAGTTTCACCCCTTCATTGCTGAGCACTTTTTTTCTGCATCGTGGCCGATTTGTAGAGAATTTTTGTGTTTTTGTCAATTTCCCATTCATTTCCTATGGGGGTCATTTTTGACCGAAGACCATGAGTGTGACTATTTTTTTTACGACCACTTAGCATTCTCGGATCATGACCTCAATTTTTTTCTGTGTTCACATACCTAATGCCAGAAAAGTCACCAAGTTTCGTAACATTCCAATGAAGCTGTGATTTTTAAAAATTCAAAACAGATTTTTTGTAATCTGAATTTATTGGTGTGTATGTGTATAAAAGTGTGTTTCTATGTGTGTGTGTGTGGGTGGGTGTGAATTTTTTGCACTCTTGATGTTGTAGAGTGTCACCCCTTTACTGCGGTGTACTTTTTTTTAGAATCGTGGCCGATTTGTAGATTGTACAGACAAAAATTCAGAGAATTTTTGTGTTTTTGTAAATTTCCCATTCATTTCCTATGGGTCGGTCATTTTTGACCGAAGGCACTGAGTGTGACTATTTTTTTTACGACCACTTAGCATGCTCGGATCATGACCTCAAATTTTTTTTGCATACATATACCTAATGCCATAAAAGTCACCAAGTATCATAACCTTCCGATGAAGCTGTGATTTTTTAAAATTCAAAACAGAAATGTTTTCGGTCAGAAGTGACCGAAGACTCTCTGAGGGTTAAGCATCGATTGGAGACGTTAGGGATCGTCGATTGGAGACGGCCCAGGGAGAGCGTCGATTGGAGATGTCCCCGATAAACTTAGGTCAGATGAGACAGGACTTAGTTAGGTTTAGGAAAAAATCTACGACACCCTCAAAAGGTGACAATTTGAATATGCTGTATAAAAATATCTATGGGGTATTTTGAGCTAAACCTTCACATACACTCTCTGCGGACATCAAAGACTTATTTTACATCTTGTGAAAAGGGCATTATACCACCCCTTTAATGCCTGATACATAAACAGTGATTTTGGGGAAGCGTTTGAATGTGAATTTATTTGTTTATGATTAAAAGCCAAATCAGCAGCAATGGCTATATTCATGGCAATCAAAAGTTTCAATTGAATCAAAAATAATTATGATTACAATCAATTCAAAACATAGTTTACAATGATGTAAGAATTTTGGGTTGAGTGTGAAAGACCTCGTATGAGCGTCTGTAAGCGGAGCTGCTTCCCACACAGCAGAAGCGCAGGACAAATCACACAAATGTTAACCTTATCAGCCTGATAAGAAAATTTGGCTGATATATAAAAGCTGATAAAAAATGTTCTATTTTCTTCAGCTGAGACACTTCAGATTCGCACTGTTCAACATGAGGGTTTTGAATTGCTTGAAATATGACACTTCAAAAAAGGAAAAAACAGTAAAGTGCAACATGTGCCGCGCAAGTCTGTCATATTAGCTACATAAAATCATAATGAGAACATTATAATTGTGTACATTGCTTTTAATGGTGAGACTAAACATTTAGATTTATCAGCCAAATGAGCCAATATATCTGTTATCGGCTTTCAAATATAAAGAATTATCGGTATCTTATATTATCTGAATAAACATTACTGATCTGCTTTTGGGCCCTCTTTACGTTCTTGACAACGTGACAATTCATTTCCTATGCAGTCATTATTGGCAATGCAAGTGTGACTATTTTTTTATGGAATATGTTCAAGGTTTTTGTTTTTTTTTACACAGCAAGTGCCAAAACATTTTCAAGTTTCGTTCCATTCCGATGAAGTAAAAAAAAAAAAAAAAGAAGAATTTAATAAAAATAAGTTGCACAAAATGGCAAAAAATATCCAAAGAGAACCAGAGTGTTTTCGTGGTGAAAATAGTTGTATACTGCTATCTCAGGTTAACTTTATTAGGTTAATCAGTGAAGATGTCTGATGTTCTGTGTTGTTTAAGTACATTAAGTATATTTCCAATTTATATATGACTAAAAATGTCCCCTATTATAATTAAGTGGCTTTTTGACTGGGGTGAGACTGATGGACAGTGACGGATGATCATAGTGCTTGTCGTCATGTTGTACTTCAGCACACTATCACAGTGTTTGCAATAAACAACTTCGCGCCCATCATTTTTAAAAGCTCTTTATTGTCTTTATCATAACCGCACTCAGCATCAGCACAGTGTGATTCAAGGAAGGGGGACAGTTTTATTTCAATTGTTGACAGAAATTTAAAACGCCACCAAACATTTACAGTATTACAGCATTGATATAAAGTTTATTCATGCACAAGCACCCACTGTTCAGAGCCTTGATATGTTTAAACTCAGACAGGTCCCACCACCATCATAGTGACTTCATTACCATTCAATCAAAGCAGTTGCCATGGGAACATCAGACTGTTGTGTTTTTAGATTGACAGAAATCATGCAGCTGATCAGAAGTGCTATTGTTAGATAACGGTAGTATATAGATTCATATATTGATTCTGTAAATCCCTGGTACAAATCTACAGTTTTACAGCAGGTCAGAAGAGTAAAATCACACTGTTGTTTCACCAACTGATACCAACACACACTTTAGTATTTTTTGCAGTCAGACACTCAGCGAAATAACGAGAGGGAACCACAGAGTCACACTCCTTCACCAAAATAGTGTTCAACCTGTAACGCACAAAAAACAGTCACACTTTGAATGTTCAGGCCGGATTTTACTTCTTAAGTCTTTATATTTGAGGTAAATAATTATAAATAAATAAATATATCTACAGTATCTATCTATCTATCTATGTGTGTGTGTGTGTGTGTGTGTGTGTGTGTGTATATTATACAGTATATATAATATATTTATATATATATATAAACACACTTATTTCTATATATTTCCAAATTTAAATGTGACAAATTTTAACAGCACTGGGTTTATATGATTGCAAAATTATAAATAATATAAATATGCAAATATAATCTCACACACTATTGTGAAAATAAGAGAGTTCTGTAGACTTCTTTTTGCATATAAAGGATCATAAATTTGATTATTTTCAAATTATGCTGCAAGTGTAAGAGTGATATCAGAGGAGTTTTTGGGTTTAGGTTTACTGACATTTTTTTTATGAATGTAATAATACTTCTATTGAATGTTTATATATTGTGCACATTTTTATAGACTTAACTTTCCCTTCGCATGCGCTTTTGCCCAAATGCCATCCAGTAACTACACTGTCAAAAATGCTTTTTATTTGTAGTTGTAAATCAAACAGAAATACCATTTCAGTCTTTCTACTTCAGAATGTGTTAGTTGCCATTTCTTTCTAATTATGTGTGAAATTGAGCAATTTCTGAGTGAAATGAGTTTCAAAGTGAATCCTACACAAAAAGTTTTTTCAGCGTATGAAATGACATCTATCATTCAATGCAGTGTCAATAGTCTGTGTACTTACATGCTGCCAATCATGGTCTTCAGGCAGGCGATGTCATCTGTGATGTCATCGTCAATCAAAGCTATGGGAGGAAACAGAAAAGAGTCAAAACCTTCTTCAAACTGGTTCACTGAGTGCTTAGAGAGCCATAGGAATCTGGCAGTTTTTGAGTCCAGAAATTCACAAAACATTGTTTAAGATACAATGTTATAATTGGTGTGGCATTTTCTCACCAGAGCAGCTCATGTTGCAGACATTGAGCGACGGCATCATGCCAGAATCACAGGCCAGCTGATCACTGAGCTGAAACACGCCGTACAGCTGCCGAGGCTTGATCATCTTAGGCCTGGCGCCGATAGCTTTGACAAAGCTGGTGTTGAAGCCCGAGGCATTGGCCTTGCAGACAACTGCCACAGAACGAAAGGAATAAAGGGTGTGAGGCTGATCAACATTTTATCTGCACATCATGCGACATAAATATGGATAGAGAAGGGAATCTGTTACTCACGTCTAGCGATAAGATCATCCACGGTAATATTGTCTCCCATGGCTCTAATCACCTTAATCTGAGCCGCCTCGAGTTGAGCCTTCAGCTCACATTTACTGAGAATCCGTCCCTCAGTCGCACTGGACACCAGCAGAACCAGAGCCAACGCCGCCAACATCTTCACTGGGAGAACGCTCTTCATCTCTGATATCTGGAGGTTAAACAGAGACAATGAATGAGTCCAAAGAAACAATCTTAATCTGCAGTTTAACTCAGTCTATTCTCTTCAAACTGTGTCAATCAAATGCTTGCAATGAAGGAACCTAACAATCAATAATTAGCAACCTTCTGGGTTCAGAAAAAATGTGCAAAAATGTTACCCTTAGGTTGTCACTGGGGCAGTATCCTCAAAAAGGTACATCTTTGTACCTTATTTACCCCTAAACGTTCATAGTAGTACCTTAATAGTACATATTAGTATTACTTTAAGACATAATGCACACTGTATAATTTAGGGGTAGATAAGGTAAAAAGATGTACCTTTTTGAGGATACTGCCCCAGTGACAACCTAAGGGTACAATTTTGTACATATTTTTCTGACAATGTTTCAAGCTTGGTTGGTCAAGCCCATCGGGCTATTTAAACATTGTTTTTTTAATAATTCTGCTCTTTAGCAAAGCAACTGGTTGGTCTAGACTAGAGGAACACACATGCAACTAAAAACTTTGCATTAGATCTTCTGCAACCAAATGGCTTATTATTACTGTTGCATATTTTAACATAGTTATAAAACATGAAGCATTTGTATAGCCTAGCAGATAAATGAGAGCAATATTTACTGGTAAAGCATTTTATTGTAAAGAGAGTTCAGAAGTGATTTTTACCAGAGAGCCTATTGTCTGTTGTAGATGCAGATGTAGATCTAGTCTTCACTCTTGCTTCAGTCTGGTGTTTGTTTCCACCGCCCGCTGTGTACTGAATGCATGAGTGGGGGGATTTTTATACTAAATTGACACGATGAGCTCACTGCTTTGAAAACTCACTTAACCTGTTGAAAAAACATTACATTACTTGGATTCCAAAGACAAATGACATGTATTGCTTCATCATTTTGAAATCTGGTGTGTTATGTAACATTACACTTTCAACTAATTTTAAACTGTGACCATGTGATTATGAGGTCTTTGTTGTGCTTTATACACACATGTTGCTTCAGCCTTTGACCAGCGGCCCTGCAAATAAATAAGCAATTTCAATATTTTTTATTTTACTTTTTAATTTGAAAAGGTTATCATTGAACCCAAAATATCTTATTTTAATTATTCAGGTCCAGAGTATCAGAGCTGTTACCATTATATATAAACCTCCAGTGTATAATTAATGTTTATCATCACTAACCCTAATACCCTATATTTCAACCTTCAATCTTAAAAAACAATTTCAGCTCAATTGGATTCTAAATAGAACTCTTGGGTTCTTGACTCAATTTTAAAGAACCCTTCATGCCAAAAAGGTTCTATATAAGGAGAAATGTCTTAATTGATTGCATAATACATTCATGTTTAATGGGTTATTTCAATGTATAAAGTATGTTTATGAGCTGTTTAATTCATAAAATTGAATCCAAATTAAAAATGAATAAAACTGACCTCTGCCATCCAACACTTTCTGACCTCTTACAACTATGAATCCCTTCTCTCCTCTCAACTCCAACTTCTCCCACCTTTTAATCAACCCACGGATATTACTGCATTTTTGTTATTTTTGTCATCATTGTCTTTTTTTTTTCTTTTTTTTTTCATTACTGTTATTGTTATGATTACTATTATTATTTTTATTATTGTTGTAATTGCTGTTGTTATTGTCGTTGCTCTCATCATTGTTATCACCATTGCCATCATCATCATCATCATTATTATTACTATTATTATTATTATTATTATTATTATTATTATTGCTGTTTTGGAACTACTAACCTGGTGTTCATTGTTATCACTACTGCTATGGTTAAATCAATTGATTATTTCCAATTCCCCCCTAATCTTTCATGTGTTTTTAATGCACCACAACGTAGAATAGAAGGAAAAAAGGGAAAAAGAAGAGAGAAAAAAAAACACCATACCATACTGTGTTTGACCCCCTTTCGCCTTCAGAACTGCCTTAATTCTATGTGGCATTGATTCAACAAGGTGCTGAAAGCATTCTTTAGAAATGTTGGCCCATATTGATAGGATAGCATCTTGCAGTTGATGGAGATTTGTGGGATGCACATCCAGGGCACGAAGCTCCCGTTCCACCACATCCCAAAGATGCTCTATTGGGTTGAGATCTGGTGACTGTGGGGGCCATTTTAGTACAGTGAACTCATTGTCATGTTCAAGAAACCAATTTGAAATGATTAAAGCTTTGTGACGGTGCATTATCCTGCTGGAAGTAGCCATCAGAGGATGGGTACATGGTGGTCATAAAGGGATGGACATGGTCAGAAACAATGCTCAGATAGGCCGTGGCATTTAAACGATGCCCAATTGGCACTAAGGGGTCTAAAGTGTGCCAAGAAAACATCCCCCACACCATTACACCACCACCACCAGCCTGCACAGTGGTAACAAGGCATGATGGATCCATGTTCTCATTCTGTTTACGCAAAATTCTGACTCTACCATCTGAATGTCTCAACAGAAATCGAGACTCATCAGACCAGGCAACATTTTTCCAGTCTTCAACTGTCCAATTTTGGTGAGCTCGTGCAAATTGTAGCCTCTTTTTCCTATTTGTAGTGGAGATGAGTGGTACCCGGTGGGGTCTTCTGCTGTTGTAGCCCATCCGCCTCAAGGTTGTGCGTGTTGTGGCTTCACAAATGCTTTGCTGCATACCTCGGTTGTAACGAGTGGTTATTTCAGTCAAAGTTGCTCTTCTATCAGCTTGAATCAGTCGGCCCATTCTCCTCTGACCTCTAGCATCAACAAGGCATTTTCACCCACAGGACTGCCGCATACTGGATGTTTTTCCCTTTTCACACCATTCTTTGTAAACCCTAGAAATGGTTGTGCGTGAAAATCCCAGTAACTGAGCAGATTGTGAAATACTCAGACCGGCCCGTCTGGCACCAACAACCATGCCACGCTCAAAATTGCTTAAATCACCTTTCTTTCCCATTCTGACATTCAGTTTGGAGTTCAGGAGATTGTCTTGTCCAGGACCACACCCCTACATGCATTGAAGCAACTGCCATGTGATTGGTTGATTAGACAATTGCATTAATGAGAAATTGAACAGTTCCTAATAATCCTTTAGGTGAGTGTATATATATATATATATACATTGAAAAACCTCATAAACACTCAGGCAGGCAAGACAGGCGAGAAGTGGTTTCCATAGGACAGCATCTCTGTCCCAAGTTGAGACACTCTCACACTGTACCCCTTTTAATGCACCTTAGACACTACACATAACATACAAAAAAAAAAAAAAAAAAAAAAAAATTTGTATAGGAGAAAATAGGGACTGAAGAGATGTGGGGGGGAGGGTTATCTTATATTATCTTATTATATTATCTTCTATTATTATCTTACTATCTAAAAATTAATTTATCTATAGAGAGTGCTGACAATGGTAATTGTTACATAGGAGAAAAGATAGAAATAAAAATAAAAATTGACTAATACAATGTTGGCAGTATGATGGTAGTGAGGAGTGGTGGTGGTGATGGTAATGGTAATGAAGATGGTAATAAATAATAAATGGTTACTTTGCTTATGCATATATACACACACACACACACACACACACACACACACACACACGCACATGCACACGCACACACACACACACTCACACCCCTATACATTTACACACTTTTATTTCACTTCTGGAATTCTGGAATTACTAGATTGTTCGTTACTGCACTATTTTGGCCTGTATGTCTGTCTGTTAAAAAAAAAAAAAAGAATAAAAAAAAATTAATGAATTACAAATAAATCCATAAAATTATCCCATCTAAAATGTTCTATATATGAAAAACAAAAACAAATTGAATATACTTAATTTTAATGGATTTACATTAAGTTTATTTTGGTAGCATCACTCAGTTTTGGTGTGCTGTGCAATAATTTGAATTGAAAAAAGAAATTAACCCATGACACTTCTCTTGCATTACATGTTTTTTTGCGATATTAAATGTTTCAGTGTTAAATTTGTAGGTTGAATATCAATGCAAAAATGTCTAATGGTGTAAAATAACTTAAATTTAACTTAAACTTAACATATTATTCACAGTCCATATCTTTGTACTTCACAAGACAAAAATCTGTAAAAAAACAACAACAAAAAAACAAAACTGAATTTATTTAATTATTTTAAATAACAAAAATTATGCATAATAAAATACTGATAAAGATGCTATCCAAAAGAAACGTAGTCAAAAATACTTTTATGCTTATACACTCTTAAATATGATGTCAGAAAGACGACAAGCCACAACATAAATTCATTTATCTTTTCTAATTTATTCAAATGAACTGTACTGTAATGAACTGGGAAAGTCCAGACATGAATGGTGGGTGGACTGGTATCACACACACACACCTGTGGTTGGATTACTATTATGTATTTTCAGCTGGACTGCCACATAGTTTCGGCAGTAATTAATAACTGAACAGATGCATCTTGTGTTGTTACAGAGCAGTTTTGTCTGGAATATTCAAATACGCTATGATTCATTTCTCTGAAGAGACTGTCAATCTATGTTGTGTGAAATGCATGTATATGCAGACCATGTAAATGTCCCAAAAAATATATTTTTGAAGTGAAAAGTATTTTAAACTGTGTACAAAGTGGCCCAAAAAGTATCCGGACCCTTAAATGATCAACACTCAACTTCACTGCGTTAGATACAAAACATCAAGCCAAGTCTCATCCACTTGCTCTGTTATTTTTAACCAGCTGGTCTGAGCACATTTTTTTGTGAATGCATAAAGGTCATCATATTACCATATAAATGTCTCACAAAACTTATGTTAATTTTATATATATTGTACAGAATTTTTTGTTTTATATTTTGAGATCTTACAAAAAAAAAATATTTATTACAATTTTTGTGTGCTATATTTCTTTTAAAAATACCACTTGTTTTGAATGCATATGTGTATATATATATATATATATATATATATACACACATATGAGAACTTGTGTGATTAGTATGCGAGTATCCTAGCAAACACAGTAGGTTATGTTTTGTCTTAAGTGAACGTAAAGAGTTGAGAAAGTAAACGCATGTGTACAGTATCAGTATATTAGATCCGTGCATTCGCTCTTAAAGTGACAGCAGCCTAATATTCCTGCTGCTGTCTGTGTTTTTCATTTTAACCAAACAACAAAATACAAGAAAATCACTCACTGCTCTTGACTGAATAGCTTTTGTAACTTTAATATTGATTAATCTTTATTTAATTTCTGTACCTGAAAACTACTGTTAGATACCTAAAAAACCTGAAAAGCACTGTTTATTTCATTTGTATCTTTGCTCTATTGTTTTTATTTAACTTGTAGTTAGATTATTTGTTCTTATTTTATTTATTTTATTTGACAGTAGTCCTTTTTACCCTGAACAGAGCACATACAAAACCATACCAATAATTTTAACCTATACATATATACACTCACCAAAAGGATTATTAGGAACACCATACTAATACTGTGTTTGACCCCCTTTCGCCTTCAGAACTGCCTTAATTCTACGTCGCATTGATTCAACAAGGTGCTGAAAGCATTCTTTAGAAATGTTGGCCCATATTGATAGGATAGCATCTTGCAGTTGATGGAGATTTGTGGGATGCACATCCAGGGCACGAAGCTCCCGTTCCACCACATTCCAAAGATGTTCTATTGGGCTGAGATCTGGTGACTGTGGGGGCCATTTTAGTACAGTGAACTCATTGTCATGTTCAAGAAACCAATTTGAAATGATTCGAGCATTGTGACATGGTGCATTATCCTGCTGGAAGTAGCCATCAGAGGATGGGTACATGGTGGTCATAAAGGGATGGACATGGTCAGAAACAATGCTCAGGTAGGCCGTGGCATTTAAACGATGCCCAATTGGCACTAAGGGGCCTAAAGTGTGCCAAGAAAACATCCCCCACACCATTACACCACCACCACCAGCCTGCAGTGGTAACAAGGCATGATGGATCCATGTTCTCATTCTGTTTACGCCAAATTCTGACTCTACCATCTGAATGTCTCAACAGAAATCGAGACTCATCAGACCAGGCAACATTTTTCCAGTCTTCAACTGTCCAATTTTGGTGAGCTTGTGCAAATTGTAGCCTCTTTTTCCTATTTGTAGTGGAGATGAGTGGTACCCGGTGGGGTCTTCTGCTGTTGTAGCCCATCCGCCTCAAGGTTGTGCGTGTTGTGGCTTCACAAATGCTTTGCTGCATACCTCGGTTGTAACGAGTGGTTATTTCAGTCAAAGTTGCTCTTCTATCAGCTTGAATCAGTCGGCCCATTCTCCTCTGACCTCTAGCATCAACAAGGCATTTTCGCCCACAGGACTGCCGCATACTGGATGTTTTTCCCTTTTCACACCATTCTTTGTAAACCCTAGAAATGGTTGTGCGTGAAAATCCCAGTAACTGAGCAGATTGTGAAATACTCAGACCGGCCCGTCTGGCACCAACAACCATGCCACGCTCAAAATTGCTTAAATCACCTTTCTTTCCCATTCTGACATTCAGTTTGGAGTTCAGGAGATTGTCTTGACGAGGACCACACCCCTAAATGCATTGAAGCAACTGCCATGTGATTGGTTGATTAGATAATTGCATTAATGAGAAATTGAACAGTTCCTAATAATCCTTTAGGTGAGTGTATATATATGAGAGTTTTCCTTGAAAACGTGCTTGTGCTTCTTTAAAATAAAGGACATTTTTGTCTTGATATTCCCACATTTAGAGTCAATGACTTAAGTGTCCAAATACTTTTGCATCTACTTTATTTTCAGTTGGATCAGTTATTAAATTGCTTAAATATATTTAATTATGCAGAAATGATCCTGGTTCAGCATCACGCACACCCCCATCGCACCATGTCAAATCTGGTGAGAGAACAATGAACCTACAGTTGAGGAACATGATCACGAGTTATGACGCAAGTATCGGATATCAGAGAAGTCTGGAGCCGTTTGACAATAGTCTGAAACCGTGCTGTGATTATCTGATATCTAATAGTTAAATATGATTAGATATGTTTCCCACACAACATCCTTTGCCAATAAAGGTTCAAATGCAGGTGGAGATTATTGCTCATTTGTTAGTCCTCATTTGTTTGATCATCTAATGAATTGCATTGGGATATATAAATATTTAAATAGTGTCTGTATTTAACCAATGTATGATTGAGATTATGCCATTCTAATGTCATACTTTGAAGTAAATCTAAACAAACAACAGCTCGGATTAGTCACCTTAACGTGATCACACAAATCTTCACAAAACAAAACTCTTTTAGATCATCCACACTTTATTCTATGATTCTGTGTACTACTTTCACAGTTTTAAGGCTGATCATTGCAGACGTGCATGAAGTAATGTCTTTGTGGCTTTCAGGTTCTGGTTGCGTGCCAGTGGAAAAGTACTCAAACGCATGTTTTACATGACGGCTCTGACAGTTCTGTTGTGTCATTGTGTGATCACATTCCACCAGGAAGATTTGTTCCTCAAACGAAAGGTTTTGATTATGGTTTTGATAGCAGCTTCATGTGCTTTGGGTCAGATAGAGGTGCTGATCATCTCCTCTGTGTGTCTCCAGTGGGCCTGGATGTGAACTCAGCGTGAACTTCTGGACATCAGTGCCTGTGTAAAAACAGCACAAAATATCACCGTAAAGTTCACAGACTGCCCTTTATGATGGCATGAGTCGGTTTGTCATTTCATCCGCTTTAAGCAGCTAAAATCCTTTGTTTCAGAGCATTTCATGCGTTGTGTGTGCATTGTTGGCTTGTCATGTGGATGGAGTTCGGCACACTTGCAGGTACAGTGATTTTATGGCATGTGTGTTTCCTAAGCATAACCATCTCTATCAGTGTCTGTGAAAACAATTTGTTAAAGAAATAATTCACCCCAAAATAAAATATCATCATTTACCCGCCATCATGTTTTTCCATATGCCACTATTTTATTCTGGGTTACACAAAAGGAGAGTTTTCCTTAAAGCTGTTCATAGTGACTAAAGGCCGTCTAGCTCAGAAAAGGAAGAAAAATCAACTTGGTATTAACTCAAAATCAAATCATTCATGCAAAATTATTATGCAGCTTTCAAATCAGTGTTTTAAGTATCATAGAGATACTATTATAGTTTCATTAAAATTTCTAATTATTATTATTTTTTTTTTTTTTTATAGGCTAGTTAAAAGTTTTAGTCATTTTGTTGTACGCTTTTATCCTTTTTATTATAATTTTTTGTAAATATGTCTAGGTTGTGTTGTTTTAGAGTTTATTAATCATCAGGTTAAACCAAAAAAAAAAAAAGAAAAAAAAAAGAGAAATGTAGCCTTGATGACTAGCTGAAATAAAATAAGTTTTACGTTTTTAATATTTTAGTTTATTTCAGTTAACATGTATTTTATTTCAAGTGAAGTAAACGTTTGTTATGTTTAGTTGTAGTTAACTAGAATAGGCCTAATCCTGTTTCAAATGGTTGACATTCTTTAAAATGATTCCTTCGTGTTCCTCAAAGAATAACAGCTTTCGAATGTGGAATGACGTATAGATATGACAAATAACACTCACTCACATTCATTTTCTTATGAAACTGAAAACATTCATTTGAGATTACTAAAGGTGAAGAAATATGTGACGATAACAAACAGGTCTAAAATAGCTCTTACTCGATGAGAATAGCGGAGTCCACACCACAGCTAACAGTTAACGACACAGAGGAACGACATATAGCGCTTTTTCCAGATGATGAACGATATAAGAAACAATATGACAAACAATCAGAATCCACCTAACTTTAAAGCGCGCGCTGCTGTCACAGAATAGGTGTGTTCGACATCGGCTGCGGCTGGATGTAACCGATCGGGGAGAGTAGCCGCGCGCAGGCGGGGAGGAGCTGCAAACGGAGACTTGAAGTCGGACACTTTCTGGTTCCCGTAGTGACCGCTCACGTGGTGTTTGCATACTTTACCGCAGCTGAAGTGAAATAAATGCAATATTTGCCAAATAATACACAGATGTTTCAAAATATATGTAGAAGTTTAAATCCGGTGTTTAAAATCTGTCTGGTGGCCGCATGAACAGACTTTGGGGAGAGCTGATGATACTATAGCAGGAAGCATGCCCTTTGACCTCCTTGATTTTGGAGACTTTTTTGTTAAAGATTTCTCCCATCTAGCGGTGAAATTGTATTTTGCATTTTAACGAATAGCGCTCTCTAGCGCCTCGCTTTTCAAATGCGTATTGCAACTACGGTAACCATTATGTGCCAAGAAGCTATGACAACATGTCTTCCAATTGCACTTCATCGAGTTTAACTATACATGTTCTACTGTTATGCTGCCTAAAAAATATTTTACACAACCAAGCAATGAAAAAAAGCTTGTCATTTAGACCGTAACTTTGACTTACCTGTCGAGAAGAAAGCAGGCCACTTCCCTTTCACAGTCTTTCTTCTTCATTAGCTCTTTCCACCTGGGAAAAGCTATCCCGATATTTATTTACATCCCGATAAATACATTTTTTGCTTTTTGGCCACGAGGATTCCTTCTCCTGTGGCTCGGCATAAGTATGATCCTGCATTATATTGTCCCGCGCAGTGCAGCCTTTCAAATGTGCCGGGGCAGTGACAAGCGCATCTCAATGATCTCTGTGTCCGCTTCAGCCGGTCTCAGTCAGCCGGCTCTGAACGAACACGCGTTGATGAAACGTGTTGAGGTAGGCTAGTGCTTTTTGTCCCTCTCTGCCATTATAGTTTTTCAAGATGGCGGAACAACATGGAAGCTTCCATGGACTTACCCGCCCCATGTAAATAAACACTGTAAAAAATTATCGTAATTTTAACGGTAAAAGACTGTAAAAATGCTACAGTGAAAAACTGTTAATTGGTTAACAGAAAGTTTCCGTACTATATACGATAAATAACTGTGATAGATCTAACGGTACATTTAATGTAATTTTACTGTAACATACCGTTAAATTTACAGTTTTTGAAAGTGAAAAACAACTCATTGTATCATTTACAGTGAAAAACTGTAAATTGACATTCCCACAATTCCCTGTGACACTTCACATTTGATGTATTTTTGTTGAAATAACTATGTTTGTTTCTTCATAGTTTTCTTCGTTTTTTCTAATCAGTTATGTACATTAGGGGTTTATGTTACATTTAATGTTGTTAAATTAATGTTTATTACATTTTTAAAATTTCATGTGTTACCATGATGGTGTTTAATGTTTGTGTGAATGACACTGTGCAGCTTCTATATATATTAGTATTAACTCTCTTGTGGAAGAACTGCTTATGTTGAGCTTTGATTGATCATGTGACTCTCATCTCTGCTGTGATTGGTGGTTATCAGTGAAAAAACAGATATTAATACTTCAATAGGACGGTAAATTATCATTATATCATATTACCGAAATCCAATGTTAAATATACAGTTTTTTTCTGGGAAGAAAGACCATTTTTTTACAGTATTTTTCCGTTTTTTAACAGGAATTTTCTGGCGCCCCAGCTGCCAGAAAATTACCGTTTTTTTACGGGTTTTTTTTTTACAGTGAAGATAAGAAATGTTTCGCTTACAAGGATAAGTCAGATCATTGACAGAGGTCATTTTACACCAATGAGGACATATTTATGAATAAAGACAATGATTTTAGCTAATAGGATAAACGCCATGCTAATAGCTAATAGTTAATAAACGCCAGAGGAGAACTGGCCCCCGACTGAGCCTGGGTTCTCCCAAGGTTTTTTTTTTATCCATTGGGTCACCTGATGGAGTTTTAGGACACCATTAGGTCACTTAATGGAGTTTTTCGGTTCCTTGCCACTGTTGCCTTTGGCTTGCTCAGTTGGGGATATTCTGGGGATATTTAATTTGATTTTATCAATCAATAAATTCCACTAGAAACAAACCTTGTTGTATTATTTTAATTTAATACTGTGAAGCTGCTTTGATACAATCTGTATTGTGAAAAGCGCTATACAAATATACTTGACTTGACTTGACTTAATAAAATACCATTTTTTCAACCGAGCGAATCTGCACATGAGAGGCTTTCAGAAGTCATAACTTCAGGGGTAGGTCAGTTGGCGAAAACACTACATGTGTAAAAATCAAATACTGTATTACACTTTTCAAAGGATAATCTAGTGTAACCGGTCTGCAGCTGACCACTGTTACGATACTCTCTCTGCGTTGTGTATAAGAAGGACCAGGACACCGTTACTGAGGTTCATCAAAATGGGGATGTTTATTAACAGTCACGCCCAACATGGACTTCTCACCATCTGTGGATAAATCAGTAATAAAATAATAAGGATTTTAGTGAAAAAAACAACAACAATACATTAAGCTTGGATTGTACTTATAACTCGTTACACTAGCTTTAAAGTCAGAATAAAAAGTTAAAAACCAAACATACCTGTTGTGTTCTGACACAAGGCCATTAACTCGTTCTTTTTGTTTTATAAATGTATTTTGCTTATTTCTACAAATATCAACCTGATAAATATGGACTTAATACATGATTAAACAAGATAATCATGCTACCCAATATGTCTGACACAACGTTTTTAAGAAAAAGCAGTGTTTTTAAAATCAACTAAACCATGATAACAGATGATTTTTTTGACAGTTTTCGGCATAGTTTCAGACGTAGTGCAACCATGCAATGTTCGAGAAAGCTAATACCGGTGTAATCTTTGCGAGGTCTCACTCACAACGCAAAACTTTGTGTTGGCTGATCCAGACATAGCTTTACTAAAATAAAATATTATGTAAGTCATTGCACTGTAATTGTAAACCATATTTTATTTATTAATATCATGGCTTCATGTTGATTTAAAGTTTTTGTTATTAACTAATACCTTTATCTTTTAACTAACACTTCAACATCCAGCACAAAATTAAAGACATGTATGAGCTAAGGATGTTCTTTGACCCCAAATAAATAGATAATGGAATGTTCACAATCTACAATATACAGTAAGATATTCTCCTGCTTAGTATGTGTGTAAGTAGTTGTGCTTAAATCTTTGGGTGTATTTTTACACACCGTAGTGATGCAAAGTTCCACACCCTATGAACTAACTTTAAAACATAATCTTTATACAGGAATAATATATATACAGGAATTATTATAATAAATACACAAAAGTTTCCAAATTATGGTTTTATTACTGCGCTAGAGTCATCTTGTTCAGATAACAGACGACACTGGTTCCCTATCGTCCGGTCACTACGACGTACGTCGTGGTGAACGACGAATAGGAATCTCGCTAGAGAGGCCAATCTACTTCGAGTGAAACTAAAACAAGCCAATACACATTGGCGTGCAATCATTTGCATCAGCTGCGCAGCCTCGCAGCGCGGGTATTTAACGAGCAGCTGGTGTGATTGCACTTCAGCTTTTTGCTTCGGAGCCAAGCACTTCGATGCGTTCTACAAACAGAGTGACAAGACGAGCCTTTTTGGACCTCTCCTTCCCGGTGCGGGCGTTACAGCACGGCAGCGCGAGCAGTCTTCTTTTCTCTCTCTCTACCTTCTCTGTCTTTTTTGTTTTACATACTGAGCAAACAAAAAAGCTGTTATAACAGCTGGTAAGGTGCGCCATTAGAGCGCTCAAAGGCTGTTCTAACAGCTGGTAAGAGAAAGACAGCGCACAGACAGGTGCACATTCCTGTCTGTGTTCGCAGTGACTGTTCCCCTGCGTGTTTCAGCACCAGTGAGAGCAGTCCCTAAAAGAGCTTACACAGATAGAGAGCGTCTTTTTAAAGATGACTTTCTATCTGTGTGTTTCTGGATGCGGTCGTTACCTGGGCTCACAGGATGGTCACAAACGCTGCCTCGTGTGTCTGGGCATTGAACACGCTGAGGCAGCGTTTGTGGATGAGTCATGTACCCATTGTGGGAAGATGACCATCGCGGAGCTGCGGTCGAGACTCACGTTCCTGCAAAGGGGCGGAGTCCCCGTGCCGCTGCCTCGATCCAATCCTCCTCAGAGGGTTGCTTCGGGCAGTGACATGGGTGACCTGAGGATCACGGTGAGCGCGTCTCCTTCGGGGAACCAACCCCCTAGGAGCCCTCACCCCTCTCATGCTCCGCAGCCAGTTGAGCCCCCATTGGAGAAAGCTGGACCATCCTCGCGGTGTGTACCGGTTGTCTCCTTTGGGGCTCCCTGTGAGGATCAGATGTCGATCGCGGCATCGGAGGGTGGGTCAGATGTCTCTGCGGATGACGACTCAGCGCCGTTACCTCCTTCGGGTGTGTCAACGATGCCTGAGACGGACCCGGAGATGATGGCCATGCTTTCCCGGGCCGCCAACGGGGTCGGGCTCGTGTGGAATCCTCCACCGTGTCCCGAACCCTCGAGGTTGGACGATTGGTATCTCGGGGTGGCGCGTGCTGGTTCTCAGCAACCCACCCCAGTGCCTTTCTTCCCGGAAGTGCATGAGGAGCTTACGGGGACGTGGACGGCACCTTTCACTGCCAGAAACCGTCCCGGTGGCTCCTCCTCCCTCACCACCCTTGATGGCGGGGCAGCTAAGGGATACACGCGCATCCCGCCAGTGGAACGGGCCGTTGCTATGCAACTGTGCCCTAACTCCACTTGGCGTGGAGAACCGTGTCTCCCTTCACGGGCCTGTAAGTACTCGTCGGATCTAACCGGCAAGGCTTACAAGGCCTGTGGGGAAGCTGCCTCTGCCATGCACGCCATGGCGTTGCTGCAGGTTCATCAGGCCAAGGCACTGAAGAACCTGCACGAGGGTGGTCATGATCCCCAAGTTCTTCAGGAACTTCGTATCGCGACGGACCTCGCGCTTCGTGCGACGAAGGTGACCGCGCGGTCGGTGGGTCGTGCGATGTCCACCATGGTGGTCCAGGAACGCCATCTCTGGCTGTGTCTGGCGGACATGCGGGAGACCGACAAGCTCCGGTTCCTTAACGCCCCCGTGTCCCAGACCGGCCTCTTCGGCGACGCGGTCGAGAACTTCGCCCAGCAGTTCTCGGCTGTACAAAAGCAGACTGAGGCCATCCGTCACATCCTGCCGCGGCGGCCAGCTGCTGCTCCCACCCCTCCGTCTGCGGCTCCTCAGTCTGCTCGTCGCCGAGGGCGGCCTCCTGCGTCTGCCCCTGCTCCCGCGCCGCCGCAGCAGCCTCCATCTAAACGGCGCCGTGGAGCCAGTCGCAGGCGGGCCGCCCCGCCCGTCCAGGACCCCGCTAAGAAGGGCGGCAAAGCCAGGAGCAAGCGGCCCTAGGACGGGCGACCCAGAGATGGCAGGGACTGCTCTCCAGGAGACGATGACCGCATCGCTCCATCCCCCGGAAGAGGGCCGGGTGGAAAATCCTTGTTTTCCTTTTGTTTTTGTTCCGCCGCTGGCCTCAAAACCAGCGGTACCCAAATTTTCAATAAAAGAGCAGTTTCTTCCATCTCTGGGTCCGAAGAGGGCCGGAGAGCAGTGGGGGGAGAGAATCCTCACCACTCTCATCCGCCTCTTCTATCGCCAGCAGGCAGCAGTGTGCAGTTCGAGAACGCAACCAAGCCGCCTCCTGCACCTCCGGCCTCGTGGAATCAGGTAAGTGTTGCACAGCACACTCAGACTCCGCTACGGGCTGCCTCCCAGAGAGAGCCTCCCGAGCCGAGCCCCTGTGTTCCACCTCGCTGCCCCACTCCGGGTACGCCTACGGTCCCTTTGGTCCCGCTTGTACGGTCTCTGCGAGCCTGGCTAGCGCTCCCCAGTCCGTCTCGCTGGCTCATTCGGACCATCAGGCTCGGCTATGCGATTCAGTTCGCCCGGCGTCCCCCCAAGTTTCGGGCCATCCACTCCACTACAGTGAGAGCAGCCGATGCCCATGTCTTGCGCGCGGAGATCGCAGTCCTACTGGCGAAGGATGCGATAGAGCCGGTCCCTCCAGCCGATATGAGGTCAGGGCACTACAGTCCCTACTTCATTGTACCCAAGAAAGGAGGTGGGTTACGACCGATCTTGGACCTGCGAGTTTTGAATCGGAGCCTTCACAAGCTACCGTTCAAAATGCTTACGCAGAAACGCATTTTCGAATGCATCCGTCCCCAAGATTGGTTTGCAGCGATCGACCTGAAGGACGCGTACTTTCATGTCTCGATTCTTCCTCGACACAGGCCGTTTCTGCGCTTTGCATTCGAGGGTCGAGCATATCAGTACAAGGTCCTGCCCTTCGGGCTGGCCCTGTCTCCCCGTGTCTTCACGAAAGTCACGGAGGGGGCCCTTGTTCCCATGAGAGAACAGGGCGTTCGCATTCTCAACTATCTCGACGACTGGCTCATACTGGCACACTCTCGAGATCAGTTATGCGAACACAGGGACCTCGTGCTCAGGCACCTCAGCCAGCTGGGCCTTCAGGTCAACTGGGAGAAGAGCAAACTCGCCCCCGTGCAGAGGATCTCTTATCTCGGTATGGAGTTGGATTCGGTCGCCCAGACAGCGCGTCTCACAGAGCAACGCGCTCAGTCGGTGCTGTACTGCTTGAACACGTTCAAAGGCAGGACGGCGGTCCCACTGAAATTCTTTCAGAGGCTCCTGGGGCATATGGCAGCGGCAGCAGCGGTAACTCCGCTCGGGCTGCTTCATATGAGACCGCTTCAGCACTGGCTTCACGGCCGAGTCCCGAGATGGGCGTGGCATCACGGCACTCACCGGGTGGCAATCACACCGGAGTGCCGCCAGACCTTCAGTCCGTGGTCAGATCCCTCGTTCCTTCGGGCAGGAGTCCCCTTGGAACAGGTGTCCAGGCATGCTGTGGTGTTCACAGATGCCTCTGCCACCGGCTGGGGTGCCACGTACAACGGGCATGCAGTATCAGGGGTGTGGACGGGCCCCCAACTGCACTGGCACATCAACTGCCTCGAGTTGCTAGCAGTTCGTCTCGCTCTGAGCCGCCTAAAAAGGCCGCTACAGGGCAGAGACGTGCTGGTCCGTACGGACAACACTGCGACCGTTGCGTACATCAACCGACAAGGTGGTCTACGCTCCCGTCGCATGTCGCAACTCGCCCGCCATCTCCTCCTTTGGAGTCAGAAGCATCTGAGGTCGCTTCGAGCCATGTATGTCCCCGGTGTGCTCAACCGTGTGGCCGACGAGCTATCACGAGCTGTGCTCCCGGGAGAATGGCGACTCCACCCCCAGGTGGTTCAGCTGATCTGGAGAGAGTTCGGAGAGGCTCAGGTAGACCTGTTTGCCTCCTCAGAGACCTCCCACTGCCAGTTGTTTTACTCCCTGACCGAGGGAACACTCGGCACGGATGCACTGGCACACAGCTGGCCCCGGGGCCTCCGCAAATATGCATTTCCCCCAGTGAGCCTACTTGCACAGACCCTGTGCAAAGTCAGGGAGGACGAGGAGCAGGTCCTTCTGGTGGCTCCCTATTGGCCCACCCGGACTTGGTTCCCAGAACTCATGCTCCTCGTGACAGTCCCTCCCTGGCCCATTCCTCTGAGGAAGGATCTTCTGACTCAGAGACGGGGCACCCTATGGCACCCGCGTCCGGACCTCTGGAAACTCCATGTCTGGTCCCTGGACGGGACGCGGAGGTTCTAGGTGACTTACCCCCAGAGGTACTTAACACCATCGCTTCTGCGCGAGCGCCGTCTACGAGACGTGTGTACGCCTTGAAGTGGAACCTGTTCGTCGATTGGTGTTCCTCCCGTAGAGAGGACCCCCGAAGATGTTCGATAGGGTCAGTGCTTTCCTTCTTGCAGCAAGGGTTGGAGCGAAGGCTGTCTCCCTCCACCCTTAAAGTACATGCTGCTGCTATTTCAGCATATCATGACCACATAGATGGCAAAACAGTAGGAAAGCACGACCTGGTCGTCAGGTTCCTTAGGGGGGCGAGACGATTAAATCCTCCTCGTCCTCCCTCCATACCCTCTTGGGACCTTTCCCTGGTGCTTCGAGCACTTCAGGATGCTCCCTTTGAGCCTTTGCAGTCAGCAGACTTAAAGCTTCTCTCCTTGAAGACTTTGTTGCTGATTGCACTGGCCTCGATCAAGAGGGTAGGGGACCTGCAAGCATTTTCGGTCGACGAATCGTGCCTAGAGTTCGGGCCGGGTGACAACCATGTTGTACTGAGACCCCGGCCTGGCTATGTGCCCAAGGTTCCTACCACTCCCTTTAGAGATCAGGTAGTGAACCTGCAAGCGCTGCCCCTGGAGGAGGCAGACCCAGCCCTGGCTTTGCTCTGTCCCGTTCGCGCTCTGCGTATGTACGTGGACAGAACTCAAAGCATCAGGACCTCAGACCAGCTCTTTGTCTGTTACGGAGGCCAGCAGAAGGGAAAGGCTGTCTCCAAGCAGAGGATGGCCCACTGGATAGTGGATGCCATCGCCTTGGCTTACCAAGCTCAAGGCGTGCCCTGCCCGCTCAGGTTGCATGCACACTCCACGAGAGGCGTTGCATCCTCCTGGGCGCTGGCACGTGGCTCCTCGCTAACAGATATCTGTAGAGCTGCGGGCTGGGCGACACCTAACACGTTCGCTAGATTCTATAGCCTACGTGTAGAGCCCGTGTCCTCCCGTATTCTCACCCTAAACGGGTAGAAGCACTGTGAGTACCGGCTCTGTCGGCTTGCTGCATCCTACTGTGCACCCTTATTACTCCAGAGTCAAAACCTGTTGAGTCCTCCAAACACCCTCGGCCCGGACATGGCGGAGTGTCCGGTGCCAGGCCTTGTCCGCTGAATCCTTGAGAACCGGGTCTAGGCTGGGTCCCATATGTGTGACCCTACGGGGATCCCATATGTGTATATTCTCCACGGCTGCTCCTAATGGAAGCCCGTGTCTTTCCCTTGGGCTAAGTCACCCATTACTCATATGCAGTACAACCCTCGGGTTAGTCCATATGTCTATTCCCACATAACTCTCCTTAAGAATGTGGCTCCCGCAGCGTTTCCCTCCCTCAGATCGGGCACGCTTTCCCAGTGTTATCCAATAATCTCACTGTATGGGTTATAACGGAACAACAGTGACGGATACTCTCGGTGTAAGCCCTCTCCTATCGTCCTTCCAGGCAAGAAGGTGTGGAGGCTTACACGGGGCGCTGGATGGGGTGCAGCAGCTGTGGCGCTTTACTAGGGATTCCTATTCGTCGTTCACCACGACGTACGTCGTAGTGACCGGACGATAGGGAACGTCTCGGTTACATATGGTAACCCTCGTTCCCTGAGGGAGGGAACGGAGACGTACGTCCCGTCGCCACATCTGCTGCTACCCGACGGGGCGACCAGCTTTTCAGGCTTGGCTCCTCAGCAAAAAACTGAAGTGCAATCACACCAGCTGCTCGTTAAATACCCGCGCTGCGAGGCTGCGCAGCTGATGCAAATGATTGCACGCCAATGTGTATTGGCTTGTTTTAGTTTCACTCGAAGTAGATTGGCCTCTCTAGCGAGATTCCTATTCGTCGTTCACCACGACGTACGTCTCCGTTCCCTCCCTCAGGGAACGAGGGTTACCATATGTAACCGAGACGTTCACATTTTGTATGTGTTTTAGGTGAAGACGTTTCTTTGAGAGCCGTCAACATTCAGTGTTCATAGGAATAAATGACAATGAAGAATTTAAGTGATAGTCTTTCTATTTGACTAAATTGATACTTTGTTTAGTGCAACTTTCCCTCTATCTACGAATTACACAAAGTATGAGTAACAAAGTTACACTTAAACTATTACAACAGAATCACATCTGACTATTGCACCAAGAGATGCATATTCATTAAAGCTTGAGGCTGTTAAAAAAAGTTCCACACTTTGGTGAAACCTGCAGATAAAATTGCACAAAAGTAAATTCTAGAGGTCAACTAGGTTAAAAGTAAATGCATCATCATGAGCCATTTAAAACAAATACAGAAAACCCACTATAGTGATCAGTTTTAGCTTCTGAATGTCTGTAATTGACATTTTACATCTTGTTTCTTTCTGTTTTTGTACAGTTTGCAAAAAGTATATAGTCCCAAAGCGTGGCCAAACATACATAAATATATATAACATACACAAATAATTTCTTAACTAAGCAACTGTTTCTTAAATTATCAGACACTCACCGCACTGATGTTAACATCACCATATATTGTTTTTTCTACCATGATTGTAGCAACAATAAGTCCCACCATTCTTCTGGTCAGTTGTTAAGTTAAGCTGATTAGGGTTCTGAATTAATGGCTGTCCGAATGATGTAGAATTATTATTACTAGTGCAAAAAATGCCCGTGCAAAATCAGTTTTTGTGTGTGTTTTTAGTAATTGTTGGTTTGGTGTGTTTGAGTGCTCATTGTTACAATTACACAGCAAAAGTTCAGTGACATTTTTATTTGTGCATGGTAGAAAGCACACAGTGAACTCCGAGAAAAAGTTATGCTTGAGCAAACAGTTTGTGAATAGGCAACTACAATGATGCCCGTGAAAGAGACTGTGAACGCATTGAATAGGATATGTTTAGTTGGTGAATAGCATAGGCTACTATTACACTGTAGCGATAGCGTTAAGCACACCAGAATGAAATATAATATTCAGAAGTAAACAGCATAGCTGACTTACAGATTCAGTTTACAACCACAAATGAATAAGCGTCTCGATTCAGGGAGCAGTGCAAAGTGCCCGTGCAAAATCAGTTTTTGTGTGTGTTTTATAAGCGTGTCGATTCAGGGAGCAGTGCAAAGTGCCCGTGCAAAATCAGTTTTTGTGTGTGTTTTTAGTAATTGTTGGTTTCTTGGTAAAGAAAACACATTTTTACTCAAATTAATCAAAACTAGTGCAAAATACCCGTGCAAAATCAGTTCTTGTGTGTGTTTTTAGTAATTGTTGGTTTGGTGTGATTGAATGCTCATTGTTACAATTACACAGCAAAAGTTCAGTGACATTTTTATTTGTGCATGGTAGAAAGCATACAGTGAACTCCGAGAAAACACTATGCTTGAGCAAACAGTTTGTGAAAAGGCAACTACAAATGATGCCCGTGAAAGAGACTGTGAACGCATTGAATAGGATATGTTTAGTTGGTGAATAGCATAGGCTACTATTACACAGTAGCGATAACGTTAAGCGCACCAGAATGAAATATAATATTCAGAAGTAATCAGCATAGCTGACTTATAGATTCAGTTTACATCCACAAATGAATAAGCACGTCGCGATTCAGGGAGCAGTGCAAAGTGTTGCAAAATCAGTTTTTGTGAGCTGATCGCCGTCAAAAAAGTTCAGGAGATATTTCTTAGCGACGGCTGATTTCAACAGTTTCAATATGATAGCATTTTGAAGAAAAAAGTGTCATGAATTTATTGCATTTTTGGGGAAAAATAATCAGTTTTTATAATAAATCTTTGAAAATCCAAATCTGGATTTGAATTTTTTATGTTATTATAACCTAAAGATGCTATGTGAAAGTTTGAAACAGAAAATAGTGGTTTTCATCTTGTCACTTTCTTGGTAAAGAAAACACATTTTTACTCAAATTAATCAAAATGGATTTATCACGTTTTGGAACCAAACTATAATATTCAGAAGTAAACAGTGTAGCTGACAGAGTGTTTATGTCAGAATGTTTATTTTTAAACCACAACCTTATTGGGGCTTCTTTGACCGATACAACTCTCTAGTGTCAGAATGTTTATTTTTAAACCACAACCTTTTAAAAATGATATATTTAACGATATCTTTTGCATTTCTCATCCAAACAACTTGGCACTGCACTTACTCATGCCCGTGGCGAGACACCTGTCGAGTTTGAAATCAATTGGACTAACGGTTCGAGAGATATGCGAAGAACAGACACACACACACACACACACACAGACAGACAGACAGACAGACGTTTCTGTAAGAAAACACATTTTTACTCAAACTAGTGCAAAATGCCCGTGCAAAATAAGTTTTTAAGTGTGTTTTTAGTAATTGTTGGTTTGGTGTGTTTGAGTGCACATTGTTACAATTGCGCAGCAAATGTTTAGTGACATTTTTATTTGTGCATGGTAGAAAGCACACGGTATTAAGCCATATAATATTCAGAAGTGAATAGCATAGCTGACTTATAGATTCAGTTTACATCCACAAATGAATAAGCGCGTAGATTCAGGGAGCAGTGCAAAGTGCCCGTGCAAAATCAGTTTTTGTGAGCTGATCGCCGTCAAAAAAGTTCAGGAGATATTTATTAGCGATGGCTGATTCCAACAGTTTCAATATGATAAAAAATAACTTTTATATTGATTCAATGGATTAATTGCATTTTGAAAAAAAAAAGTGTCATGAATTTATTGCATTTTTGGGAAAAAATAATCCGTTTTAATAATAATTCTTTGAAAATCAAAATCTGGATTAGAATTTTTTATGTTATTATAACTTAAAGATGCTATGTGAAAGTTTGAAACAGAAAATAGTGGTTTTCATCTTGCCACTCTCTTGGTAAAGAAAACACATTTTTACTCAAATTAATCAAAATGGATTTATCACGTTCTGGAACCAAACTATAATATTCAGAAGTAAACAGTGTAGCTGACTGAGTGTTTATGTCAGAATGTTTATTTTTAAACCACAACCTTATTGGGGCTTCTTTGACCGATACAACCCTCTAATGTCAGAATGTTTATTTTTAAACCACAACCTTCTAAAAATGATATATTTAACGATATATTTTGCATTTATCATCCAAACAACATCAAACTTGGCACTGCACTTACTCATGCCCGTGGCAAGACACCTGTCGAATTTGAAATCCATCGGACTAACGGTTCGAGAGATATGTGGTTAACAGACACACACACACAGACAGACAGACAGACAGACAGACAGACGGACGTTTCTGTAATTTATAGATAGATGAATCAAAATGGATTTATCATGGATTTATCACGTTTTGGAACCAAACTATCTATCTATAAATTACAGAAACGTCTGTCTGTCTGTCTGTCTGTCTGTGTGTGTGTGTCTGTTAACCGCATATCTCTCGAACCGTTAGTCCGATTGATTTCAAACTCGACAGGTGTCTCGCCACGGGCACGAGTAAGTGCAGTGCCAAGTTTGACATTGTTTGGATGAGAAATGCAAAAGATATCGTTAAATATATCATTTTTAAAAGGTTGTGGTTTAAAAATAAACATTCTGACACTAGAGAGTTGTATCGGTCAAAGAAGCCCCAATAAGGTTGTGGTTTAAAAATAAACATTCTGACACTCAGTCAGCTACACTGTTTACTTCTGAATATTATAGTTTGGTTCCAAAACGCGTGATAAATCCATTTTGATTAATTTGAGTAAAAATGTGTTTTCTTTACCAAGAAAGTGGCAAGATGAAAACGTCTCGGTTACATATGGTAACCCTCGTTCCCTGAGGGAGGGAACGGAGACGTACGTCGTGGTGAACGACGAATAGGAATCTCGCTAGAGAGGCCAATCTACTTCGAGTGAAACTAAAACAAGCCAATACACATTGGCGTGCAATCATTTGCATCAGCTGCGCAGCCTCGCAGCGCGGGTATTTAACGAGCAGCTGGTGTGATTGCACTTCAGTTTTTTGCTGAGGAGCCAAGCCTGAAAAGCTGGTCGCCCCGTCGGGTAGCAGCAGATGTGGCGACGGGACGTACGTCTCCGTTCCCTCCCTCAGGGAACGAGGGTTACCATATGTAACCGAGACGTTCCCTATCGTCCGGTCACTACGACGTACGTCGTGGTGAACGACGAATAGGAATCCCTAGTAAAGCGCCACAGCTGCTGCACCCCATCCAGCGCCCCGTGTAAGCCTCCACACCTTCTTGCCTGGAAGGACGATAGGAGAGGGCTTACACCGAGAGTATCCGTCACTGTTGTTCCGTTATAACCCATACAGTGAGATTATTGGATAACACTGGGAAAGCGTGCCCGATCTGAGGGAGGGAAACGCTGCGGGAGCCACATTCTTAAGGAGAGTTATGTGGGAATAGACATATGGACTAACCCGAGGGTTGTACTGCATATGAGTAATGGGTGACTTAGCCCAAGGGAAAGACACGGGCTTCCATTAGGAGCAGCCGTGGAGAATATACACATATGGGATCCCCGTAGGGTCACACATATGGGACCCAGCCTAGACCCGGTTCTCAAGGATTCAGCGGACAAGGCCTGGCACCGGACACTCCGCCATGTCCGGGCCGAGGGTGTTTGGAGGACTCAACAGGTTTTGACTCTGGAGTAATAAGGGTGCACAGTAGAATGCAGCAAGCCGACAGAGCCGGTACTCACAGTGCTTCTACCCGTTTAGGGTGAGAATACGGGAGGACACGGGCTCTACACGTAGGCTATAGAATCTAGCGAACGTGTTAGGTGTCGCCCAGCCCGCAGCTCTACAGATATCTGTTAGCGAGGAGCCACGTGCCAGCGCCCAGGAGGATGCAACGCCTCTCGTGGAGTGTGCATGCAACCTGAGCGGGCAGGGCACGCCTTGAGCTTGGTAAGCCAAGGCGATGGCATCCACTATCCAGTGGGCCATCCTCTGCTTGGAGACAGCCTTTCCCTTCTGCTGGCCTCCGTAACAGACAAAGAGCTGGTCTGAGGTCCTGATGCTTTGAGTTCTGTCCACGTTCATACGCAGAGCGCGAACGGGACAGAGCAAAGCCAGGGCTGGGTCTGCCTCCTCCAGGGGCAGCGCTTGCAGGTTCACTACCTGATCTCTAAAGGGAGTGGTAGGAACCTTGGGCACATAGCCAGGCCGGGGTCTCAGTACAACATGGTTGTCACCCGGCCCGAACTCTAGGCACGATTCGTCGACCGAAAATGCTTGCAGGTCCCCTACCCTCTTGATCGAGGCCAGTGCAATCAGCAACAAAGTCTTCAAGGAGAGAAGCTTTAAGTCTGCTGACTGCAAAGGCTCAAAGGGAGCATCCTGAAGTGCTCGAAGCACCAGGGAAAGGTCCCAAGAGGGTATGGAGGGAGGACGAGGAGGATTTAATCGTCTCGCCCCCCTAAGGAACCTGACGACCAGGTCGTGCTTTCCTACTGTTTTGCCATCTATGTGGTCATGATATGCTGAAATAGCAGCAGCATGTACTTTAAGGGTGGAGGGAGACAGCCTTCGCTCCAACCCTTGCTGCAAGAAGGAAAGCACTGACCCTATCGAACATCTTCGGGGGTCCTCTCTACGGGAGGAACACCAATCGACGAACAGGTTCCACTTCAAGGCGTACACACGTCTCGTAGACGGCGCTCGCGCAGAAGCGATGGTGTTAAGTACCTCTGGGGGTAAGTCACCTAGAACCTCCGCGTCCCGTCCAGGGACCAGACATGGAGTTTCCAGAGGTCCGGACGCGGGTGCCATAGGGTGCCCCGTCTCTGAGTCAGAAGATCCTTCCTCAGAGGAATGGGCCAGGGAGGGACTGTCACGAGGAGCATGAGTTCTGGGAACCAAGTCCGGGTGGGCCAATAGGGAGCCACCAGAAGGACCTGCTCCTCGTCCTCCCTGACTTTGCACAGGGTCTGTGCAAGTAGGCTCACTGGGGGAAATGCATATTTGCGGAGGCCCCGGGGCCAGCTGTGTGCCAGTGCATCCGTGCCGAGTGTTCCCTCGGTCAGGGAGTAAAACAACTGGCAGTGGGAGGTCTCTGAGGAGGCAAACAGGTCTACCTGAGCCTCTCCGAACTCTCTCCAGATCAGCTGAACCACCTGGGGGTGGAGTCGCCATTCTCCCGGGAGCACAGCTCGTGATAGCTCGTCGGCCACACGGTTGAGCACACCGGGGACATACATGGCTCGAAGCGACCTCAGATGCTTCTGACTCCAAAGGAGGAGATGGCGGGCGAGTTGCGACATGCGACGGGAGCGTAGACCACCTTGTCGGTTGATGTACGCAACGGTCGCAGTGTTGTCCGTACGGACCAGCACGTCTCTGCCCTGTAGCGGCCTTTTTAGGCGGCTCAGAGCGAGACGAACTGCTAGCAACTCGAGGCAGTTGATGTGCCAGTGCAGTTGGGGGCCCGTCCACACCCCTGATACTGCATGCCCATTGTACGTGGCACCCCAGCCGGTGGCAGAGGCATCTGTGAACACCACAGCATGCCTGGACACCTGTTCCAAGGGGACTCCTGCCCGAAGGAACGAGGGATCTGACCACGGACTGAAGGTCTGGCGGCACTCCGGTGGGATTGCCACCCGGTGAGTGCCGTGATGCCACGCCCATCTCGGGACTCGGCCGTGAAGCCAGTGCTGAAGCGGTCTCATATGAAGCAGCCCGAGCGGAGTTACCGCTGCTGCCGCTGCCATATGCCCCAGGAGCCTCTGAAAGAATTTCAGTGGGACCGCCGTCCTGCCTTTGAACGTGTTCAAGCAGTACAGCACCGACTGAGCGCGTTGCTCTGTGAGACGCGCTGTCTGGGCGACCGAATCCAACTCCATACCGAGATAAGAGATCCTCTGCACGGGGGCGAGTTTGCTCTTCTCCCAGTTGACCTGAAGGCCCAGCTGGCTGAGGTGCCTGAGCACGAGGTCCCTGTGTTCGCATAACTGATCTCGAGAGTGTGCCAGTATGAGCCAGTCGTCGAGATAGTTGAGAATGCGAACGCCCTGTTCTCTCATGGGAACAAGGGCCCCCTCCGTGACTTTCGTGAAGACACGGGGAGACAGGGCCAGCCCGAAGGGCAGGACCTTGTACTGATATGCTCGACCCTCGAATGCAAAGCGCAGAAACGGCCTGTGTCGAGGAAGAATCGAGACATGAAAGTACGCGTCCTTCAGGTCGATCGCTGCAAACCAATCTTGGGGACGGATGCATTCGAAAATGCGTTTCTGCGTAAGCATTTTGAACGGTAGCTTGTGAAGGCTCCGATTCAAAACTCGCAGGTCCAAGATCGGTCGTAACCCACCTCCTTTCTTGGGTACAATGAAGTAGGGACTGTAGTGCCCTGACCTCATATCGGCTGGAGGGACCGGCTCTATCGCATCCTTCGCCAGTAGGACTGCGATCTCCGCGCGCAAGACATGGGCATCGGCTGCTCTCACTGTAGTGGAGTGGATGGCCCGAAACTTGGGGGGACGCCGGGCGAACTGAATCGCATAGCCGAGCCTGATGGTCCGAATGAGCCAGCGAGACGGACTGGGGAGCGCTAGCCAGGCTCGCAGAGACCGTACAAGCGGGACCAAAGGGACCGTAGGCGTACCCGGAGTGGGGCAGCGAGGTGGAACACAGGGGCTCGGCTCGGGAGGCTCTCTCTGGGAGGCAGCCCGTAGCGGAGTCTGAGTGTGCTGTGCAACACTTACCTGATTCCACGAGGCCGGAGGTGCAGGAGGCGGCTTGGTTGCGTTCTCGAACTGCACACTGCTGCCTGCTGGCGATAGAAGAGGCGGATGAGAGTGGTGAGGATTCTCTCCCCCCACTGCTCTCCGGCCCTCTTCGGACCCAGAGATGGAAGAAACTGCTCTTTTATTGAAAATTTGGGTACCGCTGGTTTTGAGGCCAGCGGCGGAACAAAAACAAAAGGAAAACAAGGATTTTCCACCCGGCCCTCTTCCGGGGGATGGAGCGATGCGGTCATCGTCTCCTGGAGAGCAGTCCCTGCCATCTCTGGGTCGCCCGTCCTAGGGCCGCTTGCTCCTGGCTTTGCCGCCCTTCTTAGCGGGGTCCTGGACGGGCGGGGCGGCCCGCCTGCGACTGGCTCCACGGCGCCGTTTAGATGGAGGCTGCTGCGGCGGCGCGGGAGCAGGGGCAGACGCAGGAGGCCGCCCTCGGCGACGAGCAGACTGAGGAGCCGCAGACGGAGGGGTGGGAGCAGCAGCTGGCCGCCGCGGCAGGATGTGACGGATGGCCTCAGTCTGCTTTTGTACAGCCGAGAACTGCTGGGCGAAGTTCTCGACCGCGTCGCCGAAGAGGCCGGTCTGGGACACGGGGGCGTTAAGGAACCGGAGCTTGTCGGTCTCCCGCATGTCCGCCAGACACAGCCAGAGATGGCGTTCCTGGACCACCATGGTGGACATCGCACGACCCACCGACCGCGCGGTCACCTTCGTCGCACGAAGCGCGAGGTCCGTCGCGATACGAAGTTCCTGAAGAACTTGGGGATCATGACCACCCTCGTGCAGGTTCTTCAGTGCCTTGGCCTGATGAACCTGCAGCAACGCCATGGCGTGCATGGCAGAGGCAGCTTCCCCACAGGCCTTGTAAGCCTTGCCGGTTAGATCCGACGAGTACTTACAGGCCCGTGAAGGGAGACACGGTTCTCCACGCCAAGTGGAGTTAGGGCACAGTTGCATAGCAACGGCCCGTTCCACTGGCGGGATGCGCGTGTATCCCTTAGCTGCCCCGCCATCAAGGGTGGTGAGGGAGGAGGAGCCACCGGGACGGTTTCTGGCAGTGAAAGGTGCCGTCCACGTCCCCGTAAGCTCCTCATGCACTTCCGGGAAGAAAGGCACTGGGGTGGGTTGCTGAGAACCAGCACGCGCCACCCCGAGATACCAATCGTCCAACCTCGAGGGTTCGGGACACGGTGGAGGATTCCACACGAGCCCGACCCCGTTGGCGGCCCGGGAAAGCATGGCCATCATCTCCGGGTCCGTCTCAGGCATCGTTGACACACCCGAAGGAGGTAACGGCGCTGAGTCGTCATCCGCAGAGACATCTGACCCACCCTCCGATGCCGCGATCGACATCTGATCCTCACAGGGAGCCCCAAAGGAGACAACCGGTACACACCGCGAGGATGGTCCAGCTTTCTCCAATGGGGGCTCAACTGGCTGCGGAGCATGAGAGGGGTGAGGGCTCCTAGGGGGTTGGTTCCCCGAAGGAGACGCGCTCACCGTGATCCTCAGGTCACCCATGTCACTGCCCGAAGCAACCCTCTGAGGAGGATTGGATCGAGGCAGCGGCACGGGGACTCCGCCCCTTTGCAGGAACGTGAGTCTCGACCGCAGCTCCGCGATGGTCATCTTCCCACAATGGGTACATGACTCATCCACAAACGCTGCCTCAGCGTGTTCAATGCCCAGACACACGAGGCAGCGTTTGTGACCATCCTGTGAGCCCAGGTAACGACCGCATCCAGAAACACACAGATAGAAAGTCATCTTTAAAAAGACGCTCTCTATCTGTGTAAGCTCTTTTAGGGACTGCTCTCACTGGTGCTGAAACACGCAGGGGAACAGTCACTGCGAACACAGACAGGAATGTGCACCTGTCTGTGCGCTGTCTTTCTCTTACCAGCTGTTAGAACAGCCTTTGAGCGCTCTAATGGCGCACCTTACCAGCTGTTATAACAGCTTTTTTGTTTGCTCAGTATGTAAAACAAAAAAGACAGAGAAGGTAGAGAGAGAGAAAAGAAGACTGCTCGCGCTGCCGTGCTGTAACGCCCGCACCGGGAAGGAGAGGTCCAAAAAGGCTCGTCTTGTCACTCTGTTTGTAGAACGCATCGAAGTGCTTGGCTCCGAAGCAAAAAGCTGAAGTGCAATCACACCAGCTGCTCGTTAAATACCCGCGCTGCGAGGCTGCGCAGCTGATGCAAATGATTGCACGCCAATGTGTATTGGCTTGTTTTAGTTTCACTCGAAGTAGATTGGCCTCTCTAGCGAGATTCCTATTCGTCGTTCACCACGACGTACGTCGTAGTGACCGGACGATAGGGAACCACTATTTTCTGTTTCAAACTTTCACATAGCATCTTTAGGTTATAATAATGACATAAAAAAATTCAAATCCAGATTTGGATTTTCAACGATTTATTATAAAAACTGATTCTTTTTCCCCAAAAATGCAATAAATTCATGACACTTTTTTCTTCAAAATGCTATCATATTGAAACTGTTGAAATCAGCCGTCGCTAAGAAATATCTCCTGAACTTTTTTGACGGCGATCAGCTCACAAAAACTGATTTTGCACGGGCACTTTGCACTGCTCCCTGAATCGCGACGTGCTTATTCATTTGTGGATGTTAACTGAATCTATATGTCAGCTATGCTGTTTACTTCTCAATATTATATTTCATTCTGGTGCGCTTAACGTTATCGCTACTGTGTAATAGTATTCACCAACTAAACATATCCTATTCAATGCGTTCACAGTCTCTTTCACGGGCATCATTTGTAGTAGCCTATTCACAAACTGTTTGCTCAAAAATAGCGTTTTCTCGGAGTTCACTGTGTGCTTTCTACCATACACAAATAAAAATGTCACTGCTCATTGTTACAATTACACAGCAAAAGTTCATTCAATCACACCAAACCAACAATTACTAAAAACACACACAAGAACTGATTTTGCACGGGTATTTTGCACTAGTAATATTCAAAAGTAAACAGTGTAGCTGACACACAGCTGTTCTGGTTATGTCAGAATGTTTATTTTTAAACCACAACCTTCTAAGTGCTTCTTTTACTGTTATTTTTAACGATATCTTTTGCATTTCTCATCCAAACAATGTCAAACTTGGCACTGCACTTACTCGTGCCCGTGGCGAGACACCTGTCGAGTTTGAAATCAATCGGACTAACGGTTCGAGAGATATGCGAGGAACAGACACACACACACACAGACAGACAGACGTTTCTGTAATTTATAGATAGATGGATTTATCACGTTTTGGAACCAAACTATAATATTCAGAAGTAAACAGTGTAGCTGACAGATTGTCAGAATGTTTATTTTCAAACCACAACCTTCTTGGGGCTTCTTTGACCGATGTTTATTTTTAAACCACAACCTTCTAAAAATGATATATTTAACGATATCTTTTGCATATCTCATCCAAACAACGTCAAACTTGGCACTGCACTTACTCGTGCCCGTAGCGAGACACCTGTCGAGTTTGAAATCCATCGGGCTAACGGTTCGAGAGATATGCGGTTAACAGACACACACACAGACAGACAGACAGACAGACAGACAGACACACAGACAGACAGTTTCTGTAATTTATAGATAGATGCTGGTGATTTGTCACGTTTCCAGAATGTGCACCATCTGTTGAAAAAATTAACAATTAAATACACAACCAAAACATTATAGTAAAGCTTATTGAAGATTGAGAAACATAATGACTACTAACAAAGTAAATTATAAACCTTTTCCTAGGTTTGATATTATTTTTTCAGATTTTTTTTCACTATGGACTTGATCCTTTTTAATGCTGTTTTCTCTCCATATTTATTCTGTAGTTCCTCTACTGTGTCTTCCAACCTCCCTGTTGTTCTTCTCCAGCTGTGTTAACCAAAGACAAGCAGTTAGAAGAATAAAATGTATGTACAATAGCAAAAATAAAGTTGGTCATTAATTGTTAGGGTTAGATACACCTGTAGACACATTCATACACCTGTTCGCCTGTTTTCATTTAGCATACACCAGAGTTCAAACATTCACTTTTTCAAAGGCCAGATAAGCTCATAAATATGGCAACCAAAGCCAAACGGAGAAAGGCAGTCAGAAATAACAATATTCTTCATATAACACACCAGTTCAAAGTCAATGAACCGGCTGATGCTGCAGGTGTTAGAGCACATGATGGACAGTGAACAGACGCACAGCAGGTTAAACCAGAGTTAAAACAATAGTCTATAATAGTCTACACTCACCTAAAGGATTATTAGGAACACCATACTAATACTGTGTTTGACCCCCTTTCGCCTTCAGAACTGCCTTAATTCTACGTGGCATTGATTCAACAAGGTGCTGAAAGCATTCTTTAGAAATGTTGGCCCATATTGATAGGATAGCATCTTGCAGTTGATGGAGATTTGTGGGATGCACATCCAGGGCACGAAGCTCCCGTTCCACCACATCCCAAAGATGCTCTATTGGGTTGAGATCTGGTGACTGTGGGGGCCATTTTAGTACAGTGAACTCATTGTCATGTTCAAGAAACCAATTTGAAATGATTCGAGCTTTGTGACAGTGCATTATCCTGCTGGAAGTAGCCATCAGAGGATGGGTACATGGTGGTCATAAAGGGATGGACATGGTCAGAAACAATGCTCAGGTAGGCTGTGGCATTTAAACGATGCCCAATTGGCACTAAGGGGCCTAAAGTGTGCCAAGAAAACATCCCCCACACCATTACACCACCACCACCAGCCTGCACAGTGGTAACAAGGCATGATGGATCCATGTTCTCATTCTGTTTACGCCAAATTCTGACTCTACCATCTGAATGTCTCAACAGAAATCGAGACTCATCAGACCAGGCAACATTTTTCCAGTCTTCAACTGTCCAATTTTGGTGAGCTCGTGCAAATTGTAGCCTCTTTTTCCTATTTGTAGTGGAGATGAGTGGTACCCGGTGGGGTCTTCTGCTGTTGTAGCCCATCCGCCTCAAGGTTGTGCGTGTTGTGGCTTCACAAATGCTTTGCTGCATACCTCGGTTGTAACGAGTGGTTATTTCAGTCAAAGTTGCTCTTCTATCAGCTTGAATCAGTCGGCCCATTCTCCTCTGACCTCTAGCATCAACAAGGCATTTTCGCCCACAGGACTGCCGCATACTGGATGTTTTTCCCTTTTCACACCATTCTTTGTAAACCCTAGAAATGGTTGTGCGTGAAAATCCCAGTAACTGAGCAGATTGTGAAATACTCAGACCGGCCCGTCTGGCACCAACAACCATGCCATGCTCAAAATTGCTTAAATCACCTTTCTTTCCCATTCTGACATTCAGTTTGGAGTTCAGGAGATTGTCTTGACCAGGACCACACCCCTAAATGCATTGAAGCAACTGCCATGTGATTGGTTGATTAGATAATTGCATTAATGAGAAATTGAACAGGTGTTCCTAATAATCCTTTAGGTGAGTGTATATTATGACAATAGTATGTTCACAGGAGCCGCTGAGAGCGAGTTCCAGCTGATAACGGTCATAAAGTGCGAGATAAGGTGCAAGTAGCTAAACTAAACATTTCATATTTGACAGCTGTTTTGAGAAATGTTAAACAACGACAAAAATAATCAACTTTTTTCTAATTTCTGTCAGAACCAGGACTTGAACTCGGGTCTCCGGTGTGAGAGTCAGACTCTCAAACTTTGAGCCACTGGAGGATGGTGAACCCAACAGTAAGACGCGCTAAGGAGAACTTGAGATGCAGAAAGTCTTTTAATAAGAGTTCAAGCAATAGTCCACAACTGGAGCAAAAAACAGCAAAAAGTAGTTCTCAAACAAAATAAGTCCAAAAAGGGTATTCCAGAAAATATTCAAAAGATTCAAAAAATCTTAAAGCAAAAAACCTCCAGAGGAGTAAGTCCACAAAAACAAATAAAACTGATAAGGAAAAATCCACAGGCAAAAGAAAATACAAAGTCTCAGAGTTAGAGAACACCTACTCAGGTAACTGGCTTCAAAACAAATAAACACCAAGCAAAGAAGCTATGAGACAGAGTCACTTAAATACACACGGCAGAACAAGACACATGTGAACCTAATAACATCAATTACAAGCTGAGTAAGCTGGGCATGAGGGCACCATGAGGACCTCTAGAGGCCAAAACACAACATGACAAGCAAAATGCTGACAGGACCCCCCCCTCTAGGAACGGCTCCTGACGTTCCTCCCAGGACGACCAGGCTTATGAGCATGAAAGTCTCGAATTAACTTGGGATCCAAGATGTCTCTGGCAGGAACCCAGGAGCGCTCCTCCGGGCCATAGCCTTCCCAGTCCACAAGATACTGGAGTGATCCTCGCACACGACGGGAGTCCAGTATACGATGGACCGTGTAAGCTGGTTGGCCTCCAACAATGCGAGGGGGAGGAGGAGGTTTACCTGCCGGAGCAAAGGGAGAAGACAAAACAGGTTTTAGAAGGGAGACATGAAATGTAGGATTAATCTTTAGAGACCTAGGTAAGTATAAACGGTAAGTAACAGAGTTAACTTTCCTCGCCACTTTGAAAGGCCCAATGAACCGCTGAGAGAGTTTGCGGGTCTCTACTCGTAAGGGAAGGTTCTTTGTGGAGAGCCAAACTCTCTGTCCGGAACGCAGGGTGGGGGCAGGTCTGCGTCTACGGTTAGCCTGTCGCTGGTACTGCTGAGAGACTTGAAGAAGCTTGTGTCGAGCTTTCCTCCAAGTCAGATGACAGCGTCTGACAAACTGCCGAGCGGAGGGAACTCCAACTTCAACTTCTTGATCGGGGAACAATGGAGGGGTATAACCAAACTGGCATTCGAAGGGAGACATGCCTGTAGCCGATGAGCATAGAGTGTTGTGGGCGTACTCTGCCCACATAATGAAGGATGACCAGGAGGATGGATTATTGGCAGCCATGCACCTTAGAGTAGTCTCCAGATCCTGGTTTAACCTCTCCGTTTGGCCATTGGACTCAGGGTGAAATCCAGAAGATAGGCTCACGGTTGCCCCCAGAAGTTGACAGAATGCCCGCCAGAATCGAGAGGAAAACTGAGGACCTCGATCAGAAACAATGTCCTGGGGGATGCCAAAAACTCGAAAAACATGGGTAATGATCAACTCTGCAGTCTCTTTAGCAGTGGGCAACTTAGGCAAGGGAATGAATCTGCCAGCTTTAGAAAATCTGTCAACAATGACCATAATGGTGGTGTTACCTTGGGATGGCGGGAGTCCAGTAATGAAATCCATGGAAAGGTGAGACCAGGGTCTTCGAGGTATGGAGAGAGGATGGAGCAACCCCTGAGGCAAGCGGTGAGAGACCTTCCCCTGATTGCAAGTTGGACAGGCGTTTATAAAGGTCTTAGTATCCTCTTTGATATTTGGCCACCAAAACCGTCTCTGGAGGAATTCAAGGGTGCGAGTGGTACCTGGATGGCAGGTCAGACTAGAGGAATGACCCCACTGGAGAACCTGGGAGCGAACAGCTTTAGGGACAAACAAGCGGTTGGCTGGCCCCCCTCCTGGGTCTGGTTCCCGGGTCTGGGCTTGTCTTACTGTATTTTCAAGTTCCCATCTTACGGGGGCCACGATCTTGGAGCTTGGGATTATGGGTGTGATGGGATCTTCTTGGCTACTGCTTGCGTATACTCGAGATAGAGCATCAGGTTTAAGATTTTTGGAGCCAGGGCGGTAGGATAATATAAACTGAAACCGGTTGAAGAATAGAGACCAGCGCGCCTGACGAGGGTTGAGTCGCTTGGCCTGCTGAATGTACTCTAGATTTTTGTGGTCAGTGAGCACTTGAAATGGGTGTTTGGCCCCCTCAAGCCAATGTCTCCATTCTTCGAGCGCCAGTTTAACAGCCAGTAACTCACGGTCTCCCACATGGTAATTCCTCTCAGTTGGTGTAAGACGGTGTGAAAAGAATGCACATGGATGAAGTCTGTTATCCTCCCCCCTCTGGGAAAGCACTGCTCCAACACCCACATCCGAAGCATCCACCTCCACAATGAAGAGTTTGTCTGGGTCGGGAAGATTAAGAATGGGTGCTGAAGTAAAGCGGAGTTTGAGTTCATTAAAGGCTGACTCTGCTTCCGGACTCCAGCAAAAGACTGCCTTATTTCCTTTAGTGAGAGCTGATAGTGGAGCCACCACAGAGCTGAAGTTCAGAATGAACTTGCGGTAAAAATTGGCGAAGCCAAGAAATCGCTGCACCTCCTTCACAGACGTGGGAGTGGGCCAATCCGTAACTGCTTGAACTTTCTGAGGATCCATTTGAATATGACCAGGCTTAGTGATGAATCCCAGGAACTGTACTTGGGTCACATGGAATTCACACTTCTCAGGTTTGACAAAGAGGTGATTATCGAGAAGGCGTCTAAGAACCTTCCTGACATGCTCAATGTGTTCACTGAGGGAACTTGAAAAAATGAGGATATCGTCCAGGTAGACGAATACAAACTGATTGAGCATGTCTCGAAGGACATCATTTATCAGAGCCTGGAAAACTGCAGGAGCATTGGTGAGACCGAAGGGCATAACTAGGTACTCATAGTGCCCGGTGGGAGTGTTAAATGCAGTCTTCCACTCATCACCTTGTCTAATGCGCACAAGATGGTAAGCATTGCGCAAGTCGAGTTTGGTGAATATGGATGCTCCCTGCAGTATCTCAAAGGCTGTGGCCATAAGTGGCAACGGGTAACGGTTCCGAATAGTGATTTTGTTGAGGCCTCTGTAATCTATGCAGGGTCGAAGGCCCCCATCCTTTTTGCCCACAAAGAAAAAACCAGCACCAGCAGGTGAAGTGGACTGACGAATGATGCCTGCTGTGAGGCCCTCCTCAATATACTTGTCCATAGCAGCACGTTCGGGAGAAGACAAGGAGAATATGTGGCCTCTGGGGGGACAGGTACCTGGAAGCAGGTCAATGGCGCAGTCATAAGGACGGTGTGGTGGTAAAGAGGTGGCTCTCTTTTTACTGAAGACTGCCTTGAGATGGTGGTACTGAGTGGGGACTTGAGATAGGTCTTGGGGATCTTGAGACTCGAGAATAGGGTCAGGGGAACTCTGGACCAAACAGGTGACATGACAAGTGGGACCCCAACTGAGGATAGCGCCAGTGGCCCAGTCAAGGTGAGGGTTGTGGTGAAAAAGCCAGGGGTGGCCGAGGACCACAGGGAACTCTGGAGGTTGTATCAGGTGGAAACACAATTCCTCTTGGTGTTGGTGAATAGAGAGGCGAAGGAGAGAGGTTAGAAGGGTTACCTTCCCGGGACCCAGAGGTCTTCCATCCAGTGCAGTAACCGTCAGAGGGGTAGTGAGTGAGTCAGATGGGATCTGGAGACTCCTAGCAAGAGATAAGTCCATAAAGTTCCCGGCTGCACCTGAATCCACCAATGCCTTGAGTTGATGCTTATGATTTCCCCAAGCGAGAGTGATGGGGAGAAACAATCCTGAATTGGAAGGTGGGGCAATGCAAGTAACTCCCGTTACAGTCCTTCCTTGCCTGTACGGGACCGAGCGTTTCCCGAGAGCTCTGGGCAGGCAGAACGAAAATGTCCAGGCAGTCCACAGTATAGGCAACAACGCTCCCTTATGCGGCGGTCACGTTCTGATGGGGAGATCCGGGTACCACCCAACTGCATGGGTTCTGGAAATCCTTGGGACGGAGGTAAGTTCTCTGTGGGAACTGAACTGACAGGAGGTTTGAAAACAAACTGGCGACTCGAATTCCTCTCCCTCAGACGATTATCCAGCCGGACTGCCAGGTCAATGAGAGTCTCTAGATCATGGGTAGGTTCTCGTGTTGCAAGTTCGTCTTTGAGTGCCTCAGAGAGACCATTCTGGAAACAAACCATGAGAGACTCGTTATTCCAGCCACTCCCTGCTGCAATGGTGCGAAAATGGATGGCATATTCTGCAGCACTGCGACTACCCTGCTGGAGGGACAGCATTCGTTTAGACGCCTCTCGGCCACTGATGGGATGATCAAAAACCCGTTTGAATTCCTCCTCGAATGCAGAATAACTTGAGCAGAAAGGACTCTGGGCGTTCCAGACAGCTGTTGCCCAGGAGAGAGCCTTACCAGAAAGGAGAGTGATGACATATGCAATCTTGGCCCTGTCTGAAGGGAAGGATGATGGCTGTAGCTCAAATGTGAGGGAGCACTGAGTGAGGAATCCACAACAAGCACTGGGGTCTCCCGAGAATCGTTGTGGTGGAGGTAGTCGAGGTTCTACAAGGGGAGCTGACATTTGAGGGTCCGGAAGTGGTACAGAAGCAGCAGTTGAGACAGTAGCTTGAGTAGAAGACAGCCGATCGAAGATCTGATGGACAGAGGTCAAAACATCAGACAGTAATTGTGAATGCTTAGCCATCAAGGCCTCCTGTTGGACTAGCACAGCTTCGTGACGTTGGACTGAGGACTCATGCTTAGCCACGGTAGTGAAGAGCTCTTCCGCGCTGGGCGTCTCTGGGTTCATGTTTGGCTTGGTGTTTCTGTCAGAACCAGGACTTGAACTCGGGTCTCCGGTGTGAGAGTCAGACTCTCAAACTTTGAGCCACTGGAGGATGGTGAACCCAACAGTAAGACGCGCTAAGGAGAACTTGAGATGCAGAAAGTCTTTTAATAAGAGTTCAAGAAATAGTCCACAACTGGAGCAAAAAACAGCAAAAAGTAGTTCTCAAACAAAATAAGTCCAAAAAGGGTATTCCAGAAAATATTCAAAAGATTCAAAAAATCTTAAAGCAAAAAACCTCCAGAGGAGTAAGTCCACAAAAACAAATAAAACTGATAAGGAAAAATCCACAGGCAAAAGAAAATACAAAGTCTCAGAGTTAGAGAACACCTACTCAGGTAACTGGCTTCAAAACAAATAAACACCAAGCAAAGAAGCTATGAGACAGAGTCACTTAAATACACACGGCAGAACAAGACACATGTGAACCTAATAACATCAATTACAAGCTGAGTAAGCTGGGCATGAGGGCACCATGAGGACCTCTAGAGGCCAAAACACAACATGACAAGCAAAATGCTGACAATTTCACCATTTTGAACTTAAAATAGGCCTATATAATACATGTGATTTAATGTGAGAGGAGAATAAACTAATTTTCATCATATTAGGCATAAGATTAATAATGAATGTGTGTACATATTGTGAATTAATTTAATAAACATAAACAATTTAATAACATCCATAGCCTTCAGTAAATTAAGGCTAGACAAATTTACTTTTTAACTCTGCCCCCTGCTCTAGTTAGAACTTTGGAGCGCTTAAAAGTGTGGGGCTCAAAAATAAGTGTCATTTGGAACTCTTTTATAGTTATTTTTTATCAAAAAATATGTTGATAATGATTAAAAACTTCAGTGCCCTTCGAAGGCACCATTTTAGATAGTTTGGCACGGAGGGATTGTGTGTCCATAGGCTAGTGAGAGAGAGCGTCTGGTGCTCAGAAATACATTCTACAATGATATAAAAATAAGTCTTCATTAAATGCCTATTTTTTATTCTATTCTTTAAACCACACATAAAATAGGTTTTTATACCTGCTCAAGTACTTCTTGATGAGTTTCTTCTGTATTAAACAGCAAATCTTCTCAGTCAGATCTTCGCAAGATCTCAGGAATCCTCTCACACTGCTCGTGTTCACGCACTCCATCGCTGCACTTCCGTCATATGCATATGCCTTTAATCCTATACAGCTGTGTAATAATAATAATAATAATAATAACTTTAATTTATATAGCGTCTTTCACAGAACCCAAGGACGCTTAACAAACAACAAGAGAAGGGGGATAAGAAGAGAGAGGTGTAAAGTCAGGGGAGCTAAAGCCCATAGGCCTCGGTGAAGAGGTGTGTTTTAAGCGATGACGACACCCCTAATCAGCCCCTGCAGCGGGGCGGGCTGAGCTCTGTCAGTTGTCCTGATAAATATTTCAGGACATCGCATGCTCTAGCTCTAGTCTAGCTCTACTAGCCTCGGACTGCTGCGCTACTGCATCATCTCATTGATCAAAGCCCGCTTCAACATTCCTGTTTGCCTGAACCTGACGTATACTTCTGACCCACAAACTTCCACGCACAAACCCTGGACGATTGTGCCGCAAGGACTCACTCAGGAGATTCCAGGACTTAACAGCATCTTTCATCATCGAATAAGGGACTCTTCGAAAAGCATCTTTCATCATTGTTGTAAAAAGTTGTAAAAATGGCGACACAAAACCTGATGGAGAGCGACTCCCCGTTGAGTTCTGGCGATGCGGAGCACAAGTATCATCCGGCTTGTGAGTGCGCCACAGGCAAAGAGTGTCGTTTAAGAGATACGCTAGACTGTATGTTTAAAGATCATTTTAGAGGCCAAATGGTTGGCTTGATGCACAGGATCATCGATGCTGCGTGTGACATGAAAAACGATTGCGCGCAGGATACCAAATGTGTGACAAATCTCAAAAATTAAATGGATGTCGTAAGAGGCCTGACAAATTCATGGACTGATGTAACACCAAGCGGCAACATTCTAATCTGAAAAATGAAGCCTATCCGGAAGTGCGAAAAACTGCAATACATCGAAAATCCGCTAGAGGGAGGTCCCAAAAGGGAGCAAATGTCCATAGACCCCATGTTAAAATGTCCGTTTTCACAGCATAAATTCATGTTTTTACAAGTTGGTCCTATGGACTTTTATTGTATTTTTCGATAGCTTCCGAGTGCCTGACAACTTTGAGGGGGGTGAATTTTTTTCTAACTCGTTAGTTTAGATTGTATTTAGATATAAAATGTATGACAAATAAGGGCGTGGTTAACTTTGATTGACAGCTTGATTGACAGCTTAGGCTGCGCCAAGGAGAATGTCAACATAAGAAGCGCCATTTTCTAACACAGTTGAAATATAATACTACTGTTTCTGTATCATGAAATGTAGTTTTAAGAGTTTTTCAGGCGAGAATGTAGTTGTTTAAAGCTCAAATCTGTGGTTTATTTAAAGATTTATGAAAATTTTATCCAGTTGTGAGATCCAGCGATGACCGGGCGCTCGGCGCTAATGTACCCCGCCTGGAACAGCTTTTCCTCGGCTAGTCGTTCTGACGTTTGCCGCGGACTCTGGCGTCTCTGTAGTGGTTAAACCTGAGATATAATTCGTCTTGTCTATATCTAATGGGCGATTTTTGGTCTCGTGAATCTATAATTTGTTACCTGGGCAATCGTTTTGGCTGTGGGGAAGTTTCATTACTTTATAAGCTATTTAACTTTACCGTTGTATTGTTAGACTAGATCGAGCGCTGACTTTGTATGTTTGACTGAATTGTTTGCTTTATTTGTATAGCTTCTTGTACCTTTTACTTATACTTTTATAATGGCTAATATTGATAAAACTGAAGTTTAACAAAAAGAGACTGAGTTGAGTTTTGTCATTTTAAATTTTAATACAACGAAGATGATCTGTAATGTTGTTTACTGCAAAATCTGTTGTTTAGTACAAATGCACATATTGCCTGGACCATATTCAAATGTTTAATATTTTTATATTATATTTAAAACAAAAAGAGGCAGGTTTGTGTTTTATATTTAGTTTTTTTATAAATAGGCAAACGTTATGAATCCGTGTATCATTCGTTCAGTCGTTTTTTAATTTAATATTGAAAGTAGAAAAATGAGAAAACAGTTCCTTTTTCGATTTTCATTTTTTCCAAAACAATGAAAAACAAGAATTCAGCTTGATTTTTCGTTTTTCGTTCTGAGGTAGAAAAATGTATAAACAGCTGGAATATTCGAATTTTACACGTGGGCGGGAATGAAACGCCCCTTTCCTTTGATTTGTCAGCCGAAGATCAAACTGTCCCGTCATCAGTTCTTCCTCAGTTCTGCACTGCAGAATAAGAGTCCTCGCGTTGTGATTCTTAACGCGTTTATTGCAACTACATTTCATCTTTTTTTTTTCATCAAATAACCAGACTAACATGGCTCAACACAACCCGTACTGGGGAAAACACTAGACAGGGCTTTCTTCTGTGTAGATATAAATTCACCTACGCTTTGCATCAGCTGGGTATGCGGGGTAAATGACGGCTGTTAGCCTACATGGTCGCCCTCGCCCAGTAATTTTTTTTAAATAATAAATGAAGATATAAATCAATATAATTAGTTGTAAATTTAATATTTTTAACACCAATACAAAAAGAAAAGAATAATGCATTGACAATATTAATATGTCTATATTAACGTAAACTCATGACATTCAGACTGAGAGAACCGGAGAACAGAGAACAACAGAGATATTAAAATACTCTTCTGAGTTTTATGATGTAGGCCTTGTGTTTTATTAAAATTTATTAATTTATATCTCAAAGATATGTCTATGCGTATTTTACTTCCTCTTACTGTAGCCTATGTCAAATCCTTAAATGAATGGTAGGCCTGTTCAGAAAACAACAAGAATGAAAAATAAGTAGCCACGTATAATAAAAATATAGCCTAATAGCTTATAAAAAAAGCCTATTTTGTCCTTTATTATAAACAACATTTAGCCAATTTTAAACGCCAAGCCTAAACGAATTTATTTGAATCGAAACTGAAACTGTACCGACGTTGGTTTCGCGCATCTCTCATTCGGTCCAAAGTTTCCATATTTGCAATGTAACATTTGGATGCTAACTAGTAATCTAAAGAAGGCTTTATACTTAAGTCGAGTCCCAATACACGTATAGGCTAAATCAGCATCTTCACAGCAAGGGAAATGAGTTTGGAATAACAGCAAGTAGCCTACTGTGCGGCACAGCCTTTATATTGTACAACAGACCAATTAAATTAAGCAGAATAACTTTTTATATGTTTGGTTGACTGTGTTTTATTTTAATAATGAACAGGCTGCGATGTTAGCAATGCCAGAAGTGAACTGATAGAGATGCTGTGTGAGCGAGCGATGCGCCGGCGACATCACTTGGATTTGTTGCTCAGCAGGGGAAATAATAATATTCTGTCCTTTAATACTCTGTCATTCGAAACAGTAACATTTATATTTTTATTTGTGTACATTCAAAATGACTACAAAATGTCATGCCTTTGGAAAATAAAGAAACCAACATGATGCGCTGCTTTAGCGCGTCTCAGTCTCCTTGAACATCTTTCTGGCACACGCCAAAAATGAACCAAAATAGAGTGAATAGCCTTCTGACGCACCTACTTTTCAAAGTCAACATTTAGATTATTTGAAGTAAAATGCATTATATAGTCACTTAAGAATAAAACACAGCGTGGTTCATGATAAAAATAAATAAATAAATAAATGTGACTTTACAGTTCAGAAATAGGAAAATAGCAAACCCCTGGCACTTGAGAACTCCTGGTCTACACAGAAGAAAGCCCTGTCTAGTGTTTCCCCAGTACGGGTTGTGTCGAGCCATGTTAGTCTGGTTATTTGATGAAAAAAAAAGATGAAATGTAGTTGCAATAAACGCGTTAAGAATCACAACGCGAGGACTCTTATTCTGCAGTGCAGAACTGAGGAAGAACTGATGACGGGACAGTTTGATGTTCGGCTGACAAATCAAAGGAAAGGGGCGTTTCATTCCCGCCCACGTGTAAAATTCGAATATTCCAGCTGTTTATACATTTTTCTACCTCAGAACGAAAAACGAAAAATCAAGCTGAATTCTTGTTTTTCGTTGTTTTGGAAAAAATGAAAATCGAAAAAGGAACTGTTTTCTCATTTTTCTACTTTCAATATTAAATAAAAAAACGACTGAACGAATGATACACGGATTGTTATGTGCAGTGAATATAATCAATACGCGTTGCCTGAACCACATTTGTGTGGCTATAATGTTTAAGATTTCTTTAAATGAAAACGAAAAGAGTTAGTATGGTGTTTTATAACATATTTCGTTGCCTAAAATATACACAGAGATAACCGGAGTAGCAGAGCGAGCTGAGTGACGCACGCTGCCTCAGAAGGTGGGCGGGGTTAGGATTTTCCAAGATGGTGCCGCCCATACCCCCCATAAACGGCTTCAAAACTGTTCTTCAGAAAGTCTATAGGTGACGTCACAGACGCTTTGTCCATATTTTTTACAGTCTATGTGTAACACCCATGTTTTTTAACGGCAAAGAGCCGAAAGGCGTAATCCTCAGAGAAGTTCTGGATGTGTAAAAATCATCACCATGGCATGTAGTGACGAATTTGGAGTCACTGAGATACTCGCTATTTGTACTTTTGTAACGGATGTCAAAAACTGCAAAAACTGACGTTGGTGAAATAGTTGAAAATCTGGTCAACTATACCCTAGAGCAGTGGTTCCCAAACCTGTCCTGAGGGCACCCCAACACTGCACATTTTCTTTGTCTCCCTCAAACACACCTGATTCAACTCATCAGCTCATTATTACATGGGTTAATGAGCTGATGAGTTGAATCAGGTGTGTTTGATTAGGGAGACAAAGAAAATGTGCAGTGTTGGGGTGCCTTCAGGACAGGTTTGGGAACTACTGCCCTAGAGCAAGACATGATAGCCTGCAGAGATTTTCTATTCTGGTTAGACCATCTGTAAATGTCATTTTTGTTTTACTTTATGTACGTAATGCCGATCTATCATTTTCTTCATTACTTCAATGTATACTCGAAAGTATAATGTTGAAATAAAAATTTCTGAATGAAAAAATGTCTGAGCTCATAAAAATAGTATTATAATAGTATACATAATAATAATATTTAGAATAATATTTAGAATAATTAAATATTTCAGAGATCCTTGTTAAGAGTTGCGGAATGTTTTCTGCATTTTAATTACCGTATTGTAACCCTGACTTAAACACTGTATTCAGTTGTTTGCCCGCTGTGTACAGGACAGAAGAAAGGACATTTTGTGGTGTTGAACAAAATTCGATTTTGTTCTTAGCATCAGTTCCTGCATCATATAGGGAGGAGGCACATACCCCCGACGTCGACCTTCTATCTGTTCAGGAGTTCATTACATTTTTTAATAAGATTATGTGTTCTGTCATGGACGACTAGACACTAGTCATGGGATGTCCAGCAGAGAGAAGGGCTTGAGTGGACACGCCTTTTCCCCGCTTCGCAACGTAGCCATCCTACAGCTTTCAACTCGGCAATGCAACAGTGTGAAGAAAGGTTGCTCACATTTGTCAACTGGCCCCCAAGAATAACTGTTCGACCAGACCAATTGGCTAAAGGCACAATATGTCACTTTTTTGCTTTAAAAATAGCAAAAATCACTATATATATATTTTTTAGTTGTGTACTTACATTATCCCAACTGTTTCTAACAACTTTCAAACCAGGAGAAATTTTAATTTAAAGGTGCTGTATGTAGTTTTCAGCGACCTCTAGCGGTGATGTTTCAGATTGCAACCAATAAGTTTACAAGCGCGTGCTCGAATTTATGAGCGAGCACTGTGGGTACCTTCAGACTGAGACGCAACACACTGGGGAAAGCATCACACAACATGCTGGAAACTAAGGTAAACTCCTAGCCTGAATACGTCAGACTTCATACTTCCGCTCAATTTCAGTTCGCTTCTGTACTCAGTCTGAGATATCGACCTGTCTTTCAGTTTTCCTCCGGCCTCAAAACAGCCGGCCAATCAACGAACAGAGGGCGGGCTGAGACCCGTGACGTAGACGCTGATTGTACCGTGGATGCGTAGTTTTACTTCACATAATCTGCAAAAGTCGTTCACAGCCATGTTCAGTCCGGTATTTCACTCAATGGTTTTGTTTTCGCATCATACATGTGTTTACAGGTGAAGTTCAATGCGGCTGAGTCGGCGCATAACACACTTCTTAACCAAACGTTATGTGATTGGCTTACGGGTAACCAATGATTTTAAACTTCAGACAAGCGCCCCCGCGCGAGAAAGAAAATGCTTTTCTATTACACCCTTCCAGATTCTGTCTACGAAGCAAAGCGAAGTATCAGAGTTTGGTATTACCAGGCTAGTAAACTCCCACTGCAACGTTACAATAATAGGCTACTTTTATCAGCTTGATGTTGAACTAATGCTCCATGCTCGTACCATGATAAGTATTGGAACCCTATCAACCGTGACGAATTTTGCCACTGCAAGCACCACTTCACATTTTCATCAGGAAATGTACATTCTAGGTTTGTAGATAAGGTTTCTCCATAATTCAAATGCCCTGCCGATGTTGAGCCGTGTTTTTTCATCCGAAGTTCATGCGATTCACGTCTGGCCTTACGAGCTTCAGCAGAAAAAAACTTTTTTTTTAACTTTTTTTTTATCAATATGTGGAGTTTGTGTTGGAGTCTGTGTTGTGCTGGGAGCAGGTCGTTTCTTAGTGTTATCAGACATGTCATAAGTTGCATAAGTCATAAGTCCATATCATAATTTGCAGACGAGGCGAGAGGCGAGAGGTCACTGGATTTTGCGGTAAATCCGACCCGGCACCTTCATATAAAAATAAGAATACTTGCTTTCCGAGGTAATAGCAAAACCCGCAAAGTGGATAATTTTAATGTGAGATTACAACCCCTTCACACACAGGCAATAAAAAAAGTATTCATTTTAGTAGAAAAGTTACATACAGCACCTTTAATTCGAAGACACGTCGCGTTTCTTTATTTCCGTTTTGTCGCAGTCAATGGCGTCATATCCGCGTTGTCCCTGGTTTCCGCTCGTACTGCCATGGTAACCAGAGCCCTCTGATAGTAACCAAGGCGACAGTTGTGGACAATGTATTTGCACGCTGTTGTTGTTTCGTTCAGGTTCAAACATTATGGACCATGGCAAGCAGACTTTGGATAAAAAAGAGAACTAAAACGAGAATTAATTCAGCGCGGTGTTTTCGAGATGCCTAGAGCTCCCATAGACAGTATATAAACGAGAGCTCCACGTCCGAGACTTCGACCGCTCCTACATGTAACTTATTAAACAGGTGAGCACATTTACATAAAACTAATCAATGTTATATAGTTCAACAATGATACAATGTTATAATATAATCTGTATGTAATTCTAATGTTGATCTAGCTTACTACTGCTAGTCTCATACAGACAAACTAAGTTAATACATACATTTCAACACATTCAAATGCAATGGAAATGTCCATATTCCTTTTATATCCGCGGGACTCGCGTCGCGTGTGGAGCTGATAGCTGTCTCTTAGCAATCCCGACCTGCTTCATATCACAGTCATGATAAAAACATCGATGTATTCACTCATCCATAAACATTATTAGATCGGACGGCTTGACGTTGACGACAAGATCCATAATTCTTAGCAAATGTTGCGTCATCAAACTACGCCTTTGTTATTGTAAAGAGGCTAGCGACCCCTAGCGGCGAAAAAATGACATACTGTTATATGTTGGTCGTTGTCGGTGGTACCCGATCCGTTCCACCTGCACGATCCGTTCTACGCATGCGTATAATGGGATTTTAGCAATATTGCGATTATGCTTTACCTCATGTAAACACAATACTTAATAATGTGATAAGCTCATAATGGCATCAGCTATAATCGTATTAAAACAGGTGGCGTACGCCGTGTTTAACCATGTAAACACTTGAATCGCACTAACTGAAGTGCGCGTGTTTTTGTCACGCACCTAATGCTGGGTACACACCAAAAGATAATCGGGCTGATTTTGGGCCGATTTCCCCCCTTCCGACAATCCTAGCTATGTCCCGATTATCTTGATGGTTTAACAGATTATTTTATGAATGGACTATTTTCTTTAGCGGAAGCAATACAATCGTTTTTAAATCAATAAACTCCTTTATAAATCAATATTTTGTGTCAAATTATTTATTTATTTTGTAGGTAGTAAATATTTACTATATATTTATATATAGCATATATAAATACTATATTATATGCTTCGCGTCGGGGTCCCGTTCAGCCTGTCGGGGTTGTTATTCGCTAAAAGTAGCTATACATTATCCCTTACATAAAGTACAGTACTCGCTCCAGCCCTGCTCACTCGCTCTGTTTGGTTTCATTACAGTGTGCACTGGGAGCTCCCTCTGCTGTCCATAAGGTGCCTCTGCGCACCAGCCATTTCAAACCCAGCCTCCAGTATTTGGGCCACGCCTCCTTATTTGCATACACCCCTCAATCCTCAAATGCCCAATCCTAAAACCCCAAATTCCCAATCCTAAATCCCCAAATCCCCAATCCTAAATGGCTAAATGATTAAATGCCCAATCCTATACCAAATTCCCAATCCTAAATCCCTAAATGCCCAATCCTAAATCCCTAAATGCCCAATCCTAAATCCTAAATGGCTAAATGACCAAATGCCCAATCCTAAGTACCAAATGCCCTATCCTAAATACCAAATGCCCAATCCTAAATACCAAATTAATTTTCGACTTAGACTTTTAGTTTTCGACTTAGACTTTTAGTTTTAGACTTTTCGTTTTAAATCTGACCCAATAATCCCTCTTTAGTTTTAGACTTTTCGTTTTAAATCTGACCCAATAATCCCTCCATAGAAGGACGCTGTCAGCCGCGTTTATTAAGTGCTCTCTCTCCCTCATTATTTTTTATACCTTTCCTTTAGTCGTTTGCCTGTTTTGTTTCATACCAAAACATTAGGGCAAGTGCCATGTAGAGGACTTGCATTGCCATTTGGTAGTATTTATTTTAAGTTATATTAAAATGTTCAAATTTCCCAGTATGTCCATGTGGTATTATTATTATTTTTTTTCTGTAATTAAGTTGTGATGTTTTAATGCTGCATCATCTATATACTTGTCTATATATATATACACACTCTCTCACTCTCTCTCTCTCTCTCTCACTCACTCTATCATTTTTAACAAAGGATAATAGTTAATTTTTTAAGAGAAGCATAAATAATGAATAAAATTACTCATAAAACAGGAACATGACAATACCAAACAAAAAAAACAAAATTAGGTTGATTTATTAAGGAAAATGCATATAGTTCAGTCAGTGCATAAGGGTTTGCTTTAATTCAACCAAATGACTATCAAACTAACAAAAAAACTGTATGACAGAAATATATAGGCTAGTCCTGACATAAAAAAACTAATTCTCAAAATCCCGAAAGTCAATCCGGAATAGCAGGAGGCCAGTCGACGTCTACGGACTGAAACACACAGACACAGGAAGGAGGGAATATTAGAGATTTTGGAGATAACGTGCATCTGTGACTCGTGATATTGCATATTTCATGAGACGCACCTCGACGTCCAGCTCCAGAATATCAGCGTCGGTGTTCATGAGGTCACAGAGGTTGGGTTTAGTGCGGCCGAAGTCTCCGTGCACAAACTCTTTAATGTAACTGCAGTGACGTCCGTGAAGGGAAACCACCACAATTAAAAGTACACTGAAGAACACTATTAATATTAATAATATTTCTCAATATTGATATTTTACTAGGGATGCACGATATATCGGCCACCATATCGGTAACGGCCGATGTATGGTCATTTTTAATGTTATCGGTATTGGCCTGATAAGAAAATTTGGCTGATATATAAAAGCCGATAAATAATGTATTATGTCCTTCAGCTGAGACGGCTCAGATTCACACTGTTCAACATGACGGTTTTGAATTGCTTGAAATATGATTGAAATCACTTCAAAAAAGTTTTTAAAAAAAGTAAAGTGCAACATGTGCAGCACAAGTCTGTCATATCGGCTACATAAAATCATAATGAGAACATTATAATTGTGTACATGACTTTTGTTTTTGTAATCAGGCTCTCAAAAATTACATAAAGATTTAGATTTACATTTTATCAGCCAATATATCTGTTATCGGCTTTCAAATATAAAGAATTATCAGTATCGGCCAAAATGTTAATATCGGTGCATCCCTAGTTTTTAGTGGGTTTTTTTTTTTTTATCAGTCTTGGTGAGCAGAAGAGACAAAAAAATCTTTGAAGCAGTAGTGTAGATGTTTGTGTAGTAATTGTCAGTACCTCACACATAAGAACTATGTTGTGAATGTGTGTTTGGGAAGGATACGTCCCGGCCTGTGTGCACAGCTTCAAGGTGAAGTGGTGTGTGTCGAGGTGAATGGCGCTCATGGAGTGGACGAGTCTCTGTCGGACCGCCAGCGGCCGGCGATGCAGGACTCTCAGCGGAGTCTTCTGAGCGATCTTCAGATCCTAAACACACACACACACACACACACTCATTAAGACGTCTCTTCTCAAGCCTCCTACTCAAACAGATCACACAGCACAGAAAGACCTTGATGTTTCTTAGGAAGTCCAGATCCGTGTCGTCGATGGCTTTCTGAGTCCAGATGAGGGCGCTGTAGGTTTTGGTCTTCTCCTCTTCGCCCTCTTTCATGCGGCTTGTTGCATCCCTGCAGAAATACACTTGAAATTACTTGGGCTGGATCGAAAAGGTTGATCTCTCGATTCTCATTTTGATGAACCGATATTGATTCATAAATATCGTTAATTTTAGCACTCAATATTATAGTATGGGGTTTTCTGTATAGTTTTCAGTGTGTACTTGCCATGTACTGTACCTGACATATATCCAAATGCATCGATATTGAATGGAAACCGGAATTGAATCGACTTCATATCTTTACATCTTATATTTGTGCTTATAGACAACACACACATATACACACTCACACACTCACCTGGTAACAATCTGTAGGTGTCGTACTCTAATTTTGTCAGACGACTGGTTGATCGTCTGCAGGACAGGAGAGAACAGAAATCAAAATTCACATTTTCCATCCTTATTCCCAGAAATGATATAAAGCCAGCCAATCAGATTGCGAGTTTTGAAAAAGATCTTGACATTTTTATCAGCAATATGCATTTGACTGACAATACATGATCTCATTTTGGGACCAATTATACTTTAGAAATATCAGGAATTGACACACTGTGAGAGGACAGAACAGTACCAAACCGTTTCAAAAGGCTTTAATATATTGCAAGTATAAATGCATGAGTAATCATGACTGTTACTGATACTAAAGATTCCCGAAGAGCAGTAAAACTACACCTCCTGTAGTTGTTTGATCTCAGTCCTGCTGAATTTGGTTCGATGTGGGTTCAGAAGCTCCAGAGCGAACGGTCGACCTGAGAAACAACACGTCAATTAAAGCAAACACATGACCGCTTTGACACAAACCTCAATTGTGTCGCATATAAGGCAAAATTAGTGTGGAAAAAAGGTAGAGTGTGTGTTTTACCGTTTCCCAGAGTCCTCACATCCACGTCTTCTCGTCCGGAAGATGAGAAGTTAAAACCTACGCGGATGAGACAGGAAAAAAGACTCACCGGTAAACCTCGCAGGTCTGAAATCGATCTGTGCATCATATACGTCACATCATATCATGTGCATCATATACGTCGTGCCGACACACACTCACCGTCAGCTCTGAAGGAGGACAGGAGCGGAGCGGCGATCAGCTCCTCCACGGATCCATCCATCCGCCTCTCTCCATCGATCACCCACGGCGTCTGCGGGAGCTCCCGGGAAAACTTATTGTACCGACCTGCGGAGACGGTAAGATTTGTTTTGTTTTTTTTCTAAAGAAAATAATACTTTTATTCAGCAAAGATGCATTAAACTCATTAAAAGTGACGATTAAAACATTTATAATGCTAAAAAAATGTATCTATTTCAAACAAATGCTGTTCTTTTTAACTTTCTATTCATCAAAAAATCCAAAAAAATATATATATCAATAACAATATGAAGCAGCACAACTGTTTTCAACATTGATAATAATCAGAAATGTTTCTTCATATCAGAATGATTTCTGAAGTATCATGTGACACTGAAGACTGGAGTAATGATGCGGAAAATTCAGCTTTGATTACAGGAATAAATTACATTTACATTTCTATTACAATAGAAAACAGTTATTTTAAATTAAAATAATATTTCCCAATATTACTGTATTTTTGATCAAATGAACAAAGCCTTGGTGAGAAAAAATAAAAAAATCGTACCAACCCCATACATACACATATATACACATATATATATATATATATATATATATATTAGGGGTGACCCCGAATAGTCGAAGATTCGATGCTTCGATAGGAGGAGCCTGATTCGACTACCGATCTCATGGTCGAATCTTCGCAGAGGTGTTAACGAGGATCATGCCCCTTTGGCTATATGAGGGCGCTCAATTTCACATAGAACTAGCTTTTATGTCAATACGTTAATATTCAGCCTATTATGATAATGCTGTATATAAAAATGTGCAAAGAAAGAAGCTTTTAATAAAAAAAATTTAACGTGCGTGAATAAATCCAAACACCCGTGACAGATTTAAGTTTCACTTTCGATCCGTGACCGACAGAGGAGCGTCTTGGCGGCAAGGATTTAAATCTTTAACAATGTCTGGGATAAGAAAATCTAAAGTGTGGATGTACACCATCAGAAAGGATATTCTCCAAGGCTGGATTTAGCATCAGGAAAACCATTATCGCACTTCTGCCGGCCAACGTTAACGTTTCACGCATAGACTGGGTTTCACGTTAGAATGTATTTTATCCGCGCGCACAATTTGAAAAGACTCCAACGGACACAGACAGAGTGAAAGACTGGATTTGTTCTCTCGATCAGGTAGGGTACAAGTGATTTCAAAACTTTTCAGCCGGTTCTAATTTGATTTTTGGATGCTGTGAACATTTTTAGCTAAAAAGACTGCCACTCCAGTTTAGCATTTATTGTTGTTTCTGCAGTTAAAAAGACAAAGTTGAAAATTCTGGCTACTATCGTTATTTTTATAATTTCTTTATTTTTATTTTATTTATTAATCTGTCAGGGTTATCTAATCTAACTATTTGTGGCTTGTGTTTTGAATATATGTTCCCCTGCACTTTAGGCATTTTGCACACATTTGCTCCTCATCTTGTGACTTGATTCTAATTTATTTCGTTTTGTATTTTTTATTTATTAGAAAGGTATAGGCCTATTCTGTTCTAATTTAATTTTAGTAAATTAATTGTTTATTTTTTCGGTGCATCGATGTTGTGCTGTAGGCTGGCCTGCTCGCACAGGTAATTTAGGCGATTTAATTTGATTTGCATGTGAAATGCAAATCCTGTCTGCAGTGTGGCCTTTCTGGAGTTATGTTATTTCTTAGTTTTATTGATCCAAAATGTTTTTATAAATTTTCTTCTATATCTTTGTGTGATTTTCTGTACATCGCGGCTTTGAAACGTTAAAGCCCCGCCCCCATACACATGATTCGACTATTAGTCGACTATAGGCAAGACATGACGATTCTGATTCGACTATGAAAATCCATAGTCGGGGACAGCCCTAATATATATATATATATATATATATATATATATATATATATATATATATATATATATATATATATAAATCACACTAAAATGGACAATTCAATTGACAGTCCTACTAACAACATAAATCTGATGTTTAGTAAGTATTTGGACGTACCTGCTATAAAGACAGACGTGTGGAGACATGAGGTGTCCAGCGCTGTACATCTGGTGTTTGGCTTCTTCGGGGGACATGGGTAATTCCTGCACACAACATCCAACATTTAAAGGGAAGCACCAAAAGCTGTCTCAAGCGAGCATGAACACCACAGACACTGACCGGCTGAACTTCTCATCAGAGATCTTCTCCAGAGCTTTGACCACCGCCATCCTGGTGAAGATGGACTGAGGGACAGAGACCCAGAGGATTACAATTACACTACTTTTATATTTCAAACAGGCACTTTTGAACTTTAAACAGGACCTATTATGCTTTTTTACATGTTCATCTTTCTTTAGTGTGTGATGTTGCTGTTTGAGCATGAAAAAGGTCTGAAAAGTTACAAAGTCACTCCGACAGGAGTTATTCTCTATATCAGTGTCACTGTTTCTGAACTCCCTGAAACGCCTCTATTGTAGTCATGAGTTTGCTTTCGGGAACAAACACGTCACAATATTCCTCATTTAAATAATTCCCGCCAAAGGCATACACTAAATAAAGGGGCGGGACCTGGTTGAGTGAGTTAGTAGTGTGTTAAACTCGTGGTTATGGTAAAGGACGTGACATTTCCCAAACGCGCTCAAAGCGATTGACCAATCACAACACACTGGTCCAGCCGACCAATCAGAGCACAGTGTGTTTTTCAGAAGGATGGGCTTCATAGAGACAGGAACTAAACAGAGCGTTACAGACAGACTGGGAAGAGAAGAGCTGCAACAATGTCAAACATGTGAAAAACAATGTGTTTATGAACATTCAAGCATGAAAACCTATTTTAGTAGAGACCAAAAATTGAAAAAGTGCATAATAGGTCCTGTTTAAAGGATAGTGGAGAGAAACGGGAACGCAGATTGAGGACTGCAATCACAATATGGGAAAAATGGGAAAGCTTACCGCTTTGTTTTTGGTGGGTTTGAAACAGTCTGGACAGGTGTTCGCTCTGCCCAAAGAAAGACACAAACATGTTAATCAGAAAGTGACATAATTTGGACCCATTCTACATGATGACAAGACGATTATATTTACATTTATGCGTAAAAGCGTCTGCTAAATGCATAAATGTAACATGTAAATACTTTAATTCCATATTCACAATTGTTCAGCAAGTTGCAGTATCGCCTGCATTAGTCAAGCTCAACCATTCGACCCTGCCACTAAAGTTGATGCAGTGCATGAAAACCATCAAACCAACACTTATGGTCATTGACCCACTTACAAGAAATGACAGTCCTCCTCGGTTTCTGGGTGTATAAACCCGACGCTCACTTCACACGGACTCTGCGGATCACAGAATGAAGATCAGAGATTAAATAACAGGCAATTCCTGACAGAAAGCCAGCAGTTTCCCAGCAGGAGGAGGACTCACATTGGCCAGGACAGCAGCTCCCAGTTCCTGGCCAATCTTTCCCTGTACGGCCCACTTGAACGCGTCCTTCACCTGGATGACATCATCTTTCCCTAAACACATGCTCTTCTCCCTGGAAACACAAAAGTGGAGTTAAACGCAGCCCAGGAGAGAGGAGAACCCCTGCTTTAAACAGATGCGGTTGCTAGGATAGATGGGAAATGTGTGCTGCTCACATACCTGACTTCCTTTCTGACATGCAACCAGCAGGAGTGCTTTAAAAATGCACAGAGAAACACATTTTGTCCAGATTAGTATCATGAAAGTAGATGATAAACGGATCATCTGTGGAGGGCAGGACTCACCTCTCTGACGGACAGCTGAGCAGGGAGAGATACGGTCAGCACTAGACTGTCAAACTCAAACTGCTGCTTTTTCACAGCATCTGACACCTGTGGATGAAAACACTAAACATTACAGCCACACAGTATCACAATATAGATATAAAAACATAACAAAGTATATAGGTAACACTCTACAATAAGATATCGCTAGTTAATGCATTAACTAGCAACGAGCAATATACAGTGGGTACGGAAAGTATTCAGACCCCCTTAAATTTTTCACTCTTTGTTATATTGTAGCTATTTGCTAAAATCATTTAAGTTCTTTTTTTTTCCTCATTATTGTACACACAGCACCCCATATTGACAGAAAAACACAGAATTGTTGACATTTTTGCACATTTATTAAAAAAGAAAAACTGAAATATCACATGGTCCTAAGTATTCAGACCCTTTGCTGTGACACTCATATATTTAACTCAGGTGCTGTCCATTTCTTCTGATCATCCTTGAGATGGTTCTACACCTTCATTTGAGTCCAGCTGTGTTTGATTATACTGACTGGACTTGATTAGGAAAGCCACACACCTGTCTATATAAGACCTTACAGCTCACAGTGCATGTCAGAGCAAATGAGAATCATGAGGTCAAAGGAACTGCCTGAAGAGCTCAGAGACAGAATTGTGGCAAGGCACAGATCTGGCCAAGGTTACAAAAACATTTCTGCGGCACTTAAAGCTGCATTCAGTAACTTCGGGATTTCTTTTGGTCATACCTAGGATATCCAGAACCACCAAAGGTGGGAGAGCATTTTCACATTTAGCTCCAAAACTCTGGAATAGCCTTCCTGATAGTGTTCGTTGCTCAGACTCGCTCTCCCAGTTTAAAACTAGATTAAAGTCGCATCTCTTCAGCCAGGCATTCATATAATATTTTTAATCTTACAGTTCAAACTACAATCCGGCCTCTAGTTAATAAACGCAAGAGGAGAACTGGCCCCCGACTGAGCCTGGGTTCTCCCAAGGTTTTTTTTCTCCATTGGGTCACCTGATGGAGTTTTAGGACACCAGTAGGTCACTTGATGGAGTTTTTCGGTTCCTTGCCACTGTTGCCTTTGGCTTGCTCAGTTGGGGATATTCTGGGGATATCTAATTTGATTTTATCAATAAATTCCACTAGAAACAAACCTTGTTGTATTATTTTAATTTAATACTGTGAAGCTGCTTTGATACAATCTGCATTGTGAAAAGCGCTATACAAATATACTTGACTTGACTTGACTTGACTTCTTCGCTGAATTCTCGCTTTTTGCTCACAGGTTTCTCTCTAGAGCTCCCCCCACAGCTTCGGAATAGATATTTGACAACACTGTTGTAAAAACTCGTTGGCTATTCTCAGACAACAAAGGCTAGTAGATCAACGACATCAAAGCAGATGGGACATTCTTTAAAACGTCTTCCTTATTCGGGTTCGAACAGCGTGAGGGAGCGTAATAATGACAGCATTTTAGCAGATTTCTTTTGGCCGTAAAGCAATTGTTTACATCGCGAGACCTGATATCACGCGAGACTTCCTGACGCGGCAGCCGGCGGCCCGCCGGCTCAAAGTTGCAAGTGCGCATTTTTCGCTCACGGGCACCAGGGGGGTGCGAAACGACCACCATTCAACCCGAAATAAGTAATATAACCATTCCAATGACTCCGAAGCTGTTCAGATAAGGTAAAAAAAGTTACTTAGTTCACCTTTAAGGTTCCTAAGAGCACAGTGGCCTCCATAATCCTTAAATGGAAGACGTTTGGGACGACCAGAACCCTTCCTGCTCAGCTACTGTTCGGACGCTCTTGCTTACTGCTCCGCGCTTTGCTCTATCGCTTTTACATTTTATCTCCTATTTTTTCTATTTTTGATTTCCTTTATTTTATTTCCTTTTATCACCTAATTTTAACTTCAGCAAATCAGCACAGTGCTCATACGACAAAGTTTGGATTACTACAAAAACTGAGAATTCTTTTACCCGACCAGCTTACATACCGGGAAAGGAAAACACAACTGCCTACAAGGATAAGAGAAAATGCCTCTTCTGGAATCTACTTGCTGCACTAACTGCCACAGACTTTTACAAAGGATTGCAGTTCTAGAAACAAAGTTACTTACGGGACCACCAAACCAGACGGAGCACACAACAGAGCTTCGTCATGGACACCCTCAGCATACCGGTGAGTCCCATGAAACTAGTACTCCTCGACAGGTAGAGAAACAAGCCGATCGACTTACTAATCGATGGCACAAACAGGGAGCGAGACCCAAAGGCACTCGAGACATCAGATTGTCACGAGCATCACATATTACCGCAGTAGCATCCTCTACCCCAGATACAGCTCTGACAAGGATTGCAAACACTGGCCTCCTACCACCGCCTATACATCTTGAGAACAGATTTGAAGTACTAATGAATGTAAATGAGGAATCCACAAATGTGATGAATGTGATCGAACACAGACTGAATAGGCCAGTAGCTAACACTGATGCTAACTGGCGCTCAAGGTCGAGCAGACAGCGGCACTCAGCTCAGAGCGCAGCCGAGCCCAGGACTCTGATAGTGGGGGACTCCATAATCAGAAACATTAGCAATAGGGATACAACTACGTGCTGCCTTCCACAAGCAACAACTTCTGATATAAACAGGGAACTTCAGAACATTCTGATGAAACATAAGACTGCAAATCGACTCATCATACATGTGGGGAAGAATGATATTCATAAAGAAGGATTTCAATGAACTTTTTGAAACACTTAAAAGACTGAAAGTTGAAACATTCATCAGTGGACCACTACCAGCAAGAGGAACAAACAGGTTTTCACGGTTGCTTGGGCTAAATACATGGCTGCAAAAAACCTGCAATATAAAAGCAGTGAACTTCATTGACAATTTCAATCTTTTCTGGAGTCAACGACAACTGTTTCATCGGGACGGCCATCACCCAAACAAACTTGGTTCAAGAGTGTTAAAGGACAATATCTACTTCTCCCTAAATCATCCTTCTGCGGTTTGTGCCAATCCACTCAATCTGAATGGCACACACACACCTGGACACAGTATGAATGACCACGGGACTTCACTTCAGCAGCAAAATGGACATGATAACACCACTCCGCCACAACAACCTCTGCTCACGGACACAATCTCAGCTGAGCCCTGCACACAGAGCTCACCACAGACAGCCATATCAGAACTGCTTGAAGATTTAGCACCCAAGGACGACTTCCTGGAAAACAGCCAGGGAAGCCAGGACAGCATATTACAGCCTCCTATAACACCGGAGCAACAGCCCCTTTCACCAGACACTTTCTCCCTCTCGCCTGCAACGCCACTACTGTGCTTCTCACAGAAAATGGAAGAACTGGTGCATGCTGGAACCAGACTATCCCACTCTTTTGCTGCAAGCCCCCAGATACCAACTAAAAAAAGACAGGCACCACTACCACCAAAGCCTGCGGGCCCAGCTCGCCCTCCCCCTCCTGTGAGAGCTCTTCGGCCTCTGCCACAACGCCAGGGCCCACACCCTCCTCCTTCTGCTCGAGGTGAACCAAAAACAACTGATACCAGCTCTCAGTGATATGTGTCGGGTCCCCGTTTTGATAACAGTAACTTTCTCAAATGTTTACAAAACAAGCGGGAACCCAGTGTGCCTGTATCTTTCTCTATTGCTGTTCTATTACATGATAGAAAGTCTAAGGCCTTCAATAGCCGTGCAGCAAACCCAACTAATCTGGTGCCTATTACACGTCAAACTAATATTGCTGTGGGGAAAAGTAAGTCTGTTAAGTTAGCTCTTTTAAACATTCGCTCACTTAAAAATAAATCACTTCTAGTCAACGACTTAATAACCACAAACAACCTGGATTTTATGCTTCTAAATGAAACCTGGCTAGAAGACAGCTGCAGTGCAACAATCCTCAATGAAGCAGCCCCTCCTAACTTTACTTTTATGAGTGTCTGCAGAGCTGTTAAGAGAGGTGGGGGTCTAGCTGCTCTTTTTAAAGATATCTATCAATGTAAGCAAATATCATTTGGGAATTACCCGTCTTTCGAATATCTGGGTATTGTGTTAAAAGGTGCTCCACGCATTTTACTTATCATTATTTACAGGCCGCCAAAATACTCTCCAGCCTTCACTGAGGACTTTACAGAACTGTTATCAACAATTACCTCAGAGTTTGACTGTTTTGCCATTGCTGGAGATTTTAACATTCACATAGATAATGCAGAAAACAATATGGCAAAAGAAATCAAAACTGTTTTTAAAACTTTTGATCTGACTCAGCATGTTCATGGACCCACACACAATCGTGGACACACTCTAGATTTACTTATCAGTAAGGGTCTAAACATTTCATCGATTGTTATTAAGGATGTAGCACTGTCTGATCATTTCTGTATTTTCTTTGATATATTGATCTCTCCTGCCACTGAAGCTAGATCTGTGTCTGTCAAGAAGAGATGCTTAAATGAGAACACTAGTGTCCTATTTATGAAGGCTATATCCTTAACACCAAGCATATCTGCTGACTCTGTTGATTTTCTCCTTGATTCTTTTAACTCAAAAGTTAAAGGTGTAATTGATGATATTGCTCCTGTTAAAGTCAGGAAGAAGAGTGGCAGACAAAAAGCACCTTGGAGAAACTCAACAGCAGTGCAAAATATGAAAAGACAATGCAGAAAAGCAGAGCGCATGTGGCGGAAGACAAAACTTGTAGTCCATTATAACATCTACAAAGACAGCCTTCATGCCTTCAATATGGAACTAGGCAAAGCTAGACAGACTTTCTTCTCAAATATTATAAACAGCAATTTAAACAACACACGCACTCTTTTTGCTACTGTAGAGAGACTGACAAACCCCCCAAGCCAGATTCCCAGTGAAATGCTCTCAGACAGCAAGTGCAGTGAGTTTGCTTCTTTCTTCTCTGAGAAAATCAATAATATCAGAAAGGTGATCAGCACATCCTTGACTTGCGCTGGGGTCAGACAGATCAAACCACCTGAGAAAGTAGTTACTATGTCTGATTTCAAAGAAATTGATGGCAAAATTTTGGAAGACACCGTACAGCACCTTAAAACATCAACCTGCGCTCTTGACACACTTCCCACATCGTTTTTCAAAAGTGTGTTAAACAGTTTAGAAGCAGATCTTCTAGAAGTGGTAAATGCTTCACTTCTCTCTGGGAGTTTTCCAAACTCCCTAAAAACTGCAGTTGTCAAGCCCCTCCTGAAAAAGAGCAATCTGGATAAGACCATATTAAGCAACTATAGACCGATCTCAAATCTTCCTTTCATAGGCAAGATCATTGAAAAAGTTGTCTTCAATCAGCTGAACAAATTCTTATGCTCGAATGGATACTTTGACAATTTTCAATCTGGTTTCCGACCGCACCACAGCACAGAGACAGCGCTCATAAAGATAATAAACGATATTCGCTTAAATACTGACTCAGGCAAATTATCAGTGCTGGTACTACTCGACCTCAGTGCTGCATTTGACACTGTCGATCACAACATACTTCTGGACAGGCTGGAAAACTGGGTGGGGCTTTCTGGGATAGTCCTAAAATGGTTCAGGTCATACTTAGATGGGAGAGGTTATTATGTGAGTATAGGAGACCATAAGTCTGAGTGGACATCCATGACATGCGGAGTCCCTCAAGGCTCAATTCTTGCACCACTCCTGTTCAACCTGTATATGCTCCCAATGAGCCAAATAATGAGAAAGAACCAAATTGCTTACCACAGCTATGCAGACGACACACAGCTCTACTTAGCCCTATCGCCTAACGATTACAGCCCCATTGACTCCCTGTGCCAATGCATTGATGAAGTCAACAGTTGGATGTGTCAAAACTTTCTTCAGTTAAACAAAGACAAAACTGAAGTCATTGCGTTTGGAAACAAAGATGAAGTTCTCAAGGTGAACGCATACCTTCACTCTAGGGGTCAAACAACTAAACATCAAGTCAGGAATCTTGGTGTGACACTAGAGTCAGACCTTAGTTTCAGTAGTCATGTCAAAGCAATAACTAAATCAGCATACTATCATCTGAAAAATATTGCAAGAATAAGATGCTTTGTTTCCAGACAAGACTTAGAGAAACTTGTGCATGCTTTCATCACCAGCAGGGTGGATTATTGTAATGGACTCCTCACTGGACTTCCCAAAAAGACCATAAGACAGTTGCAGCTCATACAGAACGCTGCCGCCAGGATTCTGAGCAGAACCAGAAAATATGAACATATCACACCAGTCCTCAGGTCTTTACACTGGCTCCCAGTTAAATTTAGGATTGATTTTAAAGTATTATTACTGGTATATAAATCATTCAATGGCCTAGGACCTCAATACATTGCAGATATGCTCACTGAATATAAACCCAACAGATCACTCAGATCATTAGGATCATATCAGCTAGAAATACCAAGGGTTCACTCTAAACATGGCGAGTCCGCTTTTAGCTATTATGCCAGCCGCAGCTGGAACCAGCTTCCAGAGGAGATCAGACGTGCTCCTACAGTAGTCACATTCAAATCCAGACTCAAAACACATCTGTTTAACTATGCATTTACTGAATGAGCACTGTGCCAATGTTCGTCCGACTGTTTGTACTGTATTTTATTTTGTATTCTTCTAAACTGTTTTAATTATTCTTATTTCTTTTTATTATTTTAATTTCTTCTATGTAAAGCACTTTGAATTGCCATTGTGTATGAAATGTGCTATATAAATAAACTTGCCTTGCCTTGCCTTGCCTTGCCTTCCTAGAGCTGGCCGTCCGGCCAAACTGAGCTATCGGGGGAGAAGAGCCTTGGTGAGAGAGGTAAAGAAGAACCCAAAGATCACTGTGGCTGAGCTCCAGAGATGCAGTCGGGAGATGGGAGAAAGTTGTAGTAAGTCAACCATCACTGCAGCCATCCACCAGTCGGGGCTTTATGGCAGAGTGGCCAGACGGAAGCCTCTCCTCAGTGCAAGACACATGAAAGCACACCTGAAGGACTCCAAGATGGTGATAAATAAGATTCTCTGGTCTGATGAGACCAAGATAGAACTTTTTGGCCTTAATTCTAAGCGGTATGTGTGGAGAAAACCAGGCACTGCTCATCACCTGTCCAATACAGTCTCAACAGTGAAGCATGGTGGTGGCAGCATCATGCTGTGGGGGTGTTTTTCAGCTGCAGGGACAGGACGACTGGTTGCAATCGAGGGAAAGATGAATGCGGTCAAGTACAGGGATATCCTGGACGAAAACCTTCTCCAGAGTGCTCTGGACCTCAGACTGGGCCGAAGGTTCACCTTCCAACAAGTAGAAGACAATGACCCTAAGCACACAGCTAAAATAACGAAGGAGTGGCTTCACAACAACTCCGTGACTGTTCTTGAATGGCCCAGCCAGAGCCCTGACTTAAACCCAATTGAGCATCTCTGGAGAGACCTGAAAATGGCTGTCCACCAACGTTTACCATCCAACCTGACAGAACTGGAGAGGATCTGCAAGGAGGAATGGCAGAGGATACCCAAATCCAGGTGTGAAAAGCATCTTTCCCAAAAAGACTCATGGCTGTATTAGATCAAAAGGGTGCTTCTACTAAATACTGAGCAAAGGGTCTGAATACTTAGGACCATGTGATATTTCAGTTTTTCTTTTTTAATACATGTGCAAAAATGTCAACAATTCTGTGTTTTTCTGTCAATTGTAGGGTGCTGTGTGTAAGAACTTAAATGAAAAGAACTTAAATGATTTTAGCAAATGGCTATGGAAGCTTGTTTCCGCCACAGAATAAAAAAATTTAAGAGATAATTGCGACTTTTTATCTCACAATTGCGAGTTTACATCTCGCAATTCTGACTTTATTTCTCAGAATTTTGAGATATAAAGTCAGAATTGCGTGAAATAAAGTCGCAATTGTGTGTTATAAAGTCAGAATTGTGAGATAAACTATTCTGAAAAAAAAAAAAAAAAGTCTGTCTTTTTTTCCCCTTAGAATTCCCTTAGAATTGGACTTTATATCTCGAGAAAATATGTCAGAATTGCGAGATGTAAACTCCCAATTGCGTGTTATAAAGTCAGAATCGCGTGATATAAAGTCGCAATTGCGAGAAAAAAAGTCAGAATTCTGACTTTATAACACGCAATTGCGACTTTATATCTCGCAATTCTGACTTTATAACACGCAATTCTGACTTTATTTCACGCAATTCTGACTTTATATCTCGCAATTCTTACTTTATAACACGCAATTGCGACTTTATTTCACGCAATTCTGACTTTGTATCTCACAATTCTGAGAAATAAAGTCAGAATTGCGAGATGTAAACTCGCAATTGTGAGATAAAAAGTCAGAATTCTGACTTTATAAGATGCAATTGCGACTTTATTTCACGCAATTCTGACTTTATATCTCGCAATTCTTACTTTATAACACGCAATTGCGACTTTATTTCACGCAATTCTGACTTTGTATCTCGCAATTCTGAGAAATAAAGTCAGAATTGCGAGATGTAAACTCGCAATTGTGAGATAAAAAGTCGCAATTATCATTTAATTTTTTTTATTTTGTGGCGGAAACAAGCTTCCATAAATGGCTGCAATATAACAAAGAGTGAAAAATTTAAGGGGGTCTGAATACTTTCCGTACCCACTGTATTTCTACAGCTTCTATTAACCTTTGCTAATGTTAGTTAATACAAATGTTTCTTCACAGTGCCTTAATTTTAACAGATGCAACTTTTGATCTTAAAAATGTTTTAGTGAGATTAGGATTAGCTATGAAGATTAGTAAATGCTTACAAAGTGTTGTTTATTGTTAGTTCATGTTAACTAACGTTACCAAAAGATTATCGTAAAGTGTTGCCAAAATATATATTTGCATGAAGAATACATTTTTGTTTATTAATTATATATGTATGTACACACACACACATACAGTAGTGGCCAAAAGTGAAGTCCAGCCTAGGGAAATTGCCATCTTCACCCTTTATTCACATATAAAAATGCATTAACGGTTTTGTAAAAATATTGTGTAGTTGTCAATTGTTTTATTTGTGATAACGCAAATTGTGCGGACATACTGTACAGGCCAAAAGTTTGGAAACATTACTATTTTTAATGTTTTTGAAAGAAGTTTCTTCATTTATTTAATCAAAAAAAAAAAAAAAAAGTAATATTGTGATATATTATTACAATTGAAAATAATTGGTTTTCAATTTATTATACTTTAAATTTTCATTTATTTCTGTGATGCAAAGCTGAATTTTCAGGATCATTACTCCAGTCTATCACATGATCCTTTAGAAATCATTCTAATATGATGATTCATTATCAAAGTTGGAAACAGTTCTGCTGCTTAATATTTTTTCATAACCTGTGATACTTTTTTAGGATACTTTGATGAATAGAAAGTAAAAATAAAAAAAGAAGCAAGTGTTTTAAAAATAGAAATCTTTTGTAACAACAATATACACTACTGGTCAGTAATTTGGGGTCAGTAATTTTTTTTCTTTCTTTTTTTGAAATAAATCAATAGGGTGAATAGTGGTAAAGTGGGACAATGGGTAAAGTGGGACAGTTAAGCTTTTTAATTTCTATCTTTACATGTAAATCATTCCATTGCTAAAAATCAACACTGAGCTCATCATAAGCAAGTATGTGATAAAAAAAATATAGATTCTGTGGCTATGACATCACTTCCGGGGGTGTGGCACACCATATTCAACAACCTTACAGTGAACCATGATGGTAAAGTAAAATGACATAGCATTCTGAGGTGAATATTGTTAAGCTTATAAAAATTAAAACACTCATGGATCATTTGTAATTGTTATATATTTTGTTATAGGATGTAATGGTGAATCAGAATTTGTAAAAATCACATTCATATGAATCTTTTTTTGTTGTTTTTTATGTGATTTTGACACTGTCCCAGTTTGCCAATAGCGTATTGTTAAACTGGGACAGGGTATTACTGGCAAACTGGGACAGCCATTTAAGTCATTCTAATGGGGAATTGAGTTCCCTTTTTGTATGCCCCTCATAAATTTAGTTAGCTAGCTACATATTTCAACAAAGATTGTAAACTGATTTTAAAAAAACAATGCCAATTCCAAAAAAAAAAAAAAAGAAAGAAAGATGGAGGATACAAGCTTGTATGGCAAACATTTGCAATATTTGCAAAAAACTTTTCAACAAAAAGAAATGAAACTTAGCCTGTGTGGAACAAAATTAGCCTACAAGAATAAATGTTTATGAAGATTTCTATTTTTTAAATTTATATGAAATAAACTAAACCCAATACAAAATATTGTGGACAGGTGAGGGAGGGAGGGGTGGAAATAATCTGCTGTACTTGCATCCCTCCTTAAAAAAAGTGATTTTTATTATTTTCTTGTTGTTGTTTATATTTTTATTGTGTATTTAATTCATTGGGCCTACATTTGAGTAACAATTGAATGTGTTTGAAGTGTCCCAGTTTGCCAATAAGGGTGTCCCAGTTTGACAGTAGCGCCTGGAAAAATGTGGTTTGGGGTCAGTGTGTGTTTGAGGAAGAGTCATCCATCCTGTGTTTAATGTTTCTTTCTTTTTTATTCGGTATAGTAGAGTAGAGCTCTTAAGCTATTTAGAATAGTATCATATGAGGGGCTAAGACATTTGGATCATAAAACATTATGCAGAAGGTAAATGATCAGAAAGTGTCCCACTTTAACACTATTCACCCTACTTTTATTCAGCAAGGATGTGTTAAATTGATAAAAAGTGATAGTAAAGAAGATTTATATTATTAGGAAATATTTTTTTATTTTGAATAAATGCAGTTCTACCAGAAAGACTCGGGAGAATTAATACTGTAACAATAACATTTATTTAGGAGCTCAGCAAGCAATCAGGTTCTTTGGCGTAGGCCCCGTTCATAACTCGCATTCAGAGGGTACTGAATCTGCGAGTCCCGCCTGAAGACGAAGGCGGGGGCGCCGCTCACCCCCAAAGATAGGTGGAATTAAGGATCCGCCGGAACGGGGCCCACCCCCCCAAAAAAAGTTTTTTTTTTTTTTTTTTTTTTTTTTTTATATATACATATATTTTTTAATTAACTCACCGGCCGTGAATCCTGAAGTTCCTAACATAGATAAGAAAGGAAGAGAGAGAGAGAAAAAAAAACAAACAAAAAAACATTAGATTTAGACGAGTACCATCCTTGATTATATCGAATAACCCACTGCCGTCGTGGTTCTAACATATTATTATTATTTATAATAAGAAAATATATATCAACTTTCGAGATACATGGACATATGCTGCTGGTATCCTTGGTTGCACGCATAAAACAGAACCGCCTTTAGATGGACCTATGAGCACGAGCCGTCTTTTGATAGAACACATGGGCCACAGGCCATCTTTTGAAAGAACACATGGGCCACAGGCCATCTTTTGATAGGACACATGGGCCACAGGCCATCTTTTGATAGGACACATGGGCCACAGGCCGTCTTTTGATAAAACGCATGGGCCACAGGCCATCTTTTGATAAAACACATGGGCCACAGGCCATCTTTTGATAGGACACATGGCCACAGCCGTCCTTTAATAGAACACATGGCCGCAGGCCGTCCTTGATAGAACACATAGGCCGCAGGCCATCTTTTGAGAGGACACATAGGCCGCAGGCCGTCCTTTGATAGAGCACGTAGGCCGCAGGCCATCTTTTGAGAGGACACATAGGCCGCAGGCCGTCCTTTGATAGAACACGTGGGCCACAGCCACTTGGTAGTACACTTGGGCCGCAGCCACTTGAAACCATAACATGTAACAACTGTTTAAACAGACGTGAAACCCACGGCCATCTTGGTTTAGTAGCTAGCCATACGATCATAGAATGCCAATCTGCTTTGGCAAAAACACCACCACCAGTAGATAAATAGGAATTTACCTAGATCAAGACTGGAGAGCTTGCTGGGCTTCGAGGATGGATTTTAAATCTGGTCTTATGTAGGACTCGAAAGCCGAGGAGGACCACCTGCCCAAGATTTTGATAGCTGCTGTAGAGATGCCGCGCTCGGCTGCTGTAGTGGCAGCTCCAATTCTGAAGGAATGTCCGGTGAATTGAGAAGGAGATAAGCTGCAGCTTTTGAGAACGGAGTTGAGATGGAACTTGAACCGGTTTTGAGAGAGAGGTGCTCCGTTGGGTAGAATGAAGAGGGGAGAACTAGCAGAATGTCTGAGACGGATTTTTAGGAATTTAGTCATTGAGGAGAAGGGGCAGAAATCGCTACTGATTTTAGAGATAGTTAAAGTAATGCCAGAGCCTTTAGAGTCATTCTTGGAATGTTTAAGAAAGAGTGTGAAAAAATTAGGAAAGAATTGTAAGTCTGAAAAGGAAAGACCGCGTGCTGGATCGAATGTATTGGTTGGTGAAGTAAATTCTCCTGGACGCATAAAGCCGTAGAAAGCTGTAAGAAATACAGCTTCTAGCAGAGTGTTGATATATTTGGAAAAGAGGCCGTTGCGAACTGCAATGATTAACCTATGAATTAAAGGTAACGTCAAAGGCAGCCTTTTGTCAGGGGACACGATAGAAGTTTTAGCCATACCTTTGAGCATGAGGCGAATAGGAGTAGCGGTGAATAGGCTAGGAGAATCGGGGTTATAATATTTGGCGTAGAATTGAACACCTGCGAGTAATCTACGAATGGAAGAGATTTTTAAATTTCGTTTGTCGAAATTAAACGCGAGAAAGGAGCAAACTGTCGAAATCAAAATAGGGAATAAAGGAAGTTGAAAGGCTAAACAAAACATTGAAAACGAATACCAGGCAGAAGTATAAGCTTTGAGAGTCGATGGAGCAACGCCTTTAGACATGTAAAGTCTGGCTGAGCAAAGCAAATCTTCTAGTATAACGTTGTGGCTGACAGGGGAGGGCAGGGTGTTGGATCCTTGTTGGCTGCGGGGCAGAGCCGTCTGAAGGTCTGAAAACGAAAGCGAGATAGAGCGTCAGCGACAACATTGAAATGGCCAGGTATGTGAGCAGCTTTAATAATGAAGTTGTGGATGACTGACTGCCAAATTAAGCGACGCAGAAAAGGCATGATCATCAGGCAAGATGATCTGCCTTTATTAATAATAGCTACGGTGGCTTCGTTATCGCAAAACATAAGAATGCGTTTCCTAGACCACTCAGGACCCCAGATTACGCTGGCTACGACTAGAGGATAGAGTTCGTATAGCGCTGAAGAGAGTGAACTAGATGTAGAACTAGGAAAATCATTCGGCCATCTCTCTGCGAACCAGTGCCCTTGGAAAAATCCCCCGAACCCGACGGACGGAGCAGCATCGGTGAATAAATGTAAATCTGCGGATGATTCGAAGTTCTCGTTATAGAAAAAAGAAATGCCGTTCCGATCATTTAGTAAGCGAGACCAGAATGTAATATCGGACCGACAACCTTCGTCTAACTGAACCGGATTACTAAGTTCGGGCACGGAATGTGCAGCTGTTAATAGACGCGAAATGAAAGCCCTGCCTTGCGGGATGATGCTCATCGCGAAATTTAGGTGGCCCAAGAGGGACAATAGATCGCGCTTCGAGACGACTGGTAGAGAGGAAAATTTTTCCAGGAAAGATCGGATTCTTATAAGCTTTTCTAGGGGAAGAGAAGCTTGCATCTTAACCGTATCGAGGGAGATACCTAAAAATTCGAGATTGGTGGAGGGGCCCAGAGTTTTCTCTGAAGAGAGGGGAACGCCGACGTCACTGAAAACCTGCTTTAAGATATCGAGGACGGAAGAATGAGGAGAAGGGAAATCGATAAGCAAGAAATCGTCAAGTAAATGCAAAACGAACGGGAGTTTGCAGACGTTCAGCAGGATCCAACACAAAGCTTCCGACAGACTATTGAAGATATGAGGGCTGCTCCTACACCCGAAAGTGAGCCTTACTGCAAAATAGAATTTTGAATCCCATTTAACGCCGAAAAGTGGCCAGTCAGCAGGGTGTATTGGCATGGTTTTAAAAGCGTCTGTTATGTCTGCTTTAGCCAGCCAAGCACCATGGCCAGCTAGCTTGATTAACTGAATAGCGTTGTCCACCGAAGCGTAATGAAGGGAGAATGGTTCGAGGGGAATGCATTCATTAACGCTTAGAATTTTGCTGGAATGGGGAGAAGACATGTCAAAAATGAGACGTTTTTTTTACCAGAGTATTTTCGGGTAGCGACACCAATAGAGTTAATCCTGAAGGGGGAAAAAGGAGGGAAGGCGAAAGGGCCGATAACATAGCCTTTATTGACTTCTTTCTCGAGCAGTGTAAAAACAACGTCGGGCTCGTTCATAGCTGATTGCAAGTTTTTAGCTGAAAAGGATGAAGTGAGTTGTGAGAGAATTCCCACCCTAAACCCTTGAGACAAGCCGGTGATGAGATAATCGACGAAAGATGGATCGGGGTGAGAAGAGAGGTAGCTAGAGAGGTTTGAAATGTTGATAGGTGTGGACGGATGTTTGCTCAGAATTTCTTCTGAAACTGGGCTTTCCTTGTGGTTTGAGGTTTGTATCGGCGTGGGCAGACTGATTTCGGGTGTGGGTCTTTGCACAAGCTGCAAATATGAGCGAAACGACAGTTATTAAATGTACACACAGCTTCGTTAAACTGATTGCAAATAGGATTGTCATTAAATGTTTCAGCGGGGCGTCCTCTGCTGGAGGAGCTGCGTCTTACATTTTCAGTACCGCGGACAGCGGCCTGATCGCGGCTAGAAAAAGCTTTCGGGCAGAAAGCAGCTGAGTGTCCGTGGGCGCTGCATATAGAACATGACAAACTTCTTTGACCGCCGAAATGGCGAACTAGCAATTCAGTATCCGTGATGGACCAGTCGAGTCTTGAATTGTAGAGTGTAATGCAAGACGCGGATTTAGCGGAAAAGGATTTATGATACTCATAGAATAAGGTGCCCCCGTACCTTTGATTAAAGTCTGCCATCATGGATAGATAGAGGTCTAACTCTTCCCTCCTATCTGGAAAAACTTGGCATAGAGTGTCCCTGTAAATGCTGAAAGCAATTACGAACTCTCCGAACGAAAGATTGCGTTGCAAGCGTGGATCGGAAGTTTTAAGGAGCACTGCCACGTCACCGCATTCCACCATTTTCCTGTCGGCAGCAGGCGAAGGGAGAAGTAAAGAAGCCAGGTTGATGTCCTTACCTTGGATAATATTTGACCTGAGATGTGGAGAGACTGTAGCGGCGGCGGGAGGAACGAAACGCCTACCGAAAGCTTGAGCTGGTGTAGATGAGGAGAGATTAAAACTGGGAGAAGCCGGTGAAGCTGAGACGTTTTGGAATGACGGCTGGATCCTGAGAAGAGGAGCGGGCAGAGAGGTCGATGTAGAAGGTAAGCTTGCTGAAATATTACCGGAGAAAGAGGGCCGAGTTGTAGCGGGATCTGGGCTGCTGTCAGGGTTGAAGAGAGAGTTTTCAAAATCTGTCATCTTGGACTGTAATCCTTTGACCGTTTGGGATAGGTTTTGAACTGCGGAAAGGAGCAGCAGATTAGTATCGGGTGGGTCGGCGATTTGAGAAGGAGATATCTCTTGATCCGGTAATGATGTCCTTTTAGCTGAACGAGGTGTAGATTTTGCAGATCTTTTTCTGCTGGCTTTTTTCGGTTGAGCAGAGGTTGTGGCGGCGTCTGGATGTGGAGAAGTAGATGCAGGAGGATTGCCCAGTGTGTTCTGGGCCAAGAGCAGAAGATCTTCTCTAGAAATTCCTTCGCTAGCAGGGATGCCGGCGTCCTCGAGAGCGTTTAATATGAGTTCAGAAGAGCAGCTCGCCCACGAAGAGGTGCGGCATTGAATTCGGGTACTCTGGCGTGTAGCAGAAGGGGATGGCTGAACGAAATCGTCTGAATCTGAGTAGTCACAAATGGATTGGTTATCCTGAGACATGTTTGGTCGGCTACTGTCGCTAGCAGTTGAGTTACTGGAGTGACAGCATCTGCGAACTCAGACATGTGTAAGCGCTGCCCTTTTAAGCTACAGTAAGTGATATAATTGGATAGATGAGGAGGTAATTAATGACGCAAACGATTGAGTCTTCCTGGCAGAACTTGCGCTAGCTTCATTTCTTTTTAACCCTTTATTCATCAAATATATTAGGCAGCAGAACTGTTTCCAACACTCATAATAAATCAGAATATTAGAATGATTTCTAAAGGATCATGTGATAGACTGGAGTAATGATGCTGAAAATTCAGCTTTGCATCACAGAAATAAATGATAATTTAAAGTATAATAATTTGAAAACCAATTATTTTAAATTGTAATAATATATCACAATATTAAAAAAAAAAACTGTATTTTTGATCAAATAAATGCAGGCTTGATGAGCAGAAGAAACTTTTTTCAAAAACATTAAAAATAGTAATGTTTCCAAACTTTCGGCCTGTACTGTAACATTGGCCAGGCTGTCATACAAAGAAATGATGAACACATGCAAAAACAAGAGAGAACCAACAAAATATCAATAACTGATTATGTTGTGGTGAGTCAATGTATGTTTTTTTTTTCTGTAATCATTTTGTTTTTCTACGCATTTCTTTGCACAGTAAAATAAAACCTGTAGCTGTATAATAATAAAATTATTTGCAAAATAATTTTGTCAGATAAATACATTAAGTTTAGTGTTTTGTTCTTCCCTCATATTTAACATGTTTAAAAAAACATCAAATATTTACCTTATATTTTTTATTGTTTAATTGAACTTGTAGAGCCATTAAAAACAAATATCCCCTCCAGACATCACTACTGTATATATGCATATGAGACATTTGAGGTTTTTTTGTATTATTGTATTTTTATTGGAAACGTTCTGTGTGATGGGATTCTTTGTAGATATTACCAAAATGATAAAAAGACACACCTGTTTAGCAAACGTGGGATGACAGAAGTCCTGCAGGACTCCCAAACAGACGGGACAGATGTCTGAGTCCGGCTCGGCGGGCGTAACGCAATCCTCATCCACTCTCATGCGTTTACTGGGCGGGTCGTCAGTCTTGCCCTCACCAGAGGCATCGTGGGACTGCGGGCTGTTTTCCTCACTGACGAAGGCGAGAAGCTCCTTGTGCATGTCCTACAAACAGAAATGCTCATTAAAGGGGTGGCTGATTATGATTTCACTTTTCTAACTTTAGTTAGTGTGTAATGTTGCTGTTTGAGCATAAACAACATCAAGTTTCAACGCTCAAAGTTTAAAGCAAAAGGAGATATTTTCTTTTAAAGAAATTCCTTTTTAAGGACTACAACAAACGGCTGGTAGGGACTACACCACATTCCTTCCGGGTTAGTGACATCACAAACCCTAATATTTACATAAACCCCGACAGACACAAAAAACTGTGCGTTTTTGCTCACCCTTGTGGTGGATTTTTAATAGATAAAATAGTAAACTGTATATTAAACTAACCATGTTTCTAACATCTAACCTTACTTCCTTTTTCAGGCCTAACATGATAACACTTTAAAACACAATGTACTAAAATGTCCTGTCCTGTGTTTTTGCAGCATGACATTTTTGCCATACCCTCTTATTCTATAAAAACTGTTGTATTCATTTAGCTGGTGGGATTCTCAATGGAATTTGTCTGAGATCCTCCGGCCTTGCTTCTTCTTGGGGGAGATTCCCTGAGAACTGCTCGGGAAGATCTCCCGGCCGTGATTAAAGCATTTAAAGGACATTTGCTGAGGTCTGTTTGTCAATTATTCCTGCGCAGGAAGAAAGCTAGTTAGGGAAGCAAGTTAGTTAGGTAGACTATATATTAAGCGTCGATTGGAGACGTTAAGGATCGTCGATTGGAGACGGTCCAGGTATTTATTAAGCATCGATTGGAGACGTTAGGGATCGTCGATTGGAGACGGCCCAGGGAGAGCGTCGATTGGAGATGTCCCCGGTAAACTTAGGTCAGATGAGACAGGACTTAGTTATAGGTTTAGGAAAAAATCTACGACACCCTCAAAAGGTGACAATTTGAATATGCTGTATAAAAATATCTATGGGGTATTTTGAGCTAAACCTTCACATACACTCTCTGCGGACATCAAAGACTTATTTTACATCTTGTGAAAAGGGCATTATACCACCCCTTTAATGCCTGATACATAAACAGTGATTTTGGGGAAGCGGTTGAATGTGAATTTATTTGTTTATGATTAAAAGCCAAATCAGCAGCAATGGCTATATTCATGGCAATCAAAAGTTTCAATTGAATCAGAAATAATTATGATTACAATCAATTCAAAACATAGTTTACAATAATGTAAGAATTTTGGGTTGAGTGTGAAAGACCTCGTATGAGCGTCTGTAAGCGGAGCTGCTTCCCACACAGCAGAAGCGCAGGACAAATCACACAAATGTTAACCTTATCAGCCTGATAAGAAAATTTGGCTGATATATAAAAGCTGATAAAAAATGTTCTATTTTCTTCAGCTGAGACACTTCAGATTCGCACTGTTCAACATGAGGGTTTTGAATTGCTTGAAATATGACACTTCAAAAAAGGAAAAAACAGTAAAGTGCAACATGTGCCGCGCAAGTCTGTCATATTAGCTACATAAAATCATAATGAGAACATTATAATTGTGTACATTGCTTTTAATGGTGAGACTAAACATTTAGATTTATCAGCCAAATGAGCCAATATATCTGTTATCGGCTTTCAAATATAAAGAATTATCGGTATCTTATATTATCTGAATAAACATTACTGATCTGCTTTTGGGCCCTCTTTACGTTCTTGACAACGTGACAATTCATTTACTATGCAGTCATTATTGGCAATGCAAGTGTGACTATTTTTTTATGGAATATGTTCAAGGTTTTTGTTTTTTTTTACACAGCAAGTGCCAAAACATTTCCAAGTTTCGTTCCATTCCGATGAAGTAAAAAAAAAAAAAAGAAGAATTTAATAAAAATAAGTTGCAAAAAATGGCAAAAAATGTCCAAAGAGAACCAGAGTGTTTTCGTGGTGAAAATAGTTGTATACTGCTATCTCAGGTTAACTTTATTAGGTTAATCAGTGAAGATGTCTGATGTTCTGTGTTGTTTAAGTACATTAAGTATATTTCCAATTTATATATGACTAAAAATGTCCCCTATTATAATTAAGTGGCTTTTTGACTGGGGTGAGACAGACTGATGGACAGTGACGGATGATCATAGTGCTTGTCGTCATGTTGTACTTCAGCACACTATCACAGTGTTTGCAATAAACAACTTCGCGCCCATCATTTTTAAAAGCTCTTTATTGTCTTTATCATAACCGCACTCAGCATCAGCACAGTGTGATTCAAGGAAGGGGGACAGTTTTATTTCAATTGTTGACAGAAATTTAAAACGCCACCAAACATTTACAGTATTACAGCATTGATATAAAGTTTATTCATGCACAAGCACCCTCTGTTCAGAGCCTTGATATGTTTAAACTCAGACAGGTCCCACCACCATCATAGTGACTTCATTACCATTCAATCAAAGCAGTTGCCATGGGCACATCAGACTGTTGTGTTTTTAGATTGACAGAAATCATGCAGCTGATCAGAAGTGCTATTGTTAGATAACGGTAGTATATAGATTCATATATTGATTCTGTAAATCACTGGTTCAAATCTACAGTTTTACAGCAGGTCAGAAGAGTAAAATCACACTGTTGTTTCACCAACTGATACCAACACACACTTTAGTATTTTTTGCAGTCAGACACTCAGCGAAATAACGAGAGGGAACCACAGAGTCACAGTCCTTCACCAAAATAGTGTTCAACCTGTAACGCACAAAAAACAGTCACACTTTGAATGTTCAGGCCGGATTTTACTTCTTAAGTCTTTATATTTGAGGTAAATAATTATAAATAAATAAATATATCTACAGTATCTATCTATCTATCTATATGTGTGTGTGTGTGTGTGTGTGTGTGTGTATATTATACAGTATATATAATATATTTATATATATATATAAACACACTTATTTCTATATATTTCCAAATTTAAATGTGACAAATTTTAACAGCACTGGGTTTATATGATTGCAAAATTATAAATAATATAAATATGCAAATATAATCTCACACACTATTGTGAAAATAAGAGAGTTCTGTAGACTTCTTTTTGCATATAAAGGATCATAAATTTGATTATTTTCAAATTATGCTGCAAGTGTAAGAGTGATATCAGAGGAGTTTTTGGGTTTAGGTTTACTGACATTTTTTTATGAATGTAATAATACTTCTATTGAATGTTTATATATTGTGCACATTTTTATAGACTTAACTTTCCCTTCGCATGCGCTTTTGCCCAAATGCCATCCAGTAACTACACTGTCAAAAATGCTTTTTATTTGTAGTTGTAAATCAAACAGAAATACCATTTCAGTCTTTCTACTTCAGAATGTGTTAGTTGCCATTTCTTTCTAATTATGTGTGAAATTGAGCAATTTCTGAGTGAAATGAGTTTCAAAGTGAATCCTACACAAAAAGTTTTTTCAGCGTATGAAATGACATCTATCATTCAATGCAGTGTCAATAGTCTGTGTACTTACATGCTGCCAATCATGGTCTTCAGGCAGGCGATGTCATCTGTGATGTCATCGTCAATCAAAGCTATGGGAGGAAACAGAAAAGAGTCAAAACCTTCTTCAAACTGGTTCACTGTGAGTGCTTAGAGAGCCATAGGAATCTGGCAGTTTTTGAGTCCAGAAATTCACAAAACATTGTTTAAGATACAATGTTATGATTTGTGTGGCATTTTCTCACCAGAGCAGCTCATGTTGCAGACATTGAGCGACGGCATCATGCCAGAATCACAGGCCAGCTGATCACTGAGCTGAAACACGCCGTACAGCTGCCGAGGCTTGATCATCTTAGGCCTGGCGCCGATAGCTTTGACAAAGCTGGTGTTGAAGCCCGAGGCATTGGCCTTGCAGACAACTGCCACAGAACGAAAGGAATAAAGGGTGTGAGGCTGATCAACATTTTATCTGCACATCATGCGACATAAATATGGATAGAGAAGGGAATCTGTTACTCACGTCTAGCGATAAGATCATCCACGGTAATATTGTCTCCCATGGCTCTAATCACCTTAATCTGAGCCGCCTCGAGTTGAGCCTTCAGCTCACATTTACTGAGAATCCGTCCCTCAGTCGCACTGGACACCAGCAGAACCAGAGCCAACGCCGCCAACATCTTCACTGGGAGAACGCTCTTCATCTCTGATATCTGGAGGTTAAACAGAGACAATGAATGAGTCCAAAGAAACAATCCTAATCTGCAGTTTAACTCAGTCTATTCTCTTCAAACTGTGTCAATCAAATGCTTGCAATGAAGGAACCTAACAATCAATAATTAGCAACCTTCTGGGTTCAGAAAAAATGTGCAAAAATTGTACCCTTAGGTTGTCACTGGGGCAGTATCCTCAAAAAGGTACATCTTTGTACCTTATTTACCCCTAAACGTTCATAGTAGTACCTTAATAGTACATATTAGTATTACTTTAAGACATAATGCACACTGTATAATTTAGGGGTAGATAAGGTAAAAAGATGTACCTTTTTGAGGATATGCCCCAGTGACAACCTAAGGGTACAATTTTGTACATATTTTTCTGACAATGTTTCAAGCTTGGTTGGTCAAGCCCATCGGGCTATTTAACCATTGTTTTTTTTAAATAATTCTGCTCTTTAGCAAGGCAACTGGTTGGTCTAGACTAGAGGAACACTCATGCAACTAAACACTTTGCATTAGATCTTCTGCAACCAAATGGCTTATTATTACTGTTGCATATTTTAACATAGTTATAAAACATGAAGCATTTGTATAGCCTAGCAGATCAATTTGAGCAATATTTACTGGTAAAGCATTTTATCGTAAAGAGAGTTCAGAAGTGATTTTTACCAGAGAGCCTATTGTCTGTTGTAGATGCAGATGTAGATCTAGTCTTCACTCTTGCTTCAGTCTGGTGTTTGTTTCCACCGCCCGCTGTGTACTGAATGCATGAGTGTGGGGATTTTTATACTAAACTGACACGATGAGCTCACTGCTTTGAAAACTCACTTAACCTGTTGAAAAAACATTACATTACTTGGATTCCAAAGACAAATGACATGTATTGCTTCATCATTTTGAAATCTGGTGTGTTATGTAACATTACACTTTCAACTAATTTTAAACTGTGACCATGTGATTATGAGGTCTTTGTTGTGCTTTATACACACATGTTGCTTCAGCCTTTGACCAGCGGCCCTGCAAATAAATAAGCAATTTCAATATTTTTTATTTTACTTTTTAATTTGAAAAGGTTATCATTGAACCCAAAATATCTTATTTTAATTATTCAGGTCCAGAGTATCAGAGCTGTTACCATTATATATAAACCTCCAGTGTATAATTAATGTTTATCATCACTAACCCTAATACCCTATATTTCAACCTTCAATCTTAAAAAACAATTTCAGCTCAATTGGATTCTAAATAGAACTCTTGGGTTCTTGACTCAATTTTAAAGAACCCTTCATGCCAAAAAGGTTCTATATAAGGAGAAATGTCTTAATTGATTGCATAATACATTCATGTTTAATGGGTTATTTCAATGTATAAAGTATGTTTATGAGCTGTTTAATTCATAAAATTGAATCCAAATTAAAAATGAATAAAACTGACCTCTGCCATCCAACACTTTCTGACCTCTTACAACTATGAATCCCTTCTCTCCTCTCAACTCCAACTTCTCCCACCTTTTAATCAACCCACGGATATTACTGCATTTTTGTTATTTTTGTCATCATTGTCTTTTTTTTTCTTTTTTTTTTCATTACTGTTATTGTTATGATTACTATTATTATTTTTATTATTGTTGTAATTGCTGTTGTTATTGTCGTTGCTCTCATCATTGTTATCACCATTGCCATCATCATCATCATCATTATTATTACTATTATTATTATTATTATTATTATTATTATTATTATTATTATTATTATTGCTGTTTTGGAACTACTAACCTGGTGTTCATTGTTATCACTACTGCTATGGTTAAATCAATTGATTATTTCCAATTCCCCCCTAATCTTTCATGTGTTTTTAATGCACCACAACGTAGAATAGAAGGAAAAAAGGGAAAAAGAAGAGAGAAAAAAAAACACCATACCATACTGTGTTTGACCCCCTTTCGCCTTCAGAACTGCCTTAATTCTATGTGGCATTGATTCAACAAGGTGCTGAAAGCATTCTTTAGAAATGTTGGCCCATATAGCATCTTGCAGTTGATGGAGATTTGTGGGATGCACATCCAGGGCACGAAGCTCCCGTTCCACCACATCCCAAAGATGCTCTATTGGGTTGAGATCTGGTGACTGTGGGGGCCATTTTAGTACAGTGAACTCATTGTCATGTTCAAGAAACCAATTTGAAATGATTAAAGCTTTGTGACATGGTGCATTATCCTGCTGGAAGTAGCCATCAGAGGATGGGTACATGGTGGTCATAAAGGGATGGACATGGTCAGAAACAATGCTCAGATAGGCCGTGGCATTTAAACGATGCCCAATTGGCACTAAGGGGCCTAAAGTGTGCCAAGAAAACATCCCCCACACCATTACACCACCACCACCAGCCTGCACAGTGGTAACAAGGCATGATGGATCCATGTTCTCATTCTGTTTACGCAAAATTCTGACTCTACCATCTGAATGTCTCAACAGAAATCGAGACTCATCAGACCAGGCAACATTTTTCCAGTCTTCAACTGTCCAATTTTGGTGAGCTCGTGCAAATTGTAGCCTCTTTTTCCTATTTGTAGTGGAGATGAGTGGTACCCGGTGGGGTCTTCTGCTGTTGTAGCCCATCCGCCTCAAGGTTGTGCGTGTTGTGGCTTCACAAATGCTTTGCTGCATACCTCGGTTGTAACGAGTGGTTATTTCAGTCAAAGTTGCTCTTCTATCAGCTTGAATCAGTCGGCCCATTCTCCTCTGACCTCTAGCATCAACAAGGCATTTTCACCCACAGGACTGCCGCATACTGGATGTTTTTCCCTTTTCACACCATTCTTTGTAAACCCTAGAAATGGTTGTGCGTGAAAATCCCAGTAACTGAGCAGATTGTGAAATACTCAGACCGGCCCGTCTGGCACCAACAACCATGCAACGCTCAAAATTGCTTAAATCACCTTTCTTTCCCATTCTGACATTCAGTTTGGAGTTCAGGAGATTGTCTTGACCAGGACCACACCCCTACATGCATTGAAGCAACTGCCATGTGATTGGTTGATTAGACAATTGCATTAATGAGAAATTGAACAGTTCCTAATAATCCTTTAGGTGAGTGTATATATATATATATATACATTGAAAAACCTCATAAACACTCAGGCAGGCAAGACAGGCGAGAAGTGGTTTCCATAGGACAGCATCTCTGTCCCAAGTTGAGACACTCTCACACTGTACCCCTTTTAATGCACCTTAGACACTACACATAACATACAAAGAAAAAAAAAAGAAAAAAAAAATTTGTATAGGAGAAAATAGGGACTGAAGAGATGTGGGGGGGAGGGTTATCTTATATTATCTTATTATATTATCTTCTATTATTATCTTACTATCTAAAAATTAATTTATCTATAGAGAGTGCTGACAATGGTAATTGTTACATAGGAGAAAAGATAGAAATAAAAATAAAAATTGACTAATACAATGTTGGCAGTATGATGGTAGTGAGGAGTGGTGGTGGTGATGGTAATGAAGATGGTAATAAATAATAAATGGTTACTTTGCTTATGCATATATACACACACACACACACACACACACACACACACACACACACACACACACACACACACACACACACACACACATGCACACGCACACACACACACACTCACACCCCTATACATTTACACACTTTTATTTCACTTCTGGAATTCTGGAATTACTAGATTGTTCGTTACTGCACTATTTTGGCCTGTATGTCTGTCTGTTAAAAAAAAAAAAAAAGAATAAAAAAAAATTTATGAATTACAAATAAATCCATAAAATTATCCCATCTAAAATGTTCTATATATGAAAAACAAAAACAAATTGAATATACTTAATTTTAATGGATTTACATTAAGTTTATTTTGGTAGCATCACTCAGTTTTGGTGTGCTGTGCAATAATTTGAATTGAAAAAAGAAATTAACCCATGACACTTCTCTTGCATTACATGTTTTTTTGCGATATTAAATGTTTCAGTGTTAAATTTGTAGGTTGAATATCAATGCAAAAATGTCTAATGGTGTAAAATAACTTAAATTTAACTTAAACTTAACATATTATTCACAGTCCATATCTTTGTACTTCACAAGACAAAAATCTGTAAAAAAACAACAACAAAAAAACAAAACTGAATTTATTTAATTATTTTAAATAACAAAAATTATGCATAATAAAATACTGATAAAGATGCTATCCAAAAGAAACGTAGTCAAAAATACTTTTATGCTTATACACTCTTAAATATGATGTCAGAAAGACGACAAGCCACAACATAAATTCATTTATCTTTTCTAATTTATTCAAATGAACTGTACTGTAATGAACTGGGAAAGTCCAGACATGAATGGTGGGTGGACTGGTATCACACACACACACCTGTGGTTGGATTACTTTTATCTATTTTCAGCTGGACTGCCACATAGTTTCGGCAGTAATTAATAACTGAACAGATGCATCTTGTGTTGTTACAGAGCAGTTTTGTCTGGAATATTCAAATACGCTATGATTCATTTCTCTGAAGAGACTGTCAATCTATGTTGTGTGAAATGCATGTATATGCAGACCATGTAAATGTCCCAAAAAATATATTTTTGAAGTGAAAAGTATTTTAAACTGTGTACAAAGTGGCCCAAAAAGTATCTGGACCCTTAAATGATCAACACTCAACTTCACTGCGTTAGATACAAAACATCAAGCCAAGTCTCATCCACTTGCTCTGTTATTTTTAACCAGCTGGTCTGAGCACATTTTTTTGTGAATGCATAAAGGTCATCATATTACCATATAAATGTCTCACAAAACTTATGTTAATTTTATATATATTGTACAGAATTTTTTGTTTTATATTTTGAGATCTTACAAAAAAAAAAATATTTATTACAATTTTTGTATGCTATATTTCTTTTAAAAATACCACTTGTTTTGAATGCATATGTGTGTGTGTATATATATATATATATATATATATATACACACATATGAGAACTTGTGTGATTAGTATGCGAGTATCCTAGCAAACACAGTAGGTTATGTTTTGTCTTAAGTGAACGTAAAGAGTTGAGAAAGTAAACGCATGTGTACAGTATCAGTATATTAGATCCGTGCATTCGCTCTTAAAGTGACAGCAGCCTAATATTCCTGCTGCTGTCTGTGTTTTTCATTTTAACCAAACAACAAAAGACAAGAAAATCACTCACTGCTCTTGACTGAATAGCTTTTGTAACTTTAATATTGATTAATCTTTATTTAATTTCTGTACCTGAAAACTACTGTTAGATACCTAAAAAACCTGAAAAGCACTGTTTATTTCATTTGTATCTTTGCTCTATTGTTTTTATTTAACTTGTAGTTAGATTATTTGTTCTTATTTTATTTATTTTATTTGACAGTAGTCCTTTTTACCCTGAACAGAGCACATACAAAACCATACCAATAATTTTAACCTATACATATATACACTCACCAAAAGGATTATTAGGAACACCATACTAATACTGTGTTTGACCCCCTTTCGCCTTCAGAACTGCCTTAATTCTACGTGGCATTGATTCAACAAGGTGCTGAAAGCATTCTTTAGAAATGTTGGCCCATATTGATAGGATAGCATCTTGCAGTTGATGGAGATTTGTGGGATGCACATCCAGGGCACGAAGCTCCCGTTCCACCACATTCCAAAGATGTTCTATTGGGCTGAGATCTGGTGACTGTGGGGGCCATTTTAGTACAGTGAACTCATTGTCATGTTCAAGAAACCAATTTGAAATGATTCGAGCATTGTGACATGGTGCATTATCCTGCTGGAAGTAGCCATCAGAGGATGGGTACATGGTGGTCATAAAGGGATGGACATGGTCAGAAACAATGCTCAGGTAGGCCGTGGCATTTAAACGATGCCCAATTGGCACTAAGGGGCCTAAAGTGTGCCAAGAAAACATCCCCCACACCATTACACCACCACCACCAGCCTGCAGTGGTAACAAGGCATGATGGATCCATGTTCTCATTCTGTTTACGCCAAATTCTGACTCTACCATCTGAATGTCTCAACAGAAATCGAGACTCATCAGACCAGGCAACATTTTTCCAGTCTTCAACTGTCCAATTTTGGTGAGCTTGTGCAAATTGTAGCCTCTTTTTCCTATTTGTAGTGGAGATGAGTGGTACCCGGTGGGGTCTTCTGCTGTTGTAGCCCATCCGCCTCAAGGTTGTGCGTGTTGTGGCTTCACAAATGCTTTGCTGCATACCTCGGTTGTAACGAGTGGTTATTTCAGTCAAAGTTGCTCTTCTATCAGCTTGAATCAGTCGGCCCATTCTCCTCTGACCTCTAGCATCAACAAGGCATTTTCACCCACAGGACTGCCGCATACTGGATGTTTTTCCCTTTTCACACCATTCTTTGTAAACCCTAGAAATGGTTGTGCGTGAAAATCCCAGTAACTGAGCAGATTGTGAAATACTCAGACCGGCCCGTCTGGCACCAACAACCATGCCACGCTCAAAATTGCTTAAATCACCTTTCTTTCCCATTCTGACATTCAGTTTGGAGTTCAGGAGATTGTCTTGACGAGGACCACACCCCTAAATGCATTGAAGCAACTGCCATGTGATTGGTTGATTAGATAATTGCATTAATGAGAAATTGAACAGTTCCTAATAATCCTTTAGGTGAGTGTATATATATGAGAGTTTTCCTTGAAAACGTGCTTGTGCTTCTTTAAAATAAAGGACATTTTTGTCTTGATATTCCCACATTTTGAGTCAATGACTTAAGTGTCCAAATACTTTTGCATCTACTTTATTTTCAGTTGGATCAGTTATTAAATTGCTTAAATATATTTAATTATGCAGAAATGATCCTGGTTCAGCATCACGCACACCCCCATCGCACCATGTCAAATCTGGTGAGAGAACAATGAACCTACAGTTGAGGAACATGATCACGAGTTATGACGCAAGTATCGGATATCAGAGAAGTCTGGAGCCGTTTGACAATAGTCTGAAACCGTGCTGTGATTATCTGATATCTAATAGTTAAATATGATTAGATATGTTTCCCACACAACATCCTTTGCCAATAAAGGTTCAAATGCAGGTGGAGATTATTGCTCATTTGTTAGTCCTCATTTGTTTGATCATCTAATGAATTGCATTGGGATATATAAATATTTAAATAGTTTCTGTATTTAACCAATGTATGATTGAGATTATGCCATTCTAATGTCATACTTTGAAGTAAATCTAAACAAACAACAGCTCGGATTAGTCACCTTAACGTGATCACACAAATCTTCACAAAACAAAACTCTTTTAGATCATCCACACTTTATTCTATGATTCTGTGTACTACTTTCACAGTTTTAAGGCTGATCATTGCAGACGTGCATGAAGTAATGTCTTTGTGGCTTTCAGGTTCTGGTTGCGTGCCAGTGGAAAAGTACTCAAACGCATGTTTTACATGACGGCTCTGACAGTTCTGTTGTGTCATTGTGTGATCACATTCCACCAGGAAGATTTGTTCCTCAAACGAAAGGTTTTGATTATGGTTTTGATAGCAGCTTCATGTGCTTTGGGTCAGATAGAGGTGCTGATCATCTCCTCTGTGTGTCTCCAGTGGGCCTGGATGTGAACTCAGCGTGAACTTCTGGACATCAGTGCCTGTGTAAAAACAGCACAAAATATCACCGTAAAGTTCACAGACTGCCCTTTATAATGGCATGAGTCGGTTTGTCATTTCATCCGCTTTAAGCAGCTAAAATCCTTTGTTTCAGAGCATTTCATGCGTTGTGTGTGCATTGTTGGCTTGTCATGTGGATGGAGTTCGGCACACTTGCAGGTACAGTGATTTTATGGCATGTGTGTTTCCTAAGCATAACCATCTCTATCAGTGTCTGTGAAAACAATTTGTTAAAGAAATAATTCACCCCAAAATAAAATATCATCATTTACCCGCCATCATGTTTTTCCATATGCCACTATTTTATTCTGGGTTACACAAAAGGAGAGTTTTCCTTAAAGCTGTTCATAGTGACTAAAGGCCGTCTAGCTCAGAAAAGGAAGAAAAATCAACTTGGTATTAACTCAAAATCAAATCATTCATGCAAAATGATTATGCAGCTTTCAAATCAGTGTTTTAAGTATCATAGAGATACTATTATAGTTTCATTAAAATTTCTAATTATTATTATTATTTTTTTTTTTTTATAGGCTAGTTAAAAGTTTTAGTCATTTTGTTGTACGCTTTTATCCTTTTTATTATAATTTTTTGTAAATATGTCTAGGTTGTGTTGTTTTAGAGTTTATTAATCATCAGGTTAAACCAAAAAAAAAAAAAGAAAAAAAAAAGAGAAATGTAGCCTTGATGACTAGCTGAAATAAAATAAGTTTTACGTTTTTAATATTTTAGTTTATTTCAGTTAACATGTATTTTATTTCAAGTGAAGTAAACGTTTGTTATGTTTAGTTGTAGTTAACTAGAATAGGCCTAATCCTGTTTCAAATGGTTGACATTCTTTAAAATGATTCCTTCGTGTTCCTCAAAGAATAACAGCTTTCGAATGTGGAATGACGTATAGATATGACAAATAACACTCACTCACATTCATTTTCTTATGAAACTGAAAACATTCATTTGAGATTACTAAAGGTGAAGAAATATGTGACGATAACAAACAGGTCTAAAATAGCTCTTACTCGATGAGAATAGCGGAGTCCACACCACAGCTAACAGTTAACGACACAGAGGAACGACATATAGCGCTTTTTCCAGATGATGAACGATATAAGAAACAATATGACAAACAATCAGAATCCACCTAACTTTAAAGCGCGCGCTGCTGTCACAGAATAGGTGTGTTCGACATCGGCTGCGGCTGGATGTAACCGATCGGGGAGAGTAGCCGCGCGCAGGCGGGGAGGAGCTGCAAACGGAGACTTGAAGTCGGACACTTTCTGGTTCCCGTAGTGACCGCTCACGTGGTGTTTGCATACTTTACCGCAGCTGAAGTGAAATAAATGCAATATTTGCCAAATAATACACAGATGTTTCAAAATATATGTAGAAGTTTAAATCCGGTGTTTAAAATCTGTCTGGTGGCCGCATGAACAGACTTTGGGGAGAGCTGATGATACTATAGCAGAAAGCATGCCCTTTGACCTCCTTGATTTTGGAGACTTTTTTGTTAAAGATTTCTCCCATCTAGCGGTGAAATTGTATTTTGCATTTTAACGAATAGCGCTCTCTAGCGCCTCGCTTTTCAAATGCGTATTGCAACTACGGTAACCATTATGTGCCAAGAAGCTATGACAACATGTCTTCCAATTGCACTTCATCGAGTTTAACTATACATGTTCTACTGTTATGCTGCCTAAAAAATATTTTACACAACCAAGCAATGAAAAAAAGCTTGTCATTTAGACCGTAACTTTGACTTACCTGTCGAGAAGAAAGCAGGCAACTTCCCTTTCACAGTCTTTCTTCTTCATTAGCTCTTTCCACCTGGGAAAAGCTATCCCGATATTTATTTACATCCCGATAAATAAATTTTTTGCTTTTTGGCCACGAGGATTCCTTCTCCTGTGGCTCGGCATAAGTATGATCCTGCATTATATTGTCCCGCGCAGTGCAGCCTTTCAAATGTGCCGGGGCAGTGACAAGCGCATCTCAATGATCTCTGTGTCCGCTTCAGCCGGTCTCAGTCAGCCGGCTCTGAACGAACACGCGTTGATGAAACGTGTTGAGGTAGGCTAGTGCTTTTTGTCCCTCTCTGCCATTATAGTTTTTCAAGATGGCGGAACAACATGGAAGCTTCCATGGACTTACCCGCCCCATGTAAATAAAGATAAGAAATGTTTCGCTTACAAGGATAAGTCAGATCATTGGCAGAGGTCATTTTACACCAATGAGGACATATTTATGAATAAAGACAATGATTTTAGCTAATAGGATAAACGCCATGCTAATAGCTAATAGTTAATAAACGCCAGAGGAGAACTGGCCCCCGACTGAGCCTGGGTTCTCCCAAGGTTTTTTTTTTATCCATTGGGTCACCTGATGGAGTTTTAGGACACCATTAGGTCACTTAATGGAGTTTTTCGGTTCCTTGCCACTGTTGCCTTTGGCTTGCTCAGTTGGGGATATTCTGGGGATATTTAATTTGATTTTATCAATCAATAAATTCCACTAGAAACAAACCTTGTTGTATTATTTTAATTTAATACTGTGAAGCTGCTTTGATACAATCTGTATTGTGAAAAGCGCTATACAAATATACTTGACTTGACTTGACTTAATAAAATACCATTTTTTCAACCGAGCGAATCTGCACATGAGAGGCTTTCAGAAGTCATAACTTCAGGGGTAGGTCAGTTGGCGAAAACACTACATGTGTAAAAATCAAATACTGTATTACACTTTTCAAAGGATAATCTAGTGTAACCGGTCTGCAGCTGACCACTGTTACGATACTCTCTCTGCGTTGTGTATAAGAAGGACCAGGACACCGTTACTGAGGTTCATCAAAATGGGGATGTTTATTAACAGTCACGCCCAACATGGACTTCTCACCATCTGTGGATAAATCAGTAATAAAATAATAAGGATTTTAGTGAAAAAAACAACAACAATACATTAAGCTTGGATTGTACTTATAACTCGTTACACTAGCTTTAAAGTCAGAATAAAAAGTTAAAAACCAAACATACCTGTTGTGTTCTGACACAAGGCCATTAACTCGTTCTTTTTGTTTTATAAATGTATTTTGCTTATTTCTACAAATATCAACCTGATAAATATGGACTTAATACATGATTAAACAAGATAATCATGCTACCCAATATGTCTGACACAACGTTTTTAAGAAAAAGCAGTGTTTTTAAAATCAACTAAACCATGATAACAGATGATTTTTTTGACAGTTTTCGGCATAGTTTCAGACGTAGTGCAACCATGCAATGTTCGAGAAAGCTAATACCGGTGTAATCTTTGCGAGGTCTCACTCACAATGCAAAACTTTGTGTTGGCTGATCCAGACATAGCTTTACTAAAATAAAATATTATGTAAGTCATTGCACTGTAATTGTAAACCATATTTTATTTATTAATATCATGGCTTCATGTTGATTTAAAGTTTTTGTTATTAACTAATACCTTTATCTTTTAACTAACACTTCAACATCCAGCACAAAATTAAAGACATGTATGAGCTAAGGATGTTCTTTGACCCCAAATAAATAGATAATGGAATGTTCACAATCTACAATATACAGTAAGATATTCTCCTGCTTAGTATGTGTGTAAGTAGTTGTGCTTAAATCTTTGGGTGTATTTTTACACACCGTAGTGATGCAAAGTTCCACACCCTATGAACTAACTTTAAAACATAATCTTTATACAGGAATAATATATATACAGGAATTATTATAATAAATACACAAAAGTTTCCAAATTATGGTTTTATTACTGCGCTAGAGTCATCTTGTTCAGATAACAGACGACACTGGTTCACATTTTGTATGTGTTTTAGGTGAAGACGTTTCTTTGAGAGCCGTCAACATTCAGTGTTCATAGGAATAAATGACAATGAAGAATTTAAGTGATAGTCTTTCTATTTGACTAAATTGATACTTTGTTTAGTGCAACTTTCCCTCTATCTACGAATTACACAAAGTATGAGTAACAAAGTTACACTTACAACAGAATCACATCTGACTATTGCACCAAGAGATGCATATTCATTAAAGCTTGAGGCTGTTAAAAAAAGTTCCACACTTTGGTGAAACCTGCAGATAAAATTGCACAAAAGTAAATTCTAGAGGTCAACTAGGTTAAAAGTAAATGCATCATCATGAGCCATTTAAAACAAATACAGAAAACCCACTATAGTGATCAGTTTTAGCTTCTGAATGTCTGTAATTGACATTTTACATCTTGTTTCTTTCTGTTTTTGTACAGTTTGCAAAAAGTATATAGTCCCAAAGCGTGGCCAAACATACATAAATATATATAACATACACAAATAATTTCTTAACTAAGCAACTGTTTCTTAAATTATCAGACACTCACCGCACTGATGTTAACATCACCATATATTGTTTTTTCTACCATGATTGTAGCAACAATAAGTCCCACCATTCTTCTGGTCAGTTGTTAAGTTAAGCTGATTAGGGTTCTGAATTAATGGCTGTCCGAATGATGTAGAATTATTATTACTAGTGCAAAAAATGCCCGTGCAAAATCAGTTTTTGTGTGTGTTTTTAGTAATTGTTGGTTTGGTGTGTTTGAGTGCTCATTGTTACAATTACACAGCAAAAGTTCAGTGACATTTTTATTTGTGCATGGTAGAAAGCACACAGTGAACTCCGAGAAAAAGTTATGCTTGAGCAAACAGTTTGTGAATAGGCAACTACAATGATGCCCGTGAAAGAGACTGTGAACGCATTGAATAGGATATGTTTAGTTGGTGAATACTATTACACAGTAGCGATAGCGTTAAGCACACCAGAATGAAATATAATATTCAGAAGTAAACAGCATAGCTGACTTACAGATTCAGTTTACAACCACAAATGAATAAGCACGTCGCGATTCAGGGAGCAGTGCAAAGTGCCCGTGCAAAATCAGTTTTTGTGTGTGTTTTTAGTAATTGTTGGTTTCTTGGTAAAGAAAACACATTTTTACTCAAATTAATCAAAACTAGTGCAAAATACCCGTGCAAAATCAGTTTTTGTGTGTGTTTTTAGTAATTGTTGGTTTGGTGTGTGCTCATTGTTACAATTACACAGCAAAAGTTCAGTGACATTTTTATTTGTGCATGGTAGAAAGCACACAGTGAACTCCGAGAAAACACTATGCTTGAGCAAACAGTTTGTGAAAAGGCAACTACAAATGATGCCCGTGAAAGAGACTGTGAACGCATTGAATAGGATATGTTTAGTTGGTGAATAGCATAGGCTACTATTACACAGTAGCGATAACGTTAAGCGCACCAGAATGAAATATAATATTCAGAAGTAAACAGCATAGCTGACTTATAGATTCAGTTTACATCCACAAATGAATAAGCACGTCGCGATTCAGGGAGCAGTGCAAAGTGTTGCAAAATCAGTTTTTGTGAGCTGATCGCCGTCAAAAAAGTTCAGGAGATATTTCTTAGCGACGGCTGATTTCAACAGTTTCAATATGATAGCATTTTGAAGAAAAAAGTGTCATGAATTTATTGCATTTTTGGGGAAAAATAATCAGTTTTTATAATAAATCTTTGAAAATCCAAATCTGGATTTGAATTTTTTATGATATTATAACCTAAAGATGCTATGTGAAAGTTTGAAACAGAAAATAGTGGTTTTCATCTTGCCACTTTCTTGGTAAAGAAAACACATTTTTACTCAAATTAATCAAAATGGATTTATCACGTTTTGGAACCAAACTCTAATATTCAGAAGTAAACAGTGTAGCTGACTGAGTGTTTATGTCAGAATGTTTATTTTTAAACCACAACCTTCTCGGGGCTTCTTTGACCGATACAACTCTCTAGTGTCAGAATGTTTATTTTTAAACCACAACCTTTTAAAAATGATATATTTAACGATATCTTTTGCATTTCTCATCCAAACAACTTGGCACTGCACTTACTCGTGCCCGTGGCGAGACACCTGTCGAGTTTGAAATCAATCGGACTAACGGTTCGAGAGATATGCGAGGAACAGACACACACACACACAGACAGACAGACAGACAGACGTTTCTGTAATTTATAGATAGATTTAAACCACAACCTTTTAAAAATGATATATTTAACGATATCTTTTGCATTTCTCATCCAAACAATGTCAAACTTGGCACTGCACTTACTCGTGCCCGTGGCGAGACACCTGTCGAGTTTGAAATCAATCGGACTAACGGTTCGAGAGATATGCGAAGAACAGACACACACACACACACACACAGACAGACAGACAGACAGACGTTTCTGTAAGAAAACACATTTTTACTCAAACTAGTGCAAAATGCCCGTGCAAAATAAGTTTTTAAGTGTGTTTTTAGTAATTGTTGGTTTGGTGTGTTTGAGTGCACATTGTTACAATTGCGCAGCAAATGTTTAGTGACATTTTTATTTGTGCATGGTAGAAAGCACACGGTATTAAGCCATATAATATTCAGAAGTAAACAGCATAGCTGACTTATAGATTCAGTTTACATCCACAAATGAATAAGCGCGTAGATTCAGGGAGCAGTGCAAAGTGCCCGTGCAAAATCAGTTTTTGTGAGCTGATTGCCGTCAAAAAAGTTCAGGAGATATTTATTAGCGATGGCTGATTCCAACAGTTTCAATATGATAAAAAATAACTTTTATATTGATTCAATGGATTAATTGCATTTTGAAAAAAAAAAGTGTCATGAATTTATTGCATTTTTGGGAAAAAAGAATCCGTTTTAATAATAATTCTTTGAAAATCAAAATCTGGATTTGAATTTTTTATGTTATTATAACTCAAAGATGCTATGTGAAAGTTTGAAACAGAAAATAGTGGTTTTCATCTTGCCACTCTCTTGGTAAAGAAAACACATTTTTACTCAAATTAATCAAAATGGATTTATCACGTTCTGGAACCAAACTATAATATTCAGATGTAAACAGTGTAGCTGATTACATTCTGTTTATGTCAGAATGTTTATTTTTAAACCACAACCTTCTTGGGGCTTCTTTGACCGATACAACCCTCTAATGTCAGAATGTTTATTTTTAAACCACAACCTTCAAAAAATTATATATTTAACGATATCGTTTGCATTTATCATCCAAACAACATCAAACTTGGCACTGCACTTACTCGTGCCCGTGGCAAGACACCTGTCGAATTTGAAATCCATCGGACTAACGGTTCGAGAGATATGTGGTTAACAGACACACACACACAGACAGACAGACAGACAGACAGACAGACAGACAGACAGACAGACGTTTCTGTAATTTATAGATAGATGAATCAAAATGGATTTATCATGGATTTATCACGTTTTGGAACCAAACTATAATATTCAAAAGTAAACAGTGTAGCTGACACACAGCTGTTCTGTTTATGTCAGAATGTTTATTTTTAAACCACAACCTTCTAAGTGCTTCTTTTACTGTTATTTTTAACGATATCTTTTGCATTTCTCATCCAAACAATGTCAAACGGTTCGAGAGATATGCGAGGAACAGACACACACACACACACACACAGACAGACAGACAGACAGACAGACAGACGTTTCTGTAATTTATAGATAGATGGATTTATCACGTTTTGGAACCAAACTATAATATTCAGAAGTAAACAGTGTAGCTGACAGATTGTCAGAATGTTTATTTTCAAACCACAATCTTCTTGGGGCTTCTTTGACCGATGTTTATTTTTAAACCACAACCTTCTAAAAATGATATATTTAACGATATCTTTTGCATATCTCATCCAAACAACGTCAAACTTGGCACTGCACTTACTCGTGCCCGTAGCGAGACACCTGTCGAGTTTGAAATCCATCGGGCTAACGGTTCGAGAGATATGCGGTTAACAGACACACACACAGACAGACAGACAGACAGACAGACAGACACACAGACAGACACACAGACACACAGACAGACAGACGTTTCTGTAATTTATAGATAGATGCTGGTGATTTGTCACCTTTTCCAGAATGTGCACCATCTGTTGAAAAAATTAACAATTAAATACACAACCAAAACATTATAGTAAAGCTTATTGAAGATTGAGAAACATAATGACTACTAACAAAGTAAATTATAAACCTTTTCCTAGGTTTGATATTATTTTTTCAGATTTTTTTTCACTATGGACTTGATCCTTTTTAATGCTGTTTTCTCTCCATATTTATTCTGTAGTTCCTCTACTGTGTCTTCCAACCTCCCTGTTGTTCTTCTCCAGCTGTGTTAACCAAAGACAAGCAGTTAGAAGAATAAAATGTATGTACAATAGCAAAAATAAAGTTGGTCATTAATTGTTAGGGTTAGATACACCTGTAGACACATTCATACACCTGTTCGCCTGTTTTCATTTAGCATACACCAGAGTTCAAACATTCACTTTTTCAAAGGCCAGATAAGCTCATAAATATGGCAACCAAAGCCAAACGGAGAAAGGCAGTCAGAAATAACAATATTCTTCATATAACACACCAGTTCAAAGTCAATGAACCGGCTGATGCTGCAGGTGTTAGAGCACATGATGGACAGTGAACAGACGCACAGCAGGTTAAACCAGAGTTAAAACAATAGTCTATAATAGTCTATATTATGACAATAGTATGTTCACAGGAGCCGCTGAGAGCGAGTTCCAGCTGATAACGGTCATAAAGTGCGAGATAAGGTGCAAGTAGCTAAACTAAACATTTCATATTTGACAGCTGTTTTGAGAAATGTTAAACAACGACAAAAATAATCAACTTTTTTCTAATTTCACCATTTTGAACTTAAAATAGGCCTATATAATACATGTGATTTAATGTGAGAGGAGAATAAACTAATTTTCATCATATTAGGCATAAGATTAATAATGAATGTGTGTACATATTGTGAATTAATTTAATAAACATAAACAATTTAATAACATCCATAGCCTTCAGTAAATTAAGGCTAGACAAATTTACTTTTTAACTCTGCCCCCTGCTCTAGTTAGAACTTTGGAGCGCTTAAAAGTGTGGGGCTCAAAAATAAGTGTCATTTGGGACTCTTTTATAGTTATTTTTTATCAAAAAATATGTTGATAATGATTAAAAACTTCAGTGCCCTTCGAAGGCACCATTTTAGATAGTTTGGCACGCAGGGATTGTGTGTCCATAGGCTAGTGAGAGAGAGCGTCTGGTGCTCAGAAATACATTCTACAATGATAAAAAAATAAGTCTTCATTAAATGCCTATTTTTTATTCTATTCTTTAATCCACACATAAAATAGGTTTTTATACCTGCTCAAGTACTTCTTGATGAGTTTCTTCTGTATTAAACAGCAAATCTTCTCAGTCAGATCTTCGCAAGATCTCAGGAATCCTCTCACACTGATCGTGTTCACGCACTCCATCGCTGCACTTCCGTCATATGCATATGCCTTTAATCCTATACAGCTGTGTAATAATAATAATAATAATAACTTTAATTTATATAGCGTCTTTCACATAACCCAAGGACGCTTAACAAACAACAAGAGAAGGGGGATAAGAAGAGAGAGGTGTAAAGTCAGGGGAGCTAAAGCCCATAGGCCTCGGTGAAGAGGTGTGTTTTAAGCGATGACGACACCCCTATTCAGCCCCTGCAGCGGGGCAGGCTGAGCTCTGTCAGTTGTCCTGATAAATATTTCAGGACATCGCATGCTCTAGCTCTAGTCTAGCTCTACTAGCCTCGGACTGCTGCGCTACTGCATCATCTCATTGATCAAAGCCCGCTTCAACATTCCTGTTTGCCTGAACCTGACGTATACTTCTGTCCCACAAACCCGCGCACAAACCCTGGACGATTGTGCCGCAAGGACTCACTCAGGAGATTCCAGGACTTAACAGCATCTTTCATCATCGAATAAGGGACTCTTCGAAAAGCATCTTTCATCATCGAATAGTGGACTATTCGAAAAGTTGAAAAAATGGCGACACAAAACCTGATGGAGAGCGACTCCCCGTTGAGTTCTGGCGATGCGGAGCACAAGTATCATCCGGCTTGTGAGTGCGCCACAGGCAAAGAGTGTCGTTTAAGAGATACGCTAGACTGTATGTTTAAAGATCATTTTAGAGGCCAAATGGTTGGTTTGATGCACAGGATCATCGATGCTGCGTGTGACATGAAAACGATTGCGCGCAGGATACCAAACGTGTGACAAATCTCAAAAATTAAATGGATGTCGTAAGAGGCCTGACAAATTCATGGACTGATGTAACACCAAGCGGCAACATTCTAATCTGAAAATTGAAGCCTATCCGGAAGTGCGAAAAACTGCAATACATCGAAAATCCGCTAGAGGGAGGTCCCAAAAGGGAGCAAATGTCCATAGACCCCATGTTAAAATGTCCGTTTTCACAGCATAAATTCATGTTTTTACAAGTTGGTCCCATGGACTTTTATTGTATTTTTCGATAGGTTCCGAGTGCCTGACAACTGTGAGGGGGGTGAATTTTTTTCTAACTCGTTAGTTTAGATCGTATTTAGATATAAAATGTATGACAAATAAGGGCGTGGTTAACTTTGATTGACAGCTTGATTGACAGCTTAGGCTGCGCCAAGGAGAATGTCAACATAAGAAGCGCCATTTTTTAAACACAGTTGAAATATAATACTACTGTTTCTGTATCATGAAATGTAGTTTTAAGAGTTTTTCGGGCGAGAATGTAGTTGTTTAAAGCTCAAATCTGTGGTTTATTTAAAGATTTATGAAAATTTTATCCAGTTGTGAGATCCAGCGATGACCGGGCGCTCGACGCTAATGTACCCCGCCTGGAACAGCTTTTCCTCGGCTAGTCGTTCTGACGTTTGCCGCGGACTCTGGCGTCTCTGTAGTGGTTAAACCTGAGATATAATTCGTCTTGTGTATATCTAACGGGCGATTTTTGGTCTCGTGAATCTATAATTTGTTCCCTGGGCAATCGTTTTGGCTGTGGTGAAGTTTCATAACTTTATAAGCTATTTAACTTTACCGTTGTATTGTTAGACTAGATCGAGCGCTGACTTTGTATGTTTGACTGAATTGTTTGCTTTATTTGTATAGCTTCTTGTACCTTTTACTTATACTTTTATAATGGCTAATATTGATAAAACTGAAGTTTAAAGATGATGATCGAAGATGATCTGTAATGTTGTTTACTGCTTTAGTACAAATGTTTAGTACAAATGAATATATTGCCTGGACCATATTCAAATGTTTAATATTTTTATATTATATTTAAAACAAAAAGAGGCAGGTTTGTGTTTTATATTTAGTTTTTTTATAAATAGGCAAACGTTATGTGCAGTGAATATAATCAATACGCGTTGCCTGAACCACATTTGTGTGGCTATAATGTTTAAGATTTCTTTAAATGAAAACGAAAAGAGTTAGTATGGTGTTTTATAACATATTTCGTTGCCTAAAATATACACAGAGATAACCGGAGTAGCAGAGCGAGCTGAGTGACGCGCGCTGCGTCAGAAGGTGGGCGGGGTTAGGATTTCCCAAGATTTTCCAAGATGGCGCCACCCATACCCCCCATAAACGGCTTCAAAACCGTTCTTCAGAAAGTTTATGGGTGACGTCACAGACGCTTTGTCCATATTTTTTACAGTCTATGTGTAACACCCATGTTTTTTAACGGCAAAGAGCCGAAAGGCGTCATCCTCAGAAAAGTTCTGGATGTGTAAAAATCATCACCATGGCATGTAGTGACGAATTTGGAGTCACTGAGATACTCGCTATTTGTACTTTTGTAACAGATCTCTGCGTGTCAAAAACTGACGTTGGTGAAATAGTTGAAAATCTGGTCAACTATACCCTAGAGCAGTGGTTCCCAAACCTGTCCTGAGGGCACCCCAACACTGCACATTTTCTTTGTCTCCCTCAAACACACCTGATTCATCTCATCAGCTCATTATCACATGGGTTAATGAGCTGATGAGTTGAATCAGGTGTGTTTGATTAGGGAGACAAAGAAAATGTGCAGTGTTGAGGTGCCTTCAGGACAGGTTTGGAAACTACTGCCCTAGAGCAAGACATGATAGCCTGCAGAGATTTTCTATTCTGGTTAGACCATCTGTAAATGTCATTATTGTTTTACTTTATGTACGTAATGCCGATCTATCATTTTCTTCATTACTTCAATGTATACTCGAAAGTATAATGTTGAAATAAAAATTTCTGAATGAAAAAATGTCTGAGCTCATAAAAATAGTATTATAATAGTATACATAATAATATTTAGAATAATATTTAGAATAATTAAATATTTCAGAGATCCTTGTTAAGAGTTGCGAAATGTTTTCTGCATTTTAATTACCGTATTGTAACCCTGACTTAAACACTGTATTCAGTTGTTTGCCCGCTGTGTACAGGACAGAAGAAAGGACATTTTGTGGTGTTGAACAAAATTCGATTTTGTTCTTAGCATCAGTTCCTGCATCATATAGGGAGGAGGCACATACCCCCAACGTCGACCTTCTATCTGTTCAGGAGTTCATTACATTTTTTTATAAGATTATGTGTTTACACAATTTAAGGCTTGAGTGGACACGCCCTGTGGTAAAAATATGAAATTTTCGTCCTCTCACTCTGCCTTTTCCCCGCTTCGCAACGTAGCCATCCTACAGCTTTCAACTCGGCAATGCAACAGTGTGAAGTAAGGTTGCTCACATTTGTCAACTGGCCCCCAAGAATAACTGTTCGACCAGACCAATTGGCTAAAGGCACAATATGTCACTTTTTTGCTTTAAAAATAGCAAAAATCACTATATATTTTTTTTTAGTTGTGTACTTACATTATCCCAACTTATTCTAACAACTTTCAAACCAGGAGAAATTTTAATTTAAAGGTGCTGTATGTAGTTTTCAGCGACCTCTAGCGGTGATGTTTCAGATTGCAACCAATAAGTTTACAAGCGCATGCTCGAATTTATGAGCGAGCACTGTGGGTACCTTCAGACTGAGACGCAACACACTGGGGAAAGCATCACACAACATGCTGGAAACTAAGGTAAACTCCTAGCCTGACTACGTCAGACTTCATACTTCTGCTCAATTTCTGTTCGCTTCTGTACTCAGTCTGAGATATCGACCTGTCTTTCAGTTTTCCTCCGGCCTCAAAACAGCCGGCCAATCAACGAACAGAGGGCGGGCTGAGAGCCGTGACGTAGACGCTGATTGTACCGTGGATGCGTAGTTTTACTTCACATAATCTGCAAAAGTCGTTCACAGCCATGTTCAGTCCGGTATTTCACTCGATGGTTTTGTTTTCGCATCTTACATGTGTTTACAGGTGAAGTTCAATGCGGCTGAGTCGGCGCATAACACACTTCTTAACCAAACGTTATGTGATTGGCTTACGGGTAACCAATGATTTTAAACTTCAGACAAGCGCCCCCGCGCGAGAAAGAAAACGCTTTTCTATTATGCCCTTCCAGACTCTGTCTACGAAGCAAAGCGAAGTAGCAGAGTTTGGTATTACCAGGCTAGTAAACTCCCACTGCAACGTTACAATAATAGGCTACTTTTATCAACTTGACGTTGAACTAATTCTCCATGCTCGTACCATGATAAGTATTGGAACCCTATCAACCGTGCCGAATTTTGCCACTGCAAGCACCACTTCACATTTTCATCAGGAAATGTACATTCTAGGTTTGTAGATAAGGTTTCTCCATGATTCAAATGCCCTGCCGATGTTGAGCCGTGTTTTTTCACCCGAAGTTCATGCGATTCACGTCTGGCCTTACGAGCTTCAGCAGAAAAAAACGTTTTTTTTGTAACTTTTTTTTTTATCAATATGTGGAGTTTGTGTTGGAGTCTGTGTTGTGCTGGGAGCAGGTCGTTTCTTAGTGTTATCAGACATGTCATAAGTTGCATAAGTCATAAGTCCATATCATAATTTGCAGACGAGGCGAGAGGCCTTCGTCCGAGACTTCGACCACTCCTACATGTAACTTATTAAACAGGTGAGCACATTTACATAAAACTAATCAATGTTATATAGTTCAACAATGATACAATGTTATAATATGATCTGTATGTAATTCTAATGTTGATCTAGCTTACTACTGCTAGTCTCATACAGACAAACTAAGTTAATACATACATTTCAACACATTCAAATGCAGTTTAGTGTGATAGTGTAATGTTAGACCAAGTGAAACAGCGCTGCGTTACCTCACAAGTTTAATTTGTCTAATAAACTGACCTGTGAGTTGTAATTCTGCACTTGCGTGTAATTCGGTAGAATGAAATGTCCATATTCCTTTTATATCCGCGGGACTCGCGTCGTGTGTGGAGCTGATAGCTGTCTCTTAGCAATCCTGACCTGCTTCATATCACAGTCATGATAAAAACATCGATGTATTCACTCATCCATAAACGTTATTAGATCGGACGGCTTGACGTTGACGACAAGATCCATAATTCTTAGCAAATGTTGCGTCATCAAACTACGCCTTTGTTATTGTAAAGAGGCTAGCGACCCCTAGCGGCGAAAAAATGACATACTGTTATATGTTGGTCGTTGTCGGTGGTACACGATCCGTTCCACCTGCACGATCCGTTCTACGCATGCGTATAATGGGATTTTAGCAATATTGCGATTATGCTTTACCTCATGTAAATACAATACTTAATAATGTGATAAGCTCATAATGGCATCAACTATAATCGTATTAAAACAGGTGGCGTACGCCGTGTTTAACCATGTAAACACTTGAATCGCACTAACTGAAGTGCGCGTGTTTTTGTCACGCACCTAATGCTGGGTACACACCAAAAGATAATCGGGCTGATTTTGGGCCGATTTCCCCCCTTCCGACAATCCTAGCTATGTCCCGATTATCTTGATGGTTTAACAGATTATTTTATGAGATTTTCCCTTGGTGTGAGGTGTGTTAAGAGTGTCCGAACCTGCTCGGAAGAACGTCGGAGCCACTCCGATCGCGAATCGTAAATATTAAACATGTTTAATATTTACGATCATAAATCCTGATGTGTGGGGGGAACTCCGAGGACAAACGCGTGCACGTTCTGGAGATTATCACGTGAAACAAAACAATATCCAATCAGAAAGCGAGATGATGGAAGACACGGTCATTCTCTCTCACACACACACACACACACACTTGCAGGAAGCTTAATGTTGAGATAAAGTAGGCCTATTCATAAGTGTAAATTTCGAGGAAACAAGTATTTGTTTTTCATTTTAAGTGCAGAAATTTTACAATACCTAAACACAATATTGAGTTTGAAAAATAAGAAAGCTGCAAAGTGCGTTTCAATCTGTAAACATTTTCAAATTTTTGTTTAACTTTTAAGTTTGTCACTGTTTATGTATATGTCTTTTTATGTTTGTTTATCGGCTTTACTCTTTGTACCCCCTGACTGTAATTGTCATTCTTAAAATCAATAAAAAAAAAGATTAAAAAAAAAAAAGAAGAAGCTGAGTGAAGGGTTCAGTGAGGTTCTATAGAGGGATTAAATAACTTTTTCTAAAGAGACAATAAATCCAATAAAGAATAAATAAAGACAATAAAGAATGAATATATTTCTGTATAAAAGGTTATATATAATGGTAGGTACAATGTTTTTTTCACGTGAATTTTCTGTGAAAATCATTCCAAACACTATCGCAATTTCTTCCTGCATGTTGTCCGTCATGCTTTTTCTGAAGTCTCGCGAGATTTTGCGAGATTTCCTGTGTTCACAGTCGAGACTCTGGTTGAAAATCTGTTAGTGTGTGGTGTGCTGTCTTTGTCACATCATGGCACACCACACACTAAAGGAGCAAAACGCTTAAATCTAGGATTTTTTTGTGGTCTGTCACATTTTGAAAATCTTATAAGATGTAAAAAATCTTTTGGTGTGTACATTAAGCGCGTATTCATTTTAAACTTGACATTAGGAAGTTTTCCCTGAAATCTGTCAACATGACTCACTGTCAGCAGTCTGCCTTCATCTAGAAACAGCTCAAATAACGTGACAGCAGTGTATAAAACTGTTACAGGCACCGACATAATATTTCTGTCTTCATCACGGCACAGAATAACAAAATACGTCCATAATAACCCGTTTGTTATTTAACGTACGTTATTACGCGCATGCGTGAAATGGATCGTGCAGGTGGAACGGATCGTGTACCGACAATGGTAATGAGATTTTGCGGGTGCATAATTACCATACAAATAATGTCCCGATGCAAAAAATTATAATAGTCCAAAAAAAAATAGACTTACTATTAGACTTAATTTCTTATTTTTGTATTTTGATTTTCGGGGTGATGATATGAGCTGCGCATGTTTTCGTGAGATTCACTCATAAATCAACCCACCGACGGGGTGAAATCTGCCCAAATGTGATTTTTATCCCTTTGTCCTTCACTGCTCCCCTCTGACAAGCTGAACGGGCCGTGTTTAAACGTTCTGCGCTCTCCAAACCCGAGAAGCATCGAGGACAAACGCGTAAAGACTCCTTTTGGGTGGCGTTTCCCCCTTTACTGTACAGAGCAAACAGGTGTGTGTCTCTCTCACCAGCACAGAGAGAGACCGATCAACCACTGACCCTCACTTCTCACCACAGAGAGAGAAAAGCCTAATGTTGGACTATTCCTGAAGATGTAAATACAAACCTCGCGCTCTCTTTTTACCGTTATTGTTGCATCATTCTTTATTTTTATTTTACTTTATTTTTCCATCGAGAGCTGTCTCCATAGCTGTGGAAATCTTATGGACGTGTGACGTCTGCGTTTGGAATCAATACCAAGTCAGAACACAGACTCATTATATGTGCAACTGAGCCATGCAATACCAGTGTGAATGACCCTTGACCCCGGAGCCCTTCTCTGTGTGATGTACATATGCAATGCCTTCTGTTTGTGACGACAGGCGCGTGACGGTGATCGTGTGTGACAAAATATGAATTGAGAAAAAAAGAAAAAAGAAAAAAAAAATTCCTGAAATGACACAAAATCATTGGAGGAACGACGAGTTGCTATTAGTCGGGGAGCCAAAGTCTCAAAAGCTCAATAAAATGGGTTGAACCTGACATGGTCTGTTATACTTTTTATTTGTGTTTTTTCTGTTAACTTTGACCCTAAGAACCAATAATTGGAGGGTCTGCTCTGCCGGAAATATCGCGAAAAAAAATTGTGGCCATTTTAGTGTATGCACCCTTTATTTTTTATCAGAAAAATGTGAAAAATGATTTTTTTCCCTCAAATCCTCAGTGGGTTTGGTAGGCTGTCAATAAATGCACTCCAGATACAAAGAACACATTTGCTGACAACATCCACTGAAAAAATAACTCTTAAAACACATTTCTACATGATTTTGCATCAATTTAATGCAAAAAATTAGGCGTTTTCTCACTTTTTTCCAATATTTTCATCTTTACTTCATTGGCAATCAACTATTCCCCCAAGTTATGACATCAGTCAATATGTCATTCTTTTCACCAAACAGTATACTCACTCCACAGAAAAAATCATAAAAATCCAACCAAAATCAATGGATCTGTCATGATTTCACTAATAGTTGATCAGCAGGCTCAGAACCTCAATAGAATTGTAGGCTACTCTCAAAATTCCGAAAGACATGTAGTCCATGAGCCAGGGGGGTTGATCGGTATCATCGGGGGAAAAAATGCTATCATTGTTATTTGGCAAGGTATACACCCCTTGTATTAGAAAAATCACTATAGCAGTGCAGGGGTGGTAGCGAAATCACTTTTTTCAGCTCATGAAGTTACTAACCCCCTAAGATAAATTCCGTTTTTGAAATCTGGTGTATATCTGGTTTAGGCTCATGCTAGGGATATTGTCAATATTCTATAATATGGTGCTTGGTATTGCTGGAAAGGGGACCTTTTAGGCTTTCATTTAAGCCCAGTACTGAATCTGTCTGACAAACACAGAGGTCACATGACTTCTTTAAACCAGAAATAACACACATTTTTTCACAATTTCCGCCTAAACTAAAAATCCGCCTAAAATCGCTGTGCCATGAAAGAACACCACGGACACAAAACTCAACAACTTCAATACTCAAGGCACTCTGATGACTCAGAAAATGTATAATATACCCATACTATTTATTTGTGAGAGCCTTAAATTAGACTTGTGCAGCCAGCACAAGTCTTCAAAATAGAATAGAGCCAATAGAATGGACAAATAGAATACCCTAGTCCAGGGCCAAATGTTGTAATAAAAACACTTGTAATTGGTGTAACAAAATGTTTCTATCATGTATTTTGATATTCACCCACTTTCAGTTAGAATGTCAGAATGTAGCTCATGCACTGAATGTTGATGGATTTTGACAAGGTTTTGTCAGTTTTGTGAAAAGATTGTTGGAATCAATCGCTGTAAAAATCTGTTATTGTCTATCCATTCTAAAAGTGCATCTATCCATTCTAAAAGTGCATCTATCCATTATAAAAGTCCATCTATCCATCATAAAAGTCCATCTCTCCATCATAAAAGTCCATCTATCCATTCTAAAAGTCTATCTCTCCTTTATAAAATTGCATCTATCCATCATAAATGTGCATTTATCCATTATAAAAGTGCATCTGTCCATTATAAAAGTCCATCTCTCCATCATAAAAGTCCATCTCTCCATCATAAAAGTCCATCTATCCATTCTAAAAGTCTATCTCTCCTTTATAAAATTGCATCTATCCATCATAAATGTGCATTTATCCATTATAAAAGTGCATCTGTCCATTATAAAAGTCCATCTCTCCATCATAAAAGTCTATCTCTCCATCATAAAAGTCCATCTATCCATTATAAAAGTCCATCTCTCCATTATAAAAGTGCATCTCTCCATTATAAAAGTCCATCTCTCCATCATAAAAGTCCATCTATCCATTATAAAAGTGCATCTCTCCATCATAAAAGTCCATCTATCCATTATAAAAGTGCATCTCTCCATCATAAAAGTCCATCTATCCATTCTAAAAGTCCATCTCTCCATCATAAAAGTCCATCTCTCCATCATAAAAGTCCATCTCTCCATTATAAAAGTCCATCTCTCCATCATAAAAGTCCATCTATCCATTCTAAAAGTCCATCTCTCCATCATAAAAGTCCATCTATCCATTATAAAAGTGCATCTCTCCATCATAAAAGTCCATCTATCCATTCTAAAAGTCCATCTCTCCATCATAAAAGTCCATCTATCCATTATAAAAGTGCATCTCTCCATCATAAAAGTCCATCTCTCCATTATAAAAGTGCATCTCTCCATTATAAAAGTCCATCTCTCCATTATAAAAGTCCATCTATCCATTCTAAAAGTCCATCTCTCCATTCTAAAAGTCCATCTATCCATTCTAAAAGTCCATCTCTCCATCATAAAAGTCCATTTCTCCATTATAAAAGTGCATCTCCCCATCATAAAAGTCCATCTATCCATTCTAAAAGTCCATCTCTCCATCATAAAAGTCCATCTATCCATTATAAAAGTGCATCTCTCCATCATAAAAGTCCATCTCTCCATTCTAAAAGTCCATCTCTCCATTATAAAAGTCCATCTCTCCATTCTAAAAGTCCATCTATCCATTCTAAAAGTCCATCTCTCCATTATAAAAGTCCATCTCTCCATCATAAAAGTCCATCTATCCATTATAAAAGTGCATCTCTCCATCATAAAAGTGCATTTATCCATTATAAAAGTGCATCTATCCATTATAAAAGTGCATCTATCCATTATAAAAGTCCATCTCTCCATTTTAAAAGTCCATCTATCCATTATAAAAGTCCATCTCTCCATCATGAAAGTCCATCTATCCATTATGAAAGTCCATCTCTCCATTATAAAAGTGCATCTATCCATCATAAAAGTGCATCTATCCATCATAAAAGTCCATCTCTCCATCATAAAAGTCCATCTATCCATCATAAAAGTCCATCTATCCATTATAAAAGTGCATCTTCTCCATCATAAAAGTCCATCTATCCATTATGAAAGTCCATCTCTCCATTATAAAAGTGCATCTATCCATCATAAAAGTGCATCTATCCATCATAAGTCCATCTCTCCATCATAAAAGTCCATCTCTCCAACATAAAAGTCCATCTATCCATTATAAAAGTCCATCTCTCCATCATAAAAGTCCATCTATCCATCATAAAAGTGCATCTATCCATCATAAAAGTCCATCTCTCCATCATAAAAGTCCATCTCTCCATCATAAAAGTCCATCTATCCATTATAAAAGTGCATCTCTCATCATAAAAGTCCATCTATCCATTCTAAAAGTCCATCTATCCATTCTAAAAGTCCATCTCTCCATTATAAAAGTCCATCTCTCCATCATAAAAGTCCATCTATCCATTATAAAAGTGCATCTCTCCATCATAAAAGTCCATCTATCCATTCTAAAAGTGCATCTGTCCATTCTAAAAGTGCATCTATCCATTCTAAAAGTGCATCTGTCCATTCTAAAAGTGCATCTCTTCATCATAAAAGTGCATGTCTTCATGTTCATTTTATGAAGTATACTTAAGTAATTTTCAAGTATATTTTTAAGTATACTTTATGTAGTAAGTATACTAATATCAATGTGTACTTGTAGTAAAATTGTGTACTATTTCAATACTGCTTGGGACTAAATTGGCTCACTTTTCGTATTTTTAGTATTTGTAAGAGTAGTAAACTAAGTACACAACTAGGTTTCTCATTTGTAATGCATCTGTACTACAAGTGAACTTATAAGTATACTAGTTTACTGTTTTAATACAAGTAGTAATTTTTTTAGTTTATGAAAGTACACACTGATGTGTACTCTCAGTAAACTACTAGTTTCGTAGTTTATACTGCAAGTGTACTTGTAAGTTTTCTTTAAGTAAACATAACATTATACTTTGCACTTAACATGTAACATTATTATTTTTGCACTTGAAAAATACCTTTAACTGTACTTTAAATTTAAAAACATGTTATTAGCTTCATGCATCCTTTTTTAATCTTAACACTTGAATGTCAGTAAGTTTCATAAAGAAAGGCAACATTTTAAACAAAAAAGTAGAATTAGAGTAAATTGATTTACACGACCAGTGGACTAGCCTACAAAAGAGTTAACACAACTACAAGACAAGTATACAGTACTTTGAATTCTTAATTATTCTTTTAAGCAGGGTTCACCAATCTCGGTCCTGGAGGGCCGCTGTTCTGAAGACAGCGGCCCTCCAGGACCGAGATTGGTGAACCCTGCTTTTAAGTATATCTGGATCAAATGATTGAGTTCAAGTACAGGCCAAATATACCCGGGCCCGTATTCATAAAGAATCTTAATGCAAAGAGTCGCTCCTAGTGACAAAATTCTAAGAAAATTCTTAGAAATGTGGCCGTTTACTCTTAAAATTAAAGAAAAAAATCCCAGTAAAGAAAAAAGTAATTCAGAAAGCATCTTAACCCTTAAAAGAGGTCTTAAGGTCAAAATTGTTAGGAGCACGGACGAGGACTTTTAAGAGGCTGAAGACTTTCTTCAGCAGAGGAGAACATGGCAGAAAGAAGAAGGAGAAGAAATCTGTTGCAGACAATGGATGACAGTGAGTTAATAAGACGCTAAAGATTAGATCGTGCATGGATCATGTTTGTGACTGATCTTAGAGACGCGCTAACATCTCCGACAGCGCAGAAATGCAATAGCGCCAGAAATGAAAGTAATCACTACATTACGATATTTGGCAACTGGGAAAATGCAACAATGCAGCAGTGTGTAATGTACACAGTCGCATGTAATTTCAAAGTGAAGGCTTAGAATAGACAAATCACAATTTTTTTCCTTCTTGGACTACCAGCCAATCACAGTCTTCAAAAGATTGTGTCATACATAGCAACGGGGTCAGCCCCGCCTCCTCACTAAGATGAAAGTTTTTGTCTTTTCCTTGCTCAGAGTTGTTCTCAGATTGGCCCCGAATCGCTCTTAAGCTAAGACTCCTACGTAAAAGTTTTTAAAGGAAAACTCCGGTCAAATTTAACATTGAGCTTATTTTTTTGTAAATTTGGAGTGCTGTTAATACAGAGAACAACGACAAAAATCGGTGTTGCCTACACCATTTTATCCACTTTTTAAAATTTGCACCCTGTTGACTTCAATGGGGCAAGTTTTAAACCTGCTTTTAGCCTCTTAACATCCTTGATGTGTCATTACAAGTGCACAGCCAATGTGAGTGATTCCTTCAGAGTGAACGCGGGTCAATCTGACTGCAGTAGATGTGAAAGATATGGATAAAAATGATAATAATTCAGCCAGCGCTCACATGGCTGTGCACTTGTAATGACACACCAAGGATGTTAAGAGGCTAAAAGCAGGTTTAAATATTGCCCCATTGAAGTCAACAGGGTGCAAATTTTAAAAAGAGGATAACATGGTGTAGGCAACACTGATTTTTGTCATTGTTCTCTGTATTGACAGCACTCCAAATTGACAAAAAAATTAGCTCAATGTTAAAATTGACCGGAGTTCTCCTTTAAGCAAAATTAAGAGTTTTCTGAGAGGATTCTTAGAATCTTTATGAATACGGGCCCTGGACTTTTCTCTCAGTATACATCAAGTACACTGAAGTGTAATTTTAAGTATATTTCTGAGAAGTACATAAAATGTAGACTGAAAGTATACTTTCTTATTTTAAGTTTAAAAGAAGTATACTTAGTGTGAAAAACACCAAGCTTACATTAGCTACTGCTACTATTCCCCACCAATTCACAAGCACAAGAGAAAAAGTATTTTGTACTTACATTGAATACCCCTGGAACTCAATGGATGTTGATTAAAGATGGTATAGTTATAGTGTTGTTATAACCAGTCAACTGAACCAACAATCTTTTCACAAAACTGACAAAACCTTGTCAAAATCCATCAACATTCAGTGCATGAGCTACATTCTGACATTCTAACTGAAAGTGGGTGAATATCAAAATACATGATAGAAACATTTTGTTACACCAATTACAAGTGTTTTTATTACAACATTTGGCCCTGGACTAGGGTATTCTATTTGTCCATTCTATTGGCTCTATTCTATTTTGAAGACTTGTGCTGGCTGCACAAGTCTAATTTAAGGCTCTCACAAATAAATAGTATGGGTATATTATACATTTTCTGAGTCATCAGAGTGCCTTGAGTATTGAAGTTGTTGAGTTTTGTGTCCGTGGTGTTCTTTCATGGCACAGCGATTTTAGGCGGATTTTTAGTTTAGGCGGAAATTGTGAAAAAATGTGTGTTATTTCTGGTTTAAAGAAGTCATGTGACCTCTGTGTTTGTCAGACAGATTCAGTACTGGGCTTAAATGAAAGCCTAAAAGGTCCCCTTTCCAGCAATACCAAGCACCATATTATAGAATATTGACAATATCCCTAGCATGAGCCTAAACCAGATATACACCAGATTTCAAAAACGGAATTTATCTTAGGGGGTTAGTAACTTCATGAGCTGAAAAAAGTGATTTCGCTACCACCCCTGCACTGCTATAGTGATTTTTCTAATACAAGGGGTGTATACCTTGCCAAATAACAATGATAGCATTTTTTCCCCCGATGATACCGATCAACCCCCCTGGCTCATGGACTACATGTCTTTCGGAATTTTGAGAGTAGCCTACAATTCTATTGAGGTTCTGAGCCTGCTGATCAACTATTAGTGAAATCATGACAGATCCATTGATTTTGGTTGGATTTTTATGATTTTTTCTGTGGAGTGAGTATACTGTTTGGTGAAAAGAATGACATATTGACTGATGTCATAACTTGGGGGAATAGTTGATTGCCAATGAAGTAAAGATGAAAATATTGGAAAAAAGTGAGAAAACGCCTAATTTTTTGCATTAAATTGATGCAAAATCATGTAGAAATGTGTTTTAAGAGTTATTTTTTCAGTGGATGTTGTCAGCAAATGTGTTCTTTGTATCTGGAGTGCATTTATTGACAGCCTACCAAACCCACTGAGGATTTGAGGGAAAAAAATCATTTTTCACATTTTTCTGATAAAAAATAAAGGGTGCATACACTAAAATGGCCACAATTTTTTTTCGCGATATTTCCGGCAGAGCAGACCCTCCAATTATTGGTTCTTAGGGTCAAAGTTAACAGAAAAAACACAAATAAAAAGTATAACAGACCATGTCAGGTTCAACCCATTTTTGAGACTTTGGCTCCCCGACTATATGGTTTCAATCCCATCCTGTTTGTACCCAATCCAGTGAACGTTTTGGAAACTGCCGGTGTTTGTTGCGGTTCTTCATGGCGAATGATATGAGTGTGAGTGATTTGTTCGTTGAAGTTTCAGTTGTTATTTTCACGCTGTGACGCATTCGGTCAGGCTGACGAGAAATCCTCATTAGGTTTTCTAATGTTGTTTTTTTGTTTTTGGTTGGTTTCAGCGTATTTTTGTACTATAGATGTAATTTAGTTGTATTTATTTTCGTATGTTGGGATGAAGGATATGGAGGGATTATTGGGTCAGATTTAAAACGAAAAGTCTAAAACTAAAAGTCTTAAACGAAAACTAAGTCTAAATTTGAAACTAAAAGTCTAAGTCGAAAACTAAAAGTCTAAGTCGAAAATGAATTTGGTATTTAGGATTGGGCATTTGGTATTTAGGATTGGGCATTTGGTATTTAGGATTGGGCATTTGGTCATTTAGGATTTAGGATTGGGCATTTAGGGATTTAGGATTGGGAATTTGGTATTTAGGATTGGGCATTTAATCATTTAGCCATTTAGGATTTAGGATTGGGAATTTGGGGATTTAGGATTGGGCATTTGAGGATTGAGGAGTGTATGCAAATAAGGAGGCGTGGCCCAAATACTGGAGGCTGGGTTTGAAATGGCTGGCGCGCAGAGGCACCTTATGGACAGCAGAGGGAGCTTCCAGTGCTAAGGAGCACACTGTAATGAAACCAAACAGAGCGAGTGAGCAGGGCTGGAGCGAGTACTGTACTTTATAATGTGATAACTTCAACTTAATGACAGCGTTGTAACATTTATGTGGCCTCACACACAAAGTCACCAGTGAAAGGAGAGCTATCGGTCTGACGACGAGAATAACTATTATTATTATTATTAATAGTGAGTGCGCGCGCGCGGCCGGGGCTCTCTCTCTCTCTTCTTAATATATATATGCCCTGTCAAGCCCGCCCTTGTTAAACTGACATGCAAATGATAAACTTTCACTCTATGATGGTTAAACTGTGCAATTAATCCGATAATGATAGGAACCACCTGTTTAAGCATAAGTTGTAATAGACAGCACACAGGTATAGTAATAAAGAAGCTGCTTGTCTCGTGCCACGGCTTTCACAATATCACTGTGTACTGTTACAATAGATCTGCGCGCGCACGCACTCACTAACAACAACCGTTGTCATTGTCAACAAGCGTCAACAAGCTTCCCCTTACTTTTTGACAAGCGTCCTTGACAGGGCGGCCAGAGCTTCTTTGCAGCTCAAGTCGGCGGCGTTGTGAACGTACAGTTACTGTTTCCTAACCTTGTTTTTTCTGATGCGTTGCGTTAAAATATATATATTTTTTACTTGGCTTGGTTGAATTCCAATGTAGAATGCGGTCTGTTATTTCTTGATAACAGACGCTGCAAAGTATAACCAGAGCCCGTCTACAGAGAGCCTTGGCACTTCCTATTAGCCCCATTGTATCGATCTTGGTTGCAGTTCCATCAGAATTCCACTGGAGGTGATCGCGGGCGAGTGCAGACTGAATGGGAGTCTATGGGGCTAGACGGCTAAATGTGTCTCTTTCACCCGATTGCCATTGAGAAATCTCAGATTTTATTGTAGGTTTTGCAAGTTCAACATGGGTTATAGGTCGAAAGTTGAATGAACGAGTACTTATTTCTTTTCGATGTCTTACAGGTTGAGTTGTTGTTGCCCATAACACGCTAGCATTCTGCTAATGACATTTTAAAAGACTTTTTAAACCAAATAAGTGGCTCTAAAAAATCTAACACCCAGCAATGTGTAATTTCTTTGCATCTCCTTTCGAATACAACATTCAAATTACTAGACAAAAAATTATATCCTGAGAAAAGTGGATTTTGAGGGTTTTTCGCCATAGACCTCCATTCATTCTGCACTCGCCTCCTTATTTGCATACACCCCTCAATCCTCAATCGCCCAAACCTAAAACCCCAAATTCCCAATCCTAAATCCCCAAATCCCCAATCCCCAGTCCTAAATGGCTAAATGATTAAATGCCCAATCCTAAATACCAAATTCCCAATCCTAAATCCCTAAATGCCCAATCCTAAATGGCTAAATGACCAAATGCCCAATCCTAAATACCAAATGCCCAATCCTAAATACCAAATTCATTTTCGACTTAGACTTTTAGTTTTCGACTTTTCGTTTTAAATCTGACCCAATAATCCCTCCATAGAAGGACGCTGTCGGCCGCGTTAATTAAGTGCTCTCTCTCCCTCATTATTTTTTATACCTTTCCTTTAGTCGTTTGCCTGTTTTGTTTCATACCAAAACATTAGGGCAAGTGCCATGTAGAGGACTTGCATTGCCATTTGGTAGTATTTATTTTAAGTTATATTAAAATGTTCAAATTTCCCAGTATGTCCATGTGGTATTATTTTTTTTTTTCTGTAATTAAGTTGTGATGTTTTAATGCTGCATCATCTATATACTTGTCTATATATATATATATATATATATATATATATATATACACACACTCTCACTCTCTCTCTCTCTCTCTATCATTTTTAACAAAGGATAATAGTTAATTTTTTAAGAGAAGCATAAATAATGAATAAAATTACTCATAAAACAGGAACATGACAATACCAAACAAAAAAAACAAAATTAGGCTGATTTATTAAGGAAAATGCATATAGTTCAGTCAGTGCATAAGGGTTTGCTTTAATTCAACCAAATGACTACTAATCAAACTAACAAAAAAACGTATGACAGAAATATATAGGCTAGTCCTGACATACAAAAACTAATTCTCAAAATCCCGAAAGTCAATCCGGAATAGCAGGAGGCCAGTCGACGTCTACGGACTGAAACACACAGACACAGGAAGGAGGGAATATTAGAGATTTTGGAGATAACGTGCATCTGTGACTCGTGATATTGCATATTTCATGAGACGCACCTCGACGTCCAGCTCCAGAATATCAGCGTCGGTGTTCATGAGGTCACAGAGGTTGGGTTTAGTGCGGCCGAAGTCTCCGTGCACAAACTCTTTAATGTAACTGCAGTGACGTCCGTGAAGGGAAACCACCACAATTAAAAGTACACTGAAGAACACTATTAATATTAATAATATTTCTCAATATTTCAGTTTTTACTAGGGATGCACGATATATCGGCCACCATATCGGTATCGGCCGATGTATGGTCATTTTTAATGTTATCGGTATCGGCCTGATGAGAAAATTTGGCTGATATATAAAAGCCGATAAATAATGTATTATGTCCTTCAGCTGAGACACTTCAGATTCACACTGTTCAACATGACGGTTTTGAATTGCTTGAAATATGATTGAAATCACTTCAAAAAAGTAAAAAAAAAACATCTTATGTGCAGCACAAGTCTGTCATATCAGCTACATAAAATCATAATGAGAACATTATAATTGTGTACATGACTTTTGGTTTTGTAATCAGGCTCTCAAAAATTACATAAAGATTTAGATTTAGATTTTATCAGCCAATATATCTGTTATCGGCTTTCAAATATAAAGAATTATCAGTATCGGCCAAAATGTTAATATCGGTGCATCCCTAGTTTTTACTGTTTTTTTTTCTTTTTTCTATCAGTCTTGGTGAGCAGAAGAGACAAAAAAATCTTTGAAGCAGTAGTGTAGATGTTTGTGTAGTAATTGTCAGTACCTCACACATAAGAACTATGTTGTGAATGTGTGTTTGGGAAGGATACGTCCCGGCCTGTGTGCACAGCTTCAAGGTGAAGTGGTGTGTGTCGAGGTGAACGGCGCTCATGGAGTGGACGAGTCTCTGTCGGACCGCCAGCGGCCGGCGATGCAGGACTCTCAGCGGAGTCTTCTGAGCGATCTTCAGATCCTAAACACACACACACACTCATTAGGACGTCTCTTCTCAAGCCTCCTACTCAAACAGATCACACAGCACAGAAAGACCTTGATGTTTCTGAGGAAGTCCAGATCTGTGTCGTCGATGGCTTTCTGAGTCCAGATGAGGGCGCTGTAGGTTTTGGTCTTCTCCTCTTCGCCCTCTTTCATGCGGCTTGTTGCATCCCTGCAGAAATACACTTGAAATTACTTGGGCTGGATCGAAAAGGTTGATCTCTCGATTCTCATTTTGATCAACCGATATTGATTGATAAATCCAAATAAGTTGTTAATTTTAGCCCTCAATATTATAGTATGGGGTTTCCTGTATAGTTTACAGTGTGTACTTGCCATGTACTGTACCTGATATATATCCAAATGCATCGATATTGAATGGAAACCGGAATTGAATCGACTTCATATCTTTACATCTTATATTTGTGCTTATAGACAACACACACGTATGCACACTCACACACTCACCTGGTAACAATCTGTAGGTGTCGTACTCTAATTTTGTCAGACGACTGGTTGATCGTCTGCAGGACAGGAGAGAACAGAAATCAAAATTCACATTTTCCATCCTTATTCCCAGAAATGATATAAAGCCAGCCAATCAGATTGCGAGTTTTGAAAAAGATCTTGACATTTTTATCAGCAATATGCATTTGACTGACAATACATGATCTCATTTTGGGACCAATTATACTTTCAAAATATCAGGAATTGACACACTGTGAGAGGACAGAACAGTACCAAACCGTTTCAAAAGGCTTTAATATATTGCAAGTATAAATGCACGAGTAATCATGACTGTTACTGATACTAAAGATTCCCGAAGAGCAGTAAAACTACACCTCCTGTAGTTGTTTGATCTCAGTCCTGCTGAATTTGGTTCGATGTGGGTTCAGAAGCTCCAGAGCGAACGGTCGACCTGAGAAACAACACGTCAATTAAAGCAAACACATGACCGCTTTGACACAAACCTCAATTGTGTCGCATATAAGGCAAAATTAGTGTGGAAAAAAGGTAGAGTGTGTGTTTTACCGTTTCCCAGAGTCCTCACATCCACGTCTTCTCGTCCGGAAGATGAGAAGTTAAAACCTACGCGGATGAGACAGGAAAAAAGACTCACCGGTAAACATCGCAGGTCTGAAATCGATCTGTGCATCATATACGTCACATCATATCATGTGCATCATATACGTCGTGCCGACACACACTCACCGTCAGCTCTGAAGGAGGACAGGAGCGGAGCGGCGATCAGCTCCTCCACGGATCCATCCATCCGCCTCTCTCCATCGATCACCCACGGCGTCTGCGGGAGCTCCCGGGAAAACTTATTGTACCGACCTGCGGAGACGGTAAGATTTGTTTTGTTTTTTTTTAAAGAAAATAATACTTTTATTCAGCAAGGATGCATTAAACTCATTAAAAGTGACAATTAAAACATTTATAATGCTAAAAAAAAATCTATTTCAAACAAATGCTCTTTTTAACTTTCTATTCATCAAAACATCCCCCCCCAAAAAAATATCAATAATAATATGAAGCAGCACAACTGTTTTCAACATTGATAATAATCAGAAATGTTTCTTCATATCAGAGTGATTTCTGAAGGATCATGTGACACTGAAGACTGGAGTAATGATGCGGAAAATTCAGCTTTGATCACAGGAATAAATTACATTTTAATATATATTACAATAGAAAACAGTTATTTTAAATTAAAATAATATTTCCCAATATTACTGTATTTTTGATCAAATGAATAAAGCCTTGGTGAGAAAAAATAAAAAAATCGTACCAACCCCATATATATATATATATAAAAATCACACTAAAATGGACAATTCAATTGACAGTCCTACTAACTTAGTAAGTATTTGGACGTACCTGCTATAAAGACAGACGTGTGGAGACATGAGGTGTCCAGCGCTGTACATCTGGTGTTTGGCTTCTTCGGGGGACATGGGTAATTCCTGCACACAACATCCAACATTTAAAGGGAAGCACCAAAAGCTGTCTCAAGCGAGCATGAACACCACAGACACTGACCGGCTGAACTTCTCATCAGAGATCTTCTCCAGAGCTTTGACCACCGCCATCCTGGTGAAGATGGACTGAGGGACAGAGACCCAGAGGATTACAATTACACTACTTTTATATTTCAAACAGGCACTTTTGAACTTTAAACAGGACCTATTATGCTTTTTTACATGTTCATCTTTCTTTAGTGTGTGATGTTGCTGTTTGAGCATGAAAAAGGTCTGAAAAGTTACAAAGTCACTCCGACAGGAGTTATTCTCTATATCAGTGTCACTGTTTCTGAACTCCCTGAAACGCCTCTATTGTAGTCTTGAGTTTCCTTTCAGGAACAAACACGTCACAATATTCCTCATTTAAATAATTCCCGCCAAAGGCATACACTAAATAAAGGGGCGGGACCTGGTTGAGTGAGTTAGTAGTGTGTTAAACTCGTGGTTATGGTAAAGGACGTGACATTTCCCAAACGCGCTCAAAGCGATTGACCAATCACAACACACTGGTCCAGCCGACCAATCAGAGCACAGTGTGTTTTTCAGAAGGATGGGCTTCATAGAGACAGGAACTAAACAGAGCGTTACAGACAGACTGGGAAGAGAGGAGCTGCAACAATGTCACCAAAAATTGAAAAAGTGCATAATAGGTCCTGTTTAAAGGATAGTGGAGAGAAACGGGAACGCAGATTGAGGACTGCAATCACAATATGGGAAAAATGGGAAAGCTTACCGCTTTGTTTTTGGTGGGTTTGAAACAGTCTGGACAGGTGTTCGCTCTGCCCAAAGAAAGACACAAACATGTTAATCAGAAAGTGACATCATTTGGACCCATTCTACATGATGACAAGACGATTATATTTACATTTATGCGTAAAAGCGTCTGCTAAATGCATAAATGTAACATGTAAATGTAAATACTCTAATTCCATATTCAAAATTGTGCAGCAAGTTGCAGTATCACCTGCATTAGTCAAGCTCAACCATTCGACCCTGCCATCAAACCAACACTTATGGTCATTGACCCACTTACAAGAAATGACAGTCCTCCTCGGTTTCTGGGTGTATAAACCCGACGCTCACTTCACACGGACTCTGCGGATCACAGAATGAAGATCAGAGATTAAATAACAGGCAATTCCTGACAGAAAGCCAGCAGTTTCCCAGCAGGAGGAGGACTCACATTGGCCAGGACAGCAGCTCCCAGTTCCTGGCCAATCTTTCCCTGTACGGCCCACTTGAACGCGTCCTTCACCTGGATGACATCATCTTTCCCTAAACACATGCTCTTCTCCCTGGAAACACAAAAGTGGAGTTAAACGCAGCCCAGGACAGAGGAGAACCCCTGCTTTAAACAGATGCGGTTGCTAGGAATGATGGGAAATGTGTGCTGCTCACATACCTGACTTCCTTTCTGACATGCAACCAGCAGGAGTGCTTTAAAAATGCACAGAGAAACACATTTTGTCCAGATTAGTATCATGAAAGTAGATGATAAACAGATCATCTGTGGAGGGCAGGACTCACCTCTCTAACGGACAGCTGAGCAGGGAGAGATACGGTCAGCACTAGACTGTCAAACTCAAACTGCTGCTTTTTCACAGCATCTGACACCTGTGGATGAAAACACTAAACATTACAGCCACACAGCAGCACAATACAGATATAAAAACATACCATAAACTAAAGAATATAGGTAACACTCTACAATAAGATATCGCTAGTTAATGCATTAACTAGCAACGAGCAATATATTTCTACAGCTTCTATTAACCTTTGCTCATGTTAGTTAATAAAAATGTTCCCATTTGTGTTTCTTCACAGTGCCTTCATTTTAACAGATGCAACTTTTAATCTTAAAAACGTTCTGTGTGATGGGATTCTTTGTAGATATTACCAAAATGATAATAAAAAGACACACCTGTTTAGCAAAAGTGGGATGACAGAAGTCCTGCAGGACTCCCAAACAGACGGGACAGATGTCTGAGTCCGGCTCAGCGGGCGTAACGCAATCCTCATCCACTCTCATGCGTTTACTGGGCGGGTCGTCAGTCTTGCCCTCACCAGAGGCATCGTGGGACTGCGGGCTGTTTTCCTCACTGACGAAGGCGAGAAGCTCCTTGTGCATGTCCTACAAACAGAAATGCTCATTAAAGGGGTGGCTGATTATGATTTAACTTTTCTAACTTTAGTTAGTGTGTAATGTTGCTGTTTGAGCATAAACAACATCAAGTTTCAACGCTCAAAGTTTAAAGCAAAGGTAGATATTTGCTTTTAAAGAAATTCCTTTTTAAGGACTACAACAAACGGCTGGTAGAGACTACACCACATTCCTCCTGGGTTAGTGACATCACAAACCCTAAAATTTACATAAACCCCGCCCCCTGAACACGATTTATAGATTATCATGACAGAATATGCTAATCAATGACTAGAAGATAACTACACATAAGCTACATAAATTCATCAACTAAACATTCAGAAGTGTCCTGTTGATTCTACATGTTGTCACTTCTTCTTGAGTCTCTCCATCATTGTCTGACTCCGGTTTGAACATAAAAAGCTAAAAGTTGTTGAAATTTTCAGTGCATGTCTGTGTGAGGTAAAAGGACACGAGCTGTTGAAGCTCCGCCCCCTGTGCCGGGAGCAGCAGCTCATTTGCATTTAAAGGGACAGACACAAAAAACAGTGTGTTTTTGCTCACCCTTGTGGTGGATATTTAATAGATAAAATAGTAAACTGTATATTAAACTAACCATGTTTCTAACATCTAACCGTACTTCCTTTTTCAGGCCTAACATGATAACACTTTGAAACACAATGTACTAAAATGTCCTGTCCTGTGTTTTTGCAGCATGACATTTTTGCCATACCCTCTTATTCTATAAAAACTGTTGTATTCATTTAGCTGGTGGGATTCTCAATGGAATTTGTCTGAGATCCTCCGGCCTTGCTTCTTGGGAGAGATTCCCTGAGAACTGCTCGGGAAGATCTCCTGGCCGTGATTAAAGCATTTAAAGGACATTTGCTGAGGTCTGTTTGTCAATTATTCCTGCGCAGGAAGAAAGCTGGTTATGGAAGCAAGTTAGTTAGGTAGACCATACACTCACCTAAAGGATTATTAGGAACACCATACTAATACTGTGTTTGACCCCCTTTCGCCTTCAGAACTGCCTTAATTCTACGTGGCATTGATTTAACAAGGTGCTGAAAGCATTCTTTAGAAATGTTGGCCCATACTGATAGGATAGCATCTTGCAGTTGATGGAGATTTGTGGGATGCACATCCAGGGCACGAAGCTCCCGTTCCACCACATCCCAAAGATGCTCTATTGGGTTGAGATCTGGTGACTACGGGGGCCATTTTAGTACAGTGAACTCATTGTCATGTTCAAGAAACCAATTTGAAATGATTCGAGCTTTGTGACATGGTGCATTATCCTGCTGGAAGTAGCCATCAGAGGATGGGTACATGGTGGTCATAAAGGGATGGACATGGTCAGAAACAATGCTCAGGTAGGCCGTGGCATTTAAACGATGCCCAATTGGCACTAAGGGGCCTAAAGTGTGCCAAGAAAACATCCCCCACACCATTACACCACCACCACCAGCCTGCACAGTGGTAACAAGGCATGATGGATCCATGTTCTCATTCTGTTAACGCCAAATTCTGACTCTACCATCTGAATGTCTCAACAGAAATCGAGACTCATCAGACCAGGCAACATTTTTCCAGTCTTCAACTGTCCAATTTTGGTGAGCTCGTGCAAATTGTAGCCTCTTTTTCCTATTTGTAGTGGAGATGAGTGGTACCCGGTGGGGTCTTCTGCTGTTGTAGCCCATCCGCCTCAAGGTTGTGCGTGTTGTGGCTTCACAAATGCTTTGCTGCATACCTCGGTTGTAACGAGTGGTTATTTCAGTCAAAGTTGCTCTTCTATCAGCTTGAATCAGTCGGCCCATTCTCCTCTGACCTCTAGCATCAACAAGGCATTTTCGCCCACAGGACTGCCGCATACTGGATGTTTTTCCCTTTTCACACCATTCTTTGTAAACCCTAGAAATGGTTGTGCGTGAAAATCCCAGTAACTGAGCAGATTGTGAAATACTCAGACCGGCCCGTCTGGCACCAACAACCATGCCACGCTCAAAATTGCTTAATCAATGAGAAATTGAACAGGTGTTCCTAATAATCCTTTAGGTGAGTGTATATTAAGCGTCGATTGGAGACGGCCCAGGTATTTATTAAGCGTTGATTGGAGACGTTAGGGATCGTCGATTGGAGACGGCCCAGGGAGAGCGTCGATTGGAGACGGCCCCGGTAGACTTAGTTAGGTTTAGGAAAAAATCTATGACACCCTCAAAAAGGTGACAATTTTAATATGCTGTGTAAAAATATCAATGGGGTATTTTGAGCTAAACCTTCACATACACTCTCTGCGGACATCAAAGACTTATTTTACATCTTGTGAAAAGGGCATTATACCACCCCTTTAATGCCTGATATATAAACAGTGATTTTGGGGAAGCGTTTGAATGTGAATTTATTTGTTTATGATTAAACGCCAAATCAGCAGCAATGGCTATATTCATGGCAATCAAAGGTTTCAATTGAATCAAAAATAATTATGATTTCAATCAATTCAAAACATAGTTTACATTCATGTAAGAATTTTTTGGTTGAGTGTGAAAGACCTCGTATGAGCGTCTGTAAGCGGAGCTGCTTCCCACACAGCAGAAGCGCAGGACACATCTCAGACAGCAGCCAGCGCTCAGCAGCTTCCTCACCACGGGACGGTCCTTCTCTTTCAGGGACAGCATACTGAGGGAACACGGCAACACATGTCACAGTGTGTCAGGATAGGATGATGACAAATGTGTAATTGGTTTATATACAGGGTTTGTAAAAGGTGCTTAAAGTGCTTTTATTACAAACAAACAACTTTAACGAGAATCATAGTTTCAAAAATTCAGAGTAGCGCCGTGATGAAGATTAAATGCATAATTTAACATATTAAAACATGTAGCATCTGTCCAAAACAATTCATATACATTATGGAAAAATTATAGTTAATCTAAAAATATATATATATATTTTTTAAACAGATCTTTTTCTTTTTCAGTAATTTATTTTTATTGCAACACACCCAAAATGCAATCTGAACATTTAAGAAAAATAAATGCATAAAAATAAATTGTCCTAGTTGTTATTTATTTTGAGAGACAAAGTCCTATCTAACGCTTCGCTCAACTACATGATGTCATTAATGTTCTTTTTGCTTTAATTATTATTAATAAAGACAAAATGCTACCTTGTATTTCCATAAATGTATTTTTACGATGCTTTTATTAACGTTAGATGTGTTGCATATTTACTAATACATAAAGTGGAAGTTGAAAGGACAAGGATGGGGGCAAAAACATCATCTTGATGATATAAGGACAAAATAAGTGGGAATATTATCGAAAAAATAATTATAAAAATGGACGTATTATAAAAGCTTTCATCAGTTGCACCACACATGATTTATATGACAAACACAAACAACACTTGTTTCATAGAATGACCCCTCTCTAAACATGCTCATCCTCCTGCTTACCTTCACTGGATCACTTCAATTCTCAGAGGAAAACAGTGGAGTTGAGCCGGTGCTGCTTCCACGCGCGAACGCGCACAATACCACATGTGTTTATGAACGCTGTGTCACTGAACTACGCGCTTTATATTAAACTCATTTCATCCTAAAGCATAGAAACCGCGCGAATCATATATCACACAATTACAATACACAAAATACTCAGACATGTGTATAAGGGGGCGTTGCAGACCACCTACAGCATATTTCCTCACTGCATCTTCGCGAGGCATGTTTTAAGACACCCCTGAACGTCATCCTCACGCGCCGCACTGTCACGCTCGGGGTCCTTTCTCTGCTACCGTCGCGACCGGTGGATCTGGAAGGTTCTGTTTGGGGAATCCGAGCCGAACGTTATCTGAACCCATCCGAACCGCAGAGACGGCCTAGAGACACCGGGACACGTCCATCTGCGTCTGTGAATTCCGTGGAATAAAACGGCATAAATATTAGCCATCATGCCTGAAGTCGGAGCGTTTCCAAGCGGGTATAAAAACAAAGGAGGTGCGTATGTGGACCGGGACAAACCCGCGCAGATCCGCTACAGCAACATCAGCGCCGGGAAAGGTGAGGAGATCCGCATTAAATCTGACAGAAACACTGACAGGGATTTGTTTTATTAAATTGCTGCACCTCATGATGTGCAGTGGAAGCGTGAGTCAGGAGAAGTCGCGTACCGTTATAAACATGACAATATCTGCACCAACGCTTTCATTTCTGCAAACGTGACCGTGTTTAAAAGCATTAGGAAAATGTCGCCATGTATGGTCATTATAATCACAATAACGCACATTCTCTCACTCACTCACACACACACACACACACTGGCGTCCATATAAGGTGTGGTCCTCATTTTGACAACACATGATGACTTTTACAGTCATGGACACTAAATGAGTATTCATGAATATGTACGTATGAATATAATCAAAGTATAAATATTGTTATTTTAGTGGAAATAAAAAAACGACGTCACATTTCATTCATTAAGAAAGTCTACATTGTTGCTAGAAATTATAACATTATTTAAAATAGTGTGTGTGTATATGTATTATAAAATATGAGGTAACTAAAATGCAAAGTAATAAGTTTTTATGTTTTTTTTTATTACTTTTACATTTTAGTTATCACATGTTTTTATATATTTTTAAGTTTTTAAACTTTTTTATTTATATATTTAATTTTATATATATATGCATGCATTTATCATTAATTTTGTGTATATATAATATATATTCTTTTTTTTTTAATAATGCACATTTTAGTTACCAAATTTATATATGCGTGCGGTGGAATATATATATATATATATATATATATATATATATATATATATATATATATATATATATATATATATATACACGTTTTTAAAATTAATATTTAAATTTTTTTTTATATATATTATATATTAGATTTTAAATTCTTTATAAATTTTCCATTTAAATATGGCAGCAGGTGTAATGATTAATGTTTGATCTTGTATTTTGATTGACAGCTGTCGCAGATGCCATCAGAACAAGTCTGGGCCCTAAGGGCATGGACAAAATGGTACTGTTTTTCATTGATATAAATCTCATCATATAATATGAAAGCTTTATGCTTCACTTGACTTGGCTGTGTATCAATAACTGTGTTTTCTGTGCACTGAATGAGTGTTTCTGTTCTCTGCAGATTCAGGATGGGAAGGGAGACGTGACCATCACCAATGATGGAGCCACAATCCTCAAACAGATGCAGGTGCTTCATCCTGCGGCCAAAATGGTACGTCATTAATCTCTATAACCTGAAGGTGCTGAATGAAAGTTTTTGTTTTAGATTGATATGATTTGCTAAGGGTTTGGGGGGAAATTCACACATGAATTGCGATTAAATTTTCTATCAATTTGAATTAAAAAAATCTTCTAAATGTTGATGTTATGTTGTTATTATTACAAAAAAGGCGGACATCAATAGAGCAGCCCATCAAGAACAGATTTTGAATTGAACATCTAAATGATTCCCACCCAAATGATTGCATGTCCAGGGTCACGTCTGGGGTATCATGTGGTGTATTTGCGTGTGTTTCAGATGGTGGAGCTGTCTAAAGCTCAGGATATCGAGGCTGGTGACGGCACTACATCAGTGGTGGTGATCGCTGGAGCTCTTCTTGATGCTTGCTCTAAACTGCTACAGAAAGGTAAGCTTTAGTTTCAATAAGTGTACTTTTTTATACATGCATGAACATGTTGGACATAAAATTAAACAAATTATAACCCTCTGGTGCATGATGTCATTCAGTGGACAGAGCTTTAAGTCTCCCTGTAGTCGATCATTTTATCCCTTAAATCTCATCTTTGATCACCAAAATGACATATTTAAATGTTTTACCTTAAAATAGCTTGTATGTAACTCTATACTCTTGCCTCATTAAGTATATACAGTTCTATGAATATGCAAATGAGCCTCGCATCCACTCACTCACTCAGCTCAGAGATCCGCTCGTTGACGATTACACGTTGATCTGATTGGTTACAAGGTAGTTTGTGACGTCAGAAACACCAGCGATTTCAAACCGTGTTTTTGAGACTGTCTTTGTCTGCAGTTTTAAGGAGAAAATGCTCAGCAATGGTGTCGACTTATGAATTTACACATCGTTTGTCTTAAAGCATATTAAAAACACCACATAGACATAAAACAACATTAAAAACTGTATTTAAAAGCCATTTTGGGGTGTCCTTTGACCTTCATTATTCTGTCATAGTGGTGTTTATTTATGATGACAAAAAATGGTCTGTTTTTCCTGCCAGGAATCCACCCGACCATCATTTCCGAGTCCTTCCAGAAGGCCGTGGATAAAGGTGTGGAGATCCTGACCTCCATCAGTCAGCCGGTGCTGCTCAGTGACAAAGAGACGCTTCTGAACAGCGCCACCACCTCGCTCTGCTCTAAGGTTGTGTCTCAGTACTCCAGCCTGCTTGCGCCCATGAGCGTCGATGCCGTCATGAAGGTCATCGACCCCGCCACCGCCACGAGCGTTGATCTCCGCAACATCCACATTGTCAAGAAACTCGGGTGAGACGCAGTATAAGTGTAAAACCTGGCAGATACGGTTAACTTTGAGAATGAAGGCACACCATAGACTGTAAAAACATATGCACGTAGTGTCCGTGACGTCACCCGTAGGTTTCTGAAGAGCATTTTTGAAGCCCAAAGTGGGCGGAGCTGACCTTCGCCATCTTGGCTGCGCGTCACTCCCGGATAAATGAAAATGGGCAAAGAGGCGGGATTATCTGAGGTGACGTGACGCTAACAGACAGCAGACAAACGGCTAGTAGTGAAGCAGCGGCAATCCACCTGTCACTCAAGTGGCCACGCCCTTAATTATGCAGAACTTTAAGGCTTAATATAATTTAAACGGATGAGTTATAAAAAAATTCACCCCCCTCACAGTTGTCATGAAGGGCAAAATTAGCTTTATAGACCAGAACCACTTTTTGTACCAGGCTGTAAACATGTTTTTTTCTGCTGTAAAGTTGGGCATTTTAACATGGGGGTTTATGGGATTGACTCTCTTTTGGAGCCTGTCTCTAGTGGCCAGTCGATGAATTACAGTTTAAGTCACTTCTGTTGGTTTCAAGAAAGAGACAGGAAGGTTGTCGCTTGAGACGCATGGAAAGGGATACAAATATTCCCGTCTTTATTCTGTTTCATATGTTGGCAGGTTATAGACAGTCTGAGGTTGCAAAAGCAAATTCATGGGTGTGTTTGTGTTTGCAGAGGAACCATTGATGACTGTGAGCTCGTGGATGGTCTGGTGTTGACTCAGAGGGTGAGCACTGCGGTGTCCCGTGTGGAGAAGGCCAAGATCGGCCTCATCCAGTTCTGCCTGTCTCCTCCCAAAACTGATGTACGTGGTCATATGCAAATGCATTTTAAAATAAAGAACTTGTATCTTCTTGCATCTATAGCACGCATTGGTCGAGATCGTAGTCATTGTTTTAATGTGTTTGTATGATGCTTTTGTTGGGACAGATGGACAATCAGATTGTGGTGTCAGACTACGCTCAGATGGACCGTGTGCTCCGTGAGGAGAGAGCTTACATCCTCAACCTGATCAAACAGATTAAGAAAGCCGGCTGCACTGTGTTGCTCATCCAGAAATCCATCCTGAGGTACAAAATCGCCACAAACCTCCATCACACAGTCACTGACAGGGAGGAAACCTGAAACACTAACCTTTCTATATACAGTAGTGGCCGGAAATGATGTCCAGAGGGGATAATTAAACAATCAAAATATGGGGAGAATGTTATATTGGGATGAATACACTAAACCTAGGCCTGGTTTCACAGACACGGTTTAGATTAAGCCAGGATTAGGCCTCAGGTCAATTTGGACATTTAAAGGAATGGTTCACTTTAAAATGAAAATCCTGTCATCATTTACTCACCCTCATGTTGTTTCAAACCTGTATGAGGTTATTTCTTCTGCTGAACACAAAAGAAGATATTTTGAAGAATGTCAGTAACCAGACAGTTGATGGACCCCATTGACATCCATAGTGGAAAAAAAAACTGTGGTTACTGACATTCTTCATAAGGCCTTTAGAAGCGGTTTTACTCGAGCTCTCAAGCTTGTTGGTCAGTGCATATGAAGAGCTCCAGTGGAATGTATCAGCCTCTGTCTCAACGAGTTTGTGAATCCCTGTGTGTTTCAGAGATGCCTTGAGTGATCTGGCCCTTCACTTCCTGAATAAGATGAAGATCATGGTGATCAAAGACATTGAGAGGGAGGAAATCGAATTCATCTGTAAGGTGAGACCAGCAGATCCAGCACTGTCGTGAAACCATTAAATGCTTGCTAACACTTGATTTTAAGGTGATGTAGTTACACATTACTACTTACTATAGTAATAACAGTAAATTATGCGCAATTACATGCAACTAACCCTTAACCAAACCCTATTCAGGTCATTAATATTGCTCTGTACTTACTCAAATAAGTTCTATGTAACTAAATCACCTTAAATAAAGTGTAACCAAATGCTTTTTAGTATCTAATACACATTCTGAAGTGGACATGCCTCTTCTTTCCCATCAGACTATTGGCACCAAACCTATAGCTCATATTGACCAGTTCACTCCAGAGATGCTGGGAACCGCCGAGCTAGCAGAAGAGATTAGCCTGGACGGATCTGGCAAACTAGTGAAGGTAACCCACCTTTTATAGCATAGATGCATCTCCAACTGAACATGTTTTGTTTTTCTCATGCATACAGGATGAGAAACAGAATTCATATTTAGTTAAACATATTGAGTACACGTACTCAATGCAGAGATTCAGATGTTTTCGTTCTCTCCGTGTTGGATAACGACAGCGGTGTGTTTGTGTTCGTAGATCACAGGATGTGTAAATCCCGGAAAGACGGTCAGTATTGTCGTCCGTGGTTCCAACAAGCTGGTGATTGAGGAGGCCGAACGATCCATCCACGATGCCCTCTGCGTCATCCGCTGTCTGGTCAAGAAGAGGTAACAGAGACTCCGATGGTTTTTATGCGTTTCTCAACACATAAACTGGCAGTTTTAGTTTCACATTTAAAGTATTACTTAATTTTTTTATTTTTTTTTAAGTAGGTTTATATTCAAATACTCAATCTCATAGGATTATTTATGCAGTGTAACTGTGTTCATGCCACCTCTGAGCTGCATTAAGCATTGTATAAAGCATCTAAATGCTACTTCAGATGAAGGTTCTGTTAAGATTTTGTTAGTACTGACCGATTTCATTTGATTGGTAACTATTGTCTCATTCTAATCGAATTTGATTAAACGTTAAAACGTTTCAATGTCACATTAGATAATGCATTAACTAACATGAACTAACAAGGAGCAATATATTTTTACAGTATTTAATAACCTTTGTTAATGTTACTTATTAGAAGTGTTCATGTTCGTTCACAGTGCATAAACTCATGTTAACAGATACAAAAATGTATTGATAAATGTCGAGATATTAATCTTAGTTTAAGTGCTGTAGAACTATTGTTGATTGCTAGTGTATGTTTACTAATGTAAACAAATAAAACCTTATTGTAAAGTGTTACTGAATGCACTCACTTTCGCAGATTTAATTATATAGTGGAGCAAAATAAAATTCATCCGGTTAAGGACAGAGTGTATAAGTGCTTTACTTTTGAGTCAGCAGAAGCTGTTTGTGAACTCGTCTCCCTGTGCATCTGCAGATATCTGATTGCTGGCGGTGGCGCTCCAGAGATTGAGCTGGCTCTGAGGCTGGCAGAATATTCCCGCAGTCTGGCCGGCATGGAGGCGTACTGTGTGCGCGCGTACGCCGACGCCCTCGAGGTCATTCCCTCCACTCTGGCAGAGAACGCTGGTCTTAATCCCATCTCCACTGTCACGGAGCTGCGCAACAGACACGCTCAGGGAGAGAAGACAGCCGGGATTAACGTCCGCAAGGTGTGGCTTTCAAGCACCCGCTCAATAGTGCCATCTACGGACTGAGAGCTGTAATGGCAATCAGAAAATGAATGCTTAACATGTGTTTTGGTCTCTCAGGGTGGGATCTCCAACATCCTGGAGGAGCTGGTAGTTCAGCCTCTGCTGGTCTCTGTCAGCGCACTCACCCTGGCCACGGAAACGGTCCGCAGCATCCTCAAGATTGATGATCTCGTGAGTGATTCATGTCTAATGAGTAAAAAAATACTATGCAAGTCAATAAGGACCATTAACTGTTTAATTTGCAGATGATATATTATCTAATTACATATGTATACTAATTTGCATAAATGTGCAAAACATTTGCTGTTTCATTTTGTTCACATACTAGTCAAAAGTTTTTCCAGATGGGATTTTGGATTTCCACTTTTTCAATCCATGAATCAGAAAATACTGTCAACATTTTCACATAAAAAAAAAAAAAAGACATGACGAACCTTCAGAATATAAATGGGAATAAAAGTGTAAAGTTGGGTGTATGTGGAGATATCTTGCTCAGTGAAGGAGAAAAAACTAATTTTTAGAAAACTGCCTTTAAAAAAATATGTATTGTGATCAAAATGACAGGCTCAAATAGATAAAGTGCAATAAAATGGGTTTTCTTTCTAGTCTAAACCAATTTATAAAAAGCCAAATAGCACAAAAACTTAAAATTGACCAGTGCATGAAAACCGACGCTTTTCTGTAGTATCTTGCCGTAAAGGACCATAATTAGTGCTGATTGTTGACTGTGAACGCTCAAACATTAATGACGTCTCATTTGTTCTGCAGGTGAACACACGATAAAGCGAATGTGTCTAGTGAAGGAAGATCCAAGTCCTCGCAAGAACCCTGTTAAAACCAACTGATCTGTCGCTGTCTGTAGCTGTTACCTGGAGTAATTTAATAAAGCATGTTTTTTGACACGGTAACTGGTTTTTGTTGGGGTTTTTTTTTGTCTTTGATATGTGGTGCATATAATAATTTATTTACATGGTGGTTGGTTGCTGAGGCCAGTGCATTACTGCATGTCAGGAAGTTTAATCTTATTAGCTAATCTGCTTATGTGATCAGAGACAGGGCTCTGCTGTGAGGCCTGAGAAAGTCTGAGATCAACGGCTGACCATCCTTATTTCTAATCAACAACCTTCGGAGTTAAAACCCAGTATTGTAGCACACAAAAAATACACCAGAATGGGACACTGGGTCACTAAAGTTAAATTGAGTGAAAAACTTGTATTACCTATCAACTAAAAAGAAGATCAACAACTTATGATATCAGTGTTGTCGAATGCACCTGCTGCAATGATCCAAATTGTGTTAAAATTGATTAAAAATTCAATATTATACTGTAATTTCCTTGGCGTTAATTTTATGGAATGTTCCATTCTATTAATGGGATAAAATCATGCCATAAAATTGCATGCTAACGTTTTTGGGCATAGCTGATTACGCTTTTGGTTATTAAACAAATTGTATTGATAAAAATGGTATTGTTTTTACAACCAACATTGTCAACATTTGACATTATATATTATGATTTTGCTTAACTTAAACGCATACCTCGGGTCTTTAGTGGCCCACCTCACTACCCTCCTCGTCATTCATTTTTTAAAAGACATCAACCTATAACAAGTAAAAATTAAAAGAATGCATGTTTTCCCATAAATTTTTTGTACAAATTGTATAGGGTCACTAACAACCTGAGGTGTGTAAATATATCTTTTCTGCACAACAATAATTGAATCTTTGACGACTGAATAAGTGCAATTCACATTTATTCCTCAAGGTGGCGATGTCTGATACACAATGATGAAGAGACGTTTCAGTTTCACTCATAATCACCGCAGGCAGAAAACAAAAGAATAGGAAGAATCATCAGCAAAACTTGAAATGGTTCAGTGATTTACTGCAGAGCAAGTACTGAACGCAATCAAATATTAGAGTCACTGTCACTTGATGGATCTGGTGAAGAAGCTGTCAGCGATCAAAATATTGATTTTGGAGATGTTGAGAATGATAGTCTTGAGAATATGTTTGAGATTGTGAATATAAGCCAGATGCTGAATGTATTGAGGAAATGAGCTCTGACGAGGACAGTGATGATGGTATAAAACATCTACTCAAATTGAACCCTTCCAAGCACCAAAAGGTAACAAAATATGCTTGATTTTGTTCTTCTGCAATTGTTACTCTATTATCAGTTTTATATTATCGCGACAGGTATAGATCCATCCGTGTTAGATATAGATCCAGGTCGACAAAGACCCGAATATGTAAAAATGATTGGTGAAACATTCATGCATTTAAGGATTAAAACAGTCATGAGTGTCAGGACCTTTAAGCTGGAACAGGCCAAAAAAAAAAATGTATATAAAAAACTGTTTATTTTTATTTTGCTTATATTGCTTAAAAAGGAGCTGGAAATAATGTGTACACTAATAATGGAAAATACCATCTGCCTTTTTAGATATACTAGTGCAAAAAATGCCCGTGCAAAATCAGTTTTTGTGTGTGTTTTTAGTAATTGTTGGTTTGGTGTGTTTGAGTGCTCATTGTTACAATTACACAGCAAAAGTTCAGTGACATTTTTATTTGTGCATGGTAGAAAGCATACAGTGAACTCCGAGAAAAAGTTATGCTTGAGCAAACAGTTTGTGAATAGGCAACTACAATGATGCCCGTGAAAGAGACTGTGAACGCATTGAATAGGATATGTTTAGTTGGTGAATAGCATAGGCTACTATTACACAGTAGCGATAGCGTTAAGCGCACCAGAATGAAATATAATATTCAGAAGTAAACAGCATAGCTGACTTACAGATTCAGTTTACAACCACAAATGAATAAGCGCCTCGATTCAGGGAGCAGTGCAAAGTGCCCGTGCAAAATCAGTTCTCTTACGAGAGGTTCTCTCGTATTGCGTAAGCTAGCTTACGCTGCGGGAAAGTCTCCTTTCACGAGATACTGAAGCCCAAAATTATCCTAATTTTTTTAAAACTTGTCAACGCAGTGCGGCAGCCTGCAGACCTAGGGCAAGCGAATCGCGTGCCCATTGGCTGCTCTGCGGCAACTGCAGCAGCCTATGGCTGAGCCTTGCGCGTGACGTCACGTCCAATGAGCGCGCTTGGCGCGCTTAGTGCGTCACAGCCCGTCATTAGGGGTGTGGCTTAGCGTATATAAGCAAGGAACAGAGGCTGCTTCGCTGATTTCTGTCTCTTCAGCGAAGCTCTTCGCATCGCTGATCTCCGAGGAAGCCGCCGTTGAATCCAGCGACCAGCACGCCGAGGATCTCAGCCTGAGGACGCCGGCCGCTCGCCGCCTTCAGCCTTCCCTGCCTGCTGCGCCATCCGGCACATATATCCTTTTCTGCTCTGTGTTGTGTGTGTGTGTGTCCGCCGCGACACACTTGCATCTAAAAGAGCGCGAGGCGTTGTTTCAAATGCCTCGCACATCCTGTGGCTCGTGCAGAGCCTCGCTCAGCGACGGAGACCGCCACGTGCTGTGCGCTCTCTGCCTGGGTTTTGACCACGCTGTTCGCGCTCTCTCCGAGGGCGGCTGCGAACAGTGTGAGGAGTTACCGATGTCGACCCTACGGGCTCGACTCGCTAAACTTGAAGAAACTCCATCTTCTCCGGCCGCTTCTTCCGGGCCACGAAAGAAGAAACGTCGCTCTCAAAGGCCGCCGGAACTGGACGCTACAGCTGAGCGCTCGCCGGAACCTCTCCCGCGAGCCTCGCTCTCTCCTTCCCCCCCACCCTTCTCCGACGCGCAGCGGCCGGCCACTGCCCGCACTGCCGTCGCCCTGGGGGACGATGCAGATGATGCCGCTGACAGCTGCTCTCTGCTCGCGTCTGACAGCGAGGAGTGGTCGGGCTCGCACCGCTCCGCCCCCTCGACTCTGGAGTCTTCTCGAACCCGCGCTAGTGTTGACGCAGAGCTTCTCCGCCTCCTCACTTTAGCGGTCGAGAGAATGGGACTGGATTGGTCCCCACCTAAGGAGCCGGAGCCCAATCGCCTCGACGGGTTTTTTCTGCCTAGCCGCCGCCCTGCGCCTGCCTCTAGGTCAGCACCCTTCCTGCCTGAGCTCCACGCCGAGCTCTCTAAGTCCTGGAACGCTCCGTTCTCCACCAGACTCCGCTCGCCAGTCTCCTCGGCTCTCTCCCAGGTGGACGGAGCCGCCGAGAACGGCTATAACGGCATCCCCGCCGTTGAGGATGCTGTGGCAACGCACCTTTGCCCGCCGTCTGCTAGATGACGCTCAAAGTCTGCCCTGCCGTCTAAAGCCTGCAGGACCACCTCAGCTCTCGCCGGCCGCACTTTCGCCGCCTCCGGCCAGGCTGCTTCCGCCCTGCACTCAATGGCTATTCTTCAGATCCTTCAAGCCGACCTCCTCCGTGAACTGGACGAGAAGGGCTCGGATCAGTCTGCCTTTACCGATCTGCGCAGCGCTACGGATCTCGCGCTGCGCGCTACCAAGACCGCTGCTCAAGCCATCGGCAGATCCATGGCCGCGCTCACCGTCATCGACAGACATCTCTGGTTGACGCTCGCGGACATGAGTGAGTCAGAGCGCGCTGTGTTTCTCAACGCACCACTCTCGCCCACCGGCCTCTTTGGCCCTGCGGTCAGCGGAATTGTGGATCGGTTCTCTGAAGTACAGAAGGCTTCGCAGGCGATGGACCTCTTCCTGCCCCGCCGTTCGAGCTCAGCCACAGGCCGCCCTCAAACTCAGCCTCCTGTGCGCAGCTCTAACCAGCGCTCTTCCAAGCCTCCCAGCGCTTCGCAGCGACGCCAGGGCAATCGCCCCAGGTCGCGCTCGACCAGCCGTCACAGACCGCCGCCCCCACGGGGCCCGCGGTCCAAGATCGTGTTGAAGCCCGAGCCCGCGAAGTCCTCCTAGCATCCGCAAGGAGGAAAAGATGGTTGAGTCCCGCTACGGCCGGACCGCCATCAAAACGCACAGCTCTGTCAGTCCCCTATGTTCAGGCTACTGCAGCAGCACACACCGCAGCCAACGAGCCAGTATTAACACTCGCTCGCCTGCACACAAACGCCGTTTTCACGGCGACCCAGATAAATCTCAAAAAGAGTATAAGTGCTTTAAGTGTAGAAAATGTGCCCACACCCATGTGCTCACTGCTTCACACAAGTACAATCCCCATGGTAACGCGCCCAGAGCGCTCTCTCATAAAGCGGCCACACACCGCTCGAGTTCTAAATGTAGTAAATGTGCCCACACTTCCGTGCTCACAACTACTCGCTGCTCGCTCTGTCACTCAGTTACCTCAATTTGCCACGGCTCAAGCCGCAGGGGTATTAAGTATAGAAAAAGTGCCCACTCCCGTGTGCTCACTGCCTCACACAGACCAGGTTCCCATGGCAACGCGTCCAGAGCGCTATCTCTTAAAGCGGAAACTTTCCGCTCGAGCATCAAGTGTAGGAAATGTGCCCACAGCCCTGTGCTCACACCTGCCCACTGCCCGCTCTGCCAGACAGGTTGCAAACCTCATAAAGCCCCCAAACACTGGCCGTGTCATAAGTGCAAATCCCGCGCCAGCTCACGAGCACGCGCGTCCACTTTCAGACACCATAATCCCCACGCCGCTCTCGCGCCTGGGATGTTTGACAGCAGTTCACGCTCCATCGTCCGAGATCGAGCTACTAAATTCTGCACAGTCGGCCAGCCCTGTTCTTCTGCCCTCGTGTCCGAGCATCGGCGGCGCGCGCGCCGCCCCGTCTTCTCTGATACAGGTTCCCCATCCCGCGCAACGCGGCGATCTGAACCCAGAGACCATTCGACCCCTAGCCATGCATGCAAAAGCATGGGAGGCTATTCAGGGCGCGTCAGAATGGGTGCTCAACACCATAAGACACGGTTATTCGCTCCAATTTGCTCGTCGCCCTCCGCGCTTTCTAGCGCAGACGGAAACGAAAGTGAGTTTGGAAACAGCACATCTGCTTCAAGCAGAGATAACAAAGCTGCTGCGAAAAGGGGCCATAGAACAGGTACATCCTTCCCTGAGCGAGTCAGGCTTTTACAGCCGTTACTTCCTCGTTCCCAAGAAGGACGGAGCATTAAGACCTATTTTAGATCTGAGACATCTGAACAAGGCTCTCATGAGACGGCCGTTCAGGATGATTACAACCAGACAGATCCTCGCGCAAATTCGCCCAGGAGACTGGTTTATCTCTCTCGATCTGAAAGACGCTTATTTCCAGATCCAGATAACTCCCCGTCACAGGCCATTTTTGAGATTCGCCTTCGACGGTCGAGCTTATCAATACACAGTCCTGCCGTTCGGCCTGTCTTTAGCACCCCGTACATTTACGAAATGCATGGACACGGCTCTCGCTCCCCTGAGGAGTCAGGGAATGCGAATTCTGAACTACTTGGACGATTGGCTCGTTCTAGCGCAGTCAGAGACAGAACTTGTGTCTCACAGAACAGCGTTACTCGACCACCTGGAGGGTCTGGGTCTAGCGGTCAACTGGACCAAGAGCTCGCTCTCGCCCCGGCAGTCGATTTCCTTTCTCGGAATAGAACTGGACTCGGTGGCGATGACGGCCAGATTGTCGGAGCAGCGCGCGCGCCGCATCCAGCGCCTCGCTGCATCCTTCAAAGAAGGCAACCGGGTTCCCCTGAAGGCATTCCAGCGCATTCTGGGGCATATGGCCTCAGCTGCAGCGGTTCTTCAGCTGGGTTTACTGCGCATGCGCCCGCTTCAACGCTGGCTGAGAACGCGCGTATCCCATCGAGCCTGGGCGACCGGCGGCTCGCTAATCAGAGTGACTCAGGTCTGTGTCTCAGCCCTGCAGCCCTGGCTAGCAGCCGAATGGTATCACACAGGAGTGAATATGGGAGTGGTTTCACACCGGAAAGTTGTCTCGACAGACGCGTCCAACCTAGGTTGGGGAGCGCTCTTCGAAGGCAGACCGGTCTTTGGCCACTGGTCAGACCAGGAGAATCTCCTACACATAAACTGTCTAGAGATGCTCGCGGTCGAGAAAGCGCTCATACACTTCCTCCCTTTCCTCCATGGTCACCATGTTCTAGTCCGCACGGACAACACTTCAGTAGTGGCCTATGTGAACCGCCAGGGCGGTGTCAGATCAAAGCAACTCTGCGCCCTGACGGAACGCCTCCTCGTATGGGCTCAGCACTCTCTGCGCTCTCTGAGAGCATCGCATGTGCCTGGCCATCTGAACGAGGGCCCCGACAGACTGTCCAGGGACAATGTTCCCCCTGGGGAGTGGTCTCTACACCCCCAAACAGTCCAGTCGCTGTGGCGCCGCTTTGGCAGAGCGAAAGTCGACCTCTTTGCGTCAAAAGACAACGCGCACTGCCCAGCGTTCTTTTCAAAGAGCGAGGACGCGCTGGCCCAGTCTTGGCCCAGCGGCCCGCTATATGCCTTTCCACCAGTCTCTCTGCTGCCTCAGGTTATCGAGAGAGTCAGGAAAGCGCGCCACACAGTGCTCCTCATAGCCCCGTTCTGGGAGAACCAAGCTTGGTTCCCGGAACTCATACAATTGGCAGACTCAGCCCCTTGGCCGATTCCGGTGCGGAGAGACCTTCTCTCTCAAGCCCGCGGCTCGATTTGGCATCCCCACCCAGAGCACTGGTCTCTGCATGCGTGGAGCCTCAACAATTACATGCTGATCTACCAGAAGGGGTGATGAACACGATCATACAATCTAGAGCCCCCTCCACGAGGCGGCTCTACACGTCTAAATGGTCTGTGTTTAACAAATGGTGCACTACCAAAGGGCTCAATCCACAGACATGTGGGGTCTCGCAAGTATTGTGCTTCCTTCAAGAGCTACTGGACGCGGGCAGGTCCCCCTCCACGCTCAAAGTCTATGTCGCGGCCATTTCAGCGCTCTCTGTTTCAGAGCCGGGCCGCGCATTAGGAAGGAACGAGTTTGTCATCCGCTTCCTTAGAGGAGCGAGGAGGATGAACCCCCCGCGACCCCCTTCGGTTCCTATGTGGGATCTTTCACTGGTCTTAGACGCACTGAAAGCACATCCCTTTGAACCCTTAGAAACTGTGGATATGAAATACCTCACGCTCAAAACCGTTTTTCTGATAGCACTGTCTTCAGTAAAACGTGTGGGAGACCTTCACGCGTTATCCACTAACGCTGCGTGCCTCGAGTTCGGACCCAATGACTCCAAAGTTATTCTCAGACCGAGGCATGGGTACGTCCCAAAAACTTTGGGCACTCCCTTCAGAGCGCAGGTCATTTCCCTTTCAGCCCTGCCGAATACTGGCTGCGAGGCAGATAGTCACCTCCTCTGCCCAGTTAGGGCGCTGAGAAGCTATATTTCGCGCTCCGCCGCCTTCAGGCGTTCAGAGCAGCTTTTTGTTTCGTTTGGTGGGCGCACCAAGGGTCTCGCCGCCTCGAAACACACTCTGTCCAGATGGATAGTCGATGCTATCGCAGCTGCTTACGCATCTAAAAACCTGCAGTGCCCCTTGGGCATTCGGGCACACTCCACCAGAGGCATGGCCTCATCGTGGGCGTGGTCCAGTGGGATTCCCATTCATGACATTTGTGCAGCGGCAGGCTGGGCCTCCCCCTCCACATTTGTTAGGTTTTACAACCTGGAAGTTCCCGCCTTGCAGGCCGAAGTGCTATCAGTCTAAGTCTCGCGTAAGCCAGCCCACTGTCTGTGCGCGGGCTACGCTGCTGATTTAGCTCTACTGGTTGAGCTGCACTATATGGAAGTGTTAGTTGGACCGGCTGTGCCGCTCCCTGCCCCATATTATGTGCTTGTGTACTGTGGTATCTTGGCCGCCCAGCTCCGCTTCGCGTTCCCTGGGCTCCCCATGGGACTCATTCAGGATGCTGGGCGCGCGCACGGCGTTGACAAAGGTGTTCCCGCAGCGTAAGCTAGCTTACGCAATACGAGAGAACCTCTCGTAAGAGAACGTACTCGGTTACTAACGTAACCTCGGTTCTCTCTAGAGAGGGAACGAGTATTGCGTAACCCGCCGTGCTCTCGCCACGAGCTCATTTTCGCTTCATGCGACAGAAACCAGCGAAGCAGCCTCTGTTCCTTGCTTATATACGCTAAGCCACACCCCTAATGACGGGCTGTGACGCACTAAGCGCGCCAAGCGCGCTCATTGGACGTGACGTCACGCGCAAGGCTCAGCCATAGGCTGCTGCAGTTGCCGCAGAGCAGCCAATGGGCACGCGATTCGCTTGCCCTAGGTCTGCAGGCTGCCGCACTGCGTTGACAAGTTTTAAAAAAATTTGGATAATTTTTGGCTTCAGTATCTCGTGAAAGGAGACTTTCCCGCAGCGTAAGCTAGCTTACGCAATACTCGTTCCCTCTCTAGAGAGAACCGAGGTTACGTTAGTAACCGAGTACGTTTTTGTGTGTGTTTTTAGTAATTGTTGGTTTCTTGGTAAAGAAAACACATTTTTACTCAAATTAATCAAAATGGATTTATCACGTTTTGGAACCAAACTATAATATTCAGAAGTAAACAGTGTAGCTGACAGATTGTCAGAATGTTTATTTTTAAACCACAACCTTCTTGGGGCTTCTTTGACCGATGTTTATTTTTAAACCACAACCTTATAAAAATGATATTTTTAACGATATCTTTTGCATTTCTCATCCAAACAACATCAAACTTGGCACTGCACTTACTCGTGCCCGTAGCGAGACACCTGTCGAGTTTGAAATCAATCGGACTAACGGTTCGAGAGATATGCGGTTAACAGACACACACACAGACAGACGTTTCTGTAATTTATAGATAGACTAGTGCAAAATACCCGTGAAAAATCAGTTTTTGTGTGTGTTTTTAGTAATTGTTGGTTTGGTGTGTTTGAGTGCTCATTGTTACAATTACACAGCAAAAGTTCAGTGACAATTTTATTTGTGCATGGTAGAAAGCACAAAGTGAACTCTGAGAAAACGCTATGCTTGAGCAAACAGTTTGTGAATAGGCAACTACAAATGATGCCCGTGAAAGAGACTGTGAACGCATTGAATAGGATATGTTTAGTTGGTGAATAGCATAGGCTTAGTAGTTTACACAGTAGCGATAGCGTTAAGCACACCAGAATGAAATATAATATTCAGAAGTAAACAGCATAGCTGACTTACAGATTCACTTAACATCCACAAATGAATAAGCGCCTCGATTCAGGGAGCAGTGCAAAGTGCCCGTGCAAAATCAGTTTTTGTGAGCTGATTGCCGTCAAAAAAGTTCAGAAGATATTTCTTAGTGATGGCTGATTTCAACAGTTTCAATATGATAAAAAATAACTTTTATATTGATTCAATGGATTAATTGCATTTTGAAAAAAAAAAAAGTGTCATGAATTTATTGCATTTTTTGGGGGAAATTATTGCATTTTTTGGGAAAAAAATATTTGCATTTGTTATGTTATTATAACCTAAAGATGCTATGTGAAAGTTTGAAACAGAAAATAGTGGTTTTCATCTTGCCACTTTCTTGGTAAAGAAAACACATTTTTACTCAAATTAATCAAAATGGATTTATCACGTTCTGGAACCAAACTATAATATTCAGAAGTAAACAGTGTAGCTGACTGAGTGTTTATGTCAGAATGTTTATTTTTAAACCACAACCTTATTGGGGCTTCTTTGACCGATTCAACCCTCTAATGTCAGAATGTTTATTTTTAAACCACAACCTTATAAAAATGATATATTTAACGATATCTTTTGCATTTCTCATCCAAACAACATCAAACTTGGCACTGCACTTACTCGTGCCCGTGGCAAGACACCTGTCGAATTTGAAATCCATCGGACTAACGGTTCGAGAGATATGCGGTTAACAGACACACACACACACACACAGACACACAGACAGACAGACCATTCTGTAATTTATAGATAGATGTAAATAGACGTATAACTCAAACACATCGCTCTGTTTTCAAGCCTCAGAAATAAACTGCTTTTCTAGATGCGCGCTCCCGCGGCTCAGCGACGTCACTGCGGCTTCCCGACGCTACGCGGTCGTCAAGGAGACGCGCACCTGTTACAGTCAGGGAAGCAGTCAGTCTTTACTTGTTAAATTATACTGTTATTAAATCTACCAGTCTGGGAAGAGAGACAGATATGGAGAAGTCCCACCGAACGAATGTCCTGGTGACGTCCTGTCTGAAGACGCCGGTGGACCCGCACACTAAAGTCCCGTTAGCCCAGTATGAGAGGGAGCGAGCACTGGACAACAGGCACTATGAGAAAGAGGTGACTAAAAAAACATACTGAACTGCATTTATTATTGACTAAAGTATGAAAGAAAGTCCTTTTAATTATATTTTTGGGGTTTTGCTTTAGGGCCAATATTGCACAACATACATTAGAGATATTTCACAAAGCGAAACACGCTAATTCAGAGGTTTTCAGTCAATGTCTTCCTGGCAATATCCATCGTTTGGGCTTAAACATTATTTATTTACACAATGTTGAAAGTAATAGTTGTGTAACAGACTAGGGGGTGGTTAAGCATCTCACTAATGATGAAGAAGAGAGATTAACCTCCTTTAGTTGTATCGAGGTTCAATAAGCATGTTATGCTAAGGACATCAGTAGGAAAAATCAATTGACCTGATGTGATTGTTATGACTGAATTTACTTGTATAAGTATACTAAATAAATAAACACTTAAGGGGAACAAATATTCACAAGTAAACGTTTTATTTTTTTATTTTTTATTTTTGCAATAAAGCCAACATACATGTCCTAATTTAGCTACACATGTGTAATATGCTGTAGGTTTCTTCTCAAATATGGTGAAGAACCGTGAGACAATATAATGCATGAATGAAGAACAATCTGCCATCTGGCCCTAAAGACGACAGACCTGCAGATTAACAGCTTACACACACACACACAATTATACCGACCGCACACAACTGTTTTCCAGAGAAGAATTTCATGAAAAAGAGTCTGACGTATGAAAACACTTGAATCTCAATCTACACTCCTTGATTTCAAAGCATACACTTTTGTTTGTCAGTCAAAGGATCAAAATCTTTAAGAATTGGCGAGATATCTTACATTAACTCTATGTAAGAGCAAGGCATATAGTAGGCCTACCAAAAAGTATTTTTTGCCCCAAATATCAATGAAATAGGTATGTATTTACATTTATTCTTAACCTGCTATATGGACTTCAGTGAGAAGATGTATGTAAGCAAATCAGCCAGTGGTCGTTGTGTGTATCTTGATAGATGGAGTATGACTCTGGATCGGAGCTGTTGGCTGATGATGCTCCAGCTAAAGACAGCAATGCTCTGCTGATCAAAGACTACCGTGTAACGGGCGATCACATCGACCTCAGGGAGTTCTACTTCTCAAACCAGGAGTACTACCGTAAACTAGAGCAGCTGAAGACGGCTCATCTCCAAACCATGGCTGAACTCGAACACATGTATCGCAAGAAACTGGACCTCAAAGGGGTGAGCGATGCGGACAACACTGATCGGATCAATCTGTGAGTTTATACATCTTTTCATAAATACATTTGTAGTGACCCCAAATTTTTAAATAGTAGTGTATAACACAACATTCCTTCAGCTTATTAACAGAATGAAAATGAGATATTTATTCAGATTTTTTTTATACAGTTCCCCAGATAGAACCGGTGGTCTGAAAAAAGCCCAGTCTGCTCTAGAGCTGCGGAGGACTTCAGACTCCTCTGACCTTTCTGATGAAGAGTGCATTGATGAAAACGGCCAAAGAGATGGCAACACAGAGAAAGGCCTTCTTGTCTCGCCTAAAGAGCACATTAAGAACATGTGGCATGACTTCAGTGTCAAAAATCTTTCTCCGCCTCAACGGCAGCCGTTTTCATCATCCCTGCGGAGCTTGCCCGCTGACTGCCAGACTGACTGCAAACCCAAAAGAACGATTAGGGGTCAACGGCTAAATAAACGCAAGCAAACCGCAGACGATTATTCGCATCCGAGAGTCACGGTTCCCAAGCCTTTCCAGATGACCCTTCGTGAGCTTGAACTGCGCAAGAAGGGCGTGAAATCCCGCTCTGAGATCGAACGAGAGAACGAGGATCTCCGACGCCAGTTAGACGAGCTTACCGAGTGCCAGAGAAAGTTTCGTGCCAGTCCGATGCCCGCGCACGTGCGTCTCGCGCTCTACGAGGAACAGCAGGAGCGCGACGAGGAGCGCCGGCGGCTCCATCGGGACATGGAGCAGAAACGCCTACACGCCTCGCAGAGACCCTTCAGCTTCCTGGAGCGCGAGCGCCTGAAGAAAGAGCGGAAGGAGGCCAAGCTCCACGAGAAAATGCTCAAGCACGTCAAAGAGGAAGAGGAGAGGAAAAAGTGCCCGTTTAAGGCTAAACCCGTCCCGCGGGCGGTCAGGGAAGCAGCGTCGGGTGAGCAGCAGAAAGAGGAGGAGCTCTACAGGGCGATAAAGATGCAGATGCGGGCGAGAGAACTGCTTCACAACGCATCCATGCCTCCTAGCATGCTAGCACGGCATCTCAGCGAGAAACAGACGTCGAAGGCCGTCCAGGACAACGAACCGGCCCACCAACCCAAAATCAACACTGAAGTTCCAGACTTTGACGCCAGCTACAGGAGGTTTCGTAAGCAGCTGGAGAAGACCAGAGAAGTGCGGCCCGTGACGGCATGCAAACCCTTCCAGCTGCGTACGGCTGACATTGCCTCGCACAAAGAACGCATCGTGGCAGAAATCGAAGCAGAGATACAGAGTCCGAAACTGTCCCGCTGGCCGTTTGTGAGCCCACGCGTCCTCTCGCCTTCCTCATCCCGTTGCTCCTCGCTGTCCGGAAGCCAGGAGTGCTTGACCGCTAAGATCACGGATACAGCCAAGAAACGGCAAGAAGCTGTGAGGTAACCATGATGCCCAACCCTGCTTTACACCCGAATCCCGCTAGAGCTTTCCAAGTGAAATCCTGTGTCTCCGGCTTTTGGGAATTCCAAAGCTGGAATTTGACTTTCCCTGCCAGTGTGTGTCCCGTTAATAACCCCATGAACAGTAAAAGACTTTACTGAGATGTAGATGCCCCTGAATCCTTTCGCTGCCTTCAAGTCCTCCTAGGAGGTTCAATAGGATTGATTTTGGTCCAAAGTGTAGAAATCACAAAGACTTTTTTAAAATCCCTATTGGAGAAATACTTCTGGAACCAAGGCTGCTGAAAAAGTGGACGGCCACTGACGGACTCTATTGCTGCCATATGGCAAAAAAAATTAATACTAATAAGAGTAACATGCTTTTATGAATTTAGACAAAATGAAGCACAAATGATATGATGGAAATGCAGAGGGAATGAGAGAACGTGTAGTTTTGTCATGCAAGCTCATCAATTCATAATCCAGGTAAATAAGTAGTACTTTCTAGCAAGCTTTAGAGCAACTCTTTATCAATAGTACAAAACTAATCAGTAAATCGACTATTTACAATGTCCAATCAATTGACAACTCCCAACTTGTTTGGCACTTATTTTGGCACTCAAAGAGTTTCCCACTATAAAGCATTACATAATGGTGGCACAGATGTGTGTGCATGTTAAAAAATACAGTCACTGTGACGTGACTTGAAGGCAGCATTTAGCCCAAACCCTGTCCCTTCCCATAGCGCCGTCATCCCATGAGTGGAGTCCCTCCTTCAAAAGTTCAGTTCTGACAGCTCTTTACTCCTACGAGTAGAAAAGTTCTCGAGCAAAGAAAGCAGACCGAAGACGAAGAGGAGAAATGGAAGGAGAAGCAAAAACAAAGAGAGAAGAGACTGCAAAAAGTGATCACAAAGAGAGCCCAGGCAAACGATCCGCATGTGGCCCTGGCTCAGACCTGCCCGTCCAAACTAAAAGAGTTTAGGTAAACACAGCTGTAATTACATTCAGGTATTTATGTCTGTACACAATAAGTGCATTGTATCAAATGATTCATTTAAATGGTAGCACTTTATTTTACAGTCCTGTTCCCCATGTACATACTATGTACTACTTATAATAATTGCAATAACTGGGTATAATAACCTACAGTGGGGAGAACAAGTATTTGATACACTGCTGATTTTGCAGGTTTTCCCACTTACAAAGCATGTAGAGGTCTGTAATTTTTATCATAGGTACACTTCAACAAAAATCCAGAAAATCACATTGTATGATTTTTAAATAATTAATTTACATTTTATTGCATGACATAAGTATTTGATCACCTACCAACCAGTAAGAATTCCGGCTCTCACAGACCTGTTAGTTTTTCTTTTAGAAGCCCTCCTGTTCTCCACTCATTACCTGTATTAACTGCACCTGTTTGAACTCGTTACCTGTATAAAAGACACCTGTCCACACTCAATCAAACAGACTCCAACCTCTCCACAATGGCCAAGACCAGAGAGCTGTGTAAGGACATCAGGGATAAAATTTAGGGCTGCACGATTAATCGCAATTTCCATGTAATCGCACTTAAATCGAGATCGCTTATCGCGATTTTAAAATCGCAAAGGCTGCGATTATTTTTTATGCGCAGTTTGTCATTGATGTACGGCTCTGTAAACGCTGCTCCATCTGAAAGCACTGTGAGTTTGAGTCACTTATAACGTGCATTTGAAAAAAACAACAAGAGTCAAATATCTTTCCAAACACGAGAATCATTTATGAACCTCGTTTTAATAACATGCAACATTTAATAACATGCATTTACTCCAAACTCACTTCATAAGGACAGTTGAGCTCCTCCTTCTGTGAGATGATGAGCTTCTGACACAGAATAAGGCAGTTGTGCATTTATAAGTCATGTTTAATCAAAGCGTTTCAATCTTCTCACTATTCAGCTACAGCGACAGGGATTTCCTGGAATGATGCGCCGTTATTGTACTTCTGCGGCGGGGCATATTTAGCGTGTTTGCGTGAGAGCGCCCTCTGGTGTTCAAATGGGGCAGTGTTTACTACCGATCAGCCGCACTCCACTGACAAGCTGCGCTTAAAATAATCGCAGCCTTTGCCAAATCGCGTGCGGTTTTATTGCGATTAATCGTGCAGCCCTAATAAAATTGTAGACCTGCACAAGGCTGGGATGGGCTACAGGACAATAGGCAAGCAGCTTGGTGAGAAGGCAACAACTGTTGGCGCAATTATTAGAAAATGGAAGAAGTTCAAGTTCGGTCTGGGGCACCATGCAAGATCTCACCTCGTGGGGCATCAATGATCATGAGGAAGGTGAGGGATCAGCCCAGAACTACTCGGCAGGACCTGGTCAATGACCTGAAGAGAGCTGGGACCACAGTCTCAAAGAAAACCATTAGTAACACACTACGCCGTCATGGATTAAAATCCTGCAGCGCACGCAAGGTCCCCCTGCTCAAGCCAGCGCATGTTCAGGCCCGTCTGAAGTTTGCCAATGACCATCTGGATGATCCAGAGGAGGAATGGGAGAAGGTCATGTGGTCTGATGAGACAGAAATAGAGCTTTTTGGTTCTAAACTCCACTGGCCGTGTTTGGAGGAAGAAGAAGGATGAGTACAACCCCAAGAACACCATCCCAACCGTGAAGCATGGAGGTGGAAACCTCATTCTTTGGGGATGCTTTTCTGCAAAGGGGACAGGACGACTGCACCGTACTGAGGGGAGGATGGATGGGGCCATGTATCGCGAGATCTTGGCCAACAACCTCCTTCCCTCAGTAAGAGCATTGAAGATGGGTCGTGGCTGGGTTTTCCAGCATGTCAATGACCCGAAACACACAGCCAGGGCAACTAAGGAGTGGCTCTGTAAGAAGCATCTCAAGGTCCTGGAGTGGCCTAGCCAGTCTCCAGACCTGAACCCAATAGAAAATCTTTGGAGGGAGCTGAAAGTCCGTATTGCCCAGCGACAGCCCCGAAACCTGAAGGATCTGGAGAAGGTCTGTATGGAGGAGTGGGCCAAAATCCCTGCTGCAGTGTGTGCAAACCTGGTCAAGAACTACAGGAAACGTATGATCTCTGTAATTGCAAACAAAGGTTTCTGTACCAAATATTAAGTTCTGCTTTTCTGATGTATCAAATACTTATGTCATGCAATAAAATGCACATTAATTACTTAAAAATCATACAATGTGATTTTCTGGATTTTTGTTTTAGATTCCGTCACTCACAGTTGAAGAGTACCTATGATAAAAATTACAGACTTCTACATGCTTTGTAAGTGAGAGAACCTGCAAAATCGGCAGTGTATCAAATACTTGTTCTCCCCACTGTTAACCTACCCCTAACCTTAACTCATGTAGCTACCTTATTACCAAGTACTTTCTTAGGTAAGTGCATGTACTGTCAAATAAAGTGCAACCGATTTCAAAACAGGTTTTGCTCAGAATTATGCATTTACTGTATATACCCATACTAATTGACCACTTGAACATATGTCCACATGATGAAAACTACCTAAATTGACAGAAACCATTTTATTTTTTATGAAGTATATTCATAAAAAAAATACTTTTGAATCTTTGGGAAAATAATACTTGACATGTAATTGGATTTTTTTTTTTTGGTCTCCCATTGAATTACATGGAGAGGGTGGGGTTTAAGACCTATACCACAGCCAGCCACCATGGGGCTTTGGCTTCACTTTTCAGGACTTGAAATTTGCATTTATTCATATCAATGCTTATATACTGTACATGTGCTCATGGGACCAGGAAACAAGATCTCCAGAGACAGAGAGAGTTCCAGCAAGAGATGAGAGGAATCCAGGAAAGAGTGAAGGGAAGACCTCTGCTACTGGAGCAGGTTGCACAGGTGAAGAGCGCGTGTTTGTTTGTTTGTTTGTTTGTTTGTTTTTTACATTTAAAAAAAATGACTAAGAAAAAGTTTCCTTTTTGGATTTTTTTTTGTGCAGATTTTTTTGATTTGATTATTTAAAAAATAATAATTAATTTATTTTACTAATAAATTAATAAATTATTTTTTTTACTAATACATTTTCTGGAAATGTTTTGTGCAGCTCTTTAAGTCAAGTCACCTTTATTCATATAGCGCTTTATACAATACAGATGGTTTCAAAGCAGCTTTACAGTGATAAACTGGTAAAAGATGCATTTTGGCTGTTGCTCAGCTGAAGTCAGTTCAGTGTTGATTCAGTTCCGTTGTAAAGATCATCAAACATTAAATTAGTTCATTTCATCTATAAAGCAGTTCTGCAAAAAATTATGCCATCGTCCAGCTCAGATTCAGTACAGTCAGATCAATAATACTGTTGAATATTAAGTGAGAGGACAAGCATCTCAAAGATATCTACAAATTATGTTGATGAAAATTATAATGTAAAGCTCCCTCTCTCTCTCTCTCTCTCAGATGAATGCTAAGAGAGCAGCAGAAAAGCTCTATTCTGCCACTTTGCATGGATGTGGTCTGAGTGAGTCCTTCATCAGCAGTAAAGCTCCTAAAGCCTGGACATACAGACAGACTCCAAGCCCTGCCCACTCTGGCAGCCAGACTCCTCCCACATACAGGTATGACAGGTGAGATATCACTCACACACAGGTATGAGGTGTGACACATACAGGAATGTGCAATAAACTTCCGTATTCTGTAAAACAGTTTGCATCACTTCCATCTTTGTTGTATATGCTTTGTTATATATAGAGCTGTTTTACTCAAGATATAAGGAGCGAGCAAAGATGAGCATAACCGATGTCCATCACATATGCAGACTGATAGATATGTCCATAGATATCACCATCAGTTCATACTGCCGTTTACACTTTCTCCCTCAAGCGGATGCAATGAGACCTGTTTTCCTGTTTGTTCATTGATGTTCGACATAAAACCTATTCTGTGATGCATTTTAAGAGCATATTTAAAGGAATTATTATCTTTCTCAGAGCCTCTGAATTGTTTTCATTCATTTTTCCATAGTAAAAGCAGACATGAAGATCACGAGGACCTTCCAAACTCGCGGGATTCTCTTCTCGATGATTATCCAGATGATTATGAGGAGTATGACCACGACATGGAGGCAGGACACATAGACAGAGATGGGGATGAGAAACTCAATGTGTATCATGACAGTGATGAGGAAAAGGGCAATGATGAAGGACACTCACATGGTGACGAGTTGGATTTTGAGGATGACGATGAACAGGATGAACGTCATGAGGACGATGACATCATCAGTAAGCACAGCCAAAGCAGAAGGGGTAGCGAAAGTAATAGCAGTCAGCATAGCAACAGGAGCAGAACAGGTAGTGTTAATTAGTTAATTCACTAAGAAAAATGAAAAGATCAGAGAAGTGATGAGAAACAGAAATGACCCTAGTGGAGAAGACTGGTATTTTCCTAAGATATGTCATTTGCTTCTGGGTATTTGATGTGTTTTTGAACTGAGCAAACCTCCATAGTAAATTGTTGTTGGATACATGTATAATAGATTGAATCTTAAAAACCTTGTTAAGAACATGTCCAGGTCACATTTCACCTTAAAGTAATAATAAAAATATGTAAAATAAAATTTTCTAAATTCAACTATTATATATATGTATATTTTATATTTATATTTAAATTAAATTAAATTAGGTATTCATACATCATAGGAGTCTTAAAGTAGCCTACATTAAATAATAATAAAAAACATATTAAAATTGTAAAAAAAAAAAACCAAAAGAAAAAACATTAGTAGGCCTACTGAGAATCACCACTGACAACAAAGAGATTTAGCGAAAAACAAAAGAAAAACCCTCAAAAATATAATATATGCATTATAGTAAAGGGAATTTGCTGAATTATCTTGAAAATAATCATGCAATGCAACAAATCTTAATGATGATCTTAATTTGCTAAATGTATAATTTCTTATTGTTTATATTAGGAAGAGTGTGACCTGGACATGTTTACATGACATTTATTCAATAAGCAGTAATGAATGTTGCATACATGTGGACATAATGTCTATCCCCTAGTCAGACATATTTAACAAAGGGCCCAAAACACTAAATTATTGAATATGTTACAAATTAAATGACTGTGTTTGTATGTGTGTGATTATTAATGGGTGAAAATGAAACTTAATATGTGAAAATAAACTTTATTATTACAATTCTAATATTTATGTGTTTGTTTTTTTACTTTTTAACTATAAATACGAGCATATAGAGCATTTCAAACATGAGCCACAGCCTAAAACCGCACAGCATGGTCAGTTACCGTTTGTAGATCACGGGCAACATCTCAGTAATTTTCCATGCTCCACGCGGTCCAGCCCACCTCACGCTCACGCTGTGATGCAAAACCCGCCTCATACATGAGACCAAGGGCAAAATGCGCGCTGGGAGGGGTCAATCCTGACGGACAGCAACTCTAGCCAATCACATGCGAGCAAGGTGTCCGCCCTGCTCTCCCTCCAGCCAATCAGCTGCAGCGCAGGGCGTGTCCACAGTCCGAATTTTACGCGGCGCTACGGGCTGAAAACTAAACCGAGATGGAATATGCCAGTCTGAACCGGTTTCAACCGGTCTTGCGTGTGATGCATGAGACTGGAGAGGAGCTGGGTCACAGTCTCTCGCAGATATTTGATATAAAACAACGTTTTTTTCTGCAATAGACAAAAGAATAAACTAACGATTGCTTTGATGCTGTTGTTATAAAACGGACTGAGTTGTTAAAGCGAGCTGTAAACCGTCATACAGAGAGACAGATGAACTAACACGAGCTGCTGACTGAAAGAGGACCCGGACTCAATTACTGAAGACAATAATTAAAAATAACACCGAAATTGTGTGTTTCGGGGGGTTTTCATGTATCGTTTTCTCTGCACTGTAGTGTGTATGACTATACATTGAGGTAACCAGCTAGTTAGCATTTAAAGTGAACTTGCTTTATACTCAGATTGCCTTTTGAATATTTGTACACACGCTATCGTTTAAAATGAGATAGATCAAACATACTTTTTTTTTTTTTTTTTTTTTTTACACCTGACGTCTTGATCTTGTTTTGACGCGACGCAAATTTCCACGACACTAAACCCAGTTCCAGGTTCCTGAACCACGTTAGCATTGTTTTGTTTTGTTTTCAGCGAAAAGAGGAGTTTTGATTAAAACAGGTAAGTTAAAGGTGTTCGGTGAGATGGTTATGTGTTATAAATATTAACAACTAAGATAAGCGCGAGTTGAATGAAGTGCTAGTTTGCTGACATTGCCTGATGTGAAACAGAAACAAAAACGCGTTTTGTTCCTTCTCGCTGCCCATAGCTGCAGAAGCTCAGCTTGAATCCATGTGGGCTGCTTTCTAAAAAGTTTAACGAGTCTATATTATGATATTTTAATTCAAATTGTTAATTTTTTTTCATTTTTATAGCTGTACACACAGTTAATATGTTGATCTGCCATGTTAGCACTTCTTTTGCATGGAGAACTAATATCAGTGATCTCAGCAAAACTGCACTCGGTGTCATTATAGGTTGTATTTCAGTGTAAAATGCATGTTTTGTGGACACACGTGGTGTGAGCCACTGGTTTAGTGTCTAACTTTTAATATCAGAAATCAACTAGTAGTGATATTAGTACTCATTTTGTACCAGTGTATCATTGAACAAACATTGTTCATATTTAAAACTGTAGTTTTTTCATTTTAGTTAAAATTGTAGTAATTTTTTTGTTGTTTTTGACATTTTTATTAGTTATTTTTTCGAGTTTTAGGAGTTGAAGTAGTACTTCAATTTAAACAAACGAAAATGAGCAACATGGCATTGACAACTAACTGAAATAAAATAGTATTTAATTTCAGTTAACTAACCAATTTCAGTCAATTGAAGCTAAAACTACCCAAAAAAAATTTTCATTAACTGAAATGATCAACTTGGTAATGGGATGAGGAGTCAAAGAACTGTCACTCGACGTTTGATATCTAAAAGATGTGGCCCGTCTTGTTTCCCGGTCTCCTGCAGCTCTATGCCGGCAGACATGACCATGTTGGCGGATCACACAGCACGACAGTTGCTGGACTTCAGTCAGAAGCTAGACATCAACCTTCTGGACAATGTCGTCAACTCCATGTACTATGATGTGGGATCTCAGGTATGTGTTAATTTCTGAAGTTTTGAACACTTCAGGTCGTTGTTTGGTGTTTGCCAGACACGTACAGTGCATCAAAAGTGCTTTCTTGTCGTTATTTTAGCAAAGGCTTGCACAAGAAGTTCTCACCAACCTGAAGGACCACCCAGATGCCTGGACCAGAGTGGACACCATACTGGAGTTCTCACAGAACATGAAGACAAAAGTATGTCAACGCTAATGCCTTTCTACATTTTGCCAGGCAAATGTCAACCATAGGGTGGCACTTGTGGTGCGCGCACAGGTTTGATTGACGTCAGAGTTCAGCTTGTTTGGATGATGTGAACGCTGCTTTCTGAACTCGGGTGCGCATTTGCGAACATTACCCAAGTCTACATATGGTGTGAACTCTAGTACTGTTCTGAGACTGTATGTCAAACAATATGTGCGTCAAGTCTTGGAGTGCATATGCAAAATAATAGACCTGCCACTTTTTCTATGTAATGTGCTACTTTGTTCATTGTATTACAAACTTTTCATATCCGTCCCTCACCAACTTTTTTACATACAGAATTTTTAAATATACATTTTTGGATTTATTGTCAGTACTAGGCTCACAGTTCACATGGGGAGTGTGTGTGTGTGTGTGTGTGTGTGGATGACTGTGTTTGTCAAAAATGGTAATTTTTTCTTTTCTTGTTTAATCATTTTGTTATCTGTATTGCAGTACTACGCCCTTCAGATACTGGAGACAGTGATCAAAACACGCTGGAAGATTCTTCCACGAAACCAATGTGAAGGTGAGGGAATGTGTGACGACACTGATCTTTGTCTCTATCCCAACTCTGGCCCTCAAGATCCACTTTCCTGCAGAGTTTTACTCCAACCTGAATCAAACACGCCTGAACAAGCTAATCAAGGTCTTCTGGAAGTTATTTGGCTGGTGTGTTTGATCCAGGTTGGGGCTAAACTCTGCAGGACAGTAGATTTCGAGGGTCAGAGTTGAGGACCCTTGCTCTGTGGAGAATCTACCACACCCCTCCACATTATATGACTATACTGTCATATGAAAACGTTATGACTTCTTGCGCAAGGACTGCACAAAAAAACTGACAGCTCTTTCTGTTCACAGGAATTAAGAAATATGTCGTTGGGCTGATTATCAAGACTTCCTCTGATGCCAACAGCGTAGAGGTAATAAAAATGATATTAGATATTCAGATATTTTATCTTCTACCAATTGCACCAGTGTTATTTAAGTATAATGTCCTATTATGGTTTTATAAATATAAAAAAAAAAGGTTTTTTGTAATTTTCCTTTTTCATTTTACTAAAGGTTTTATTTATTTTTTAATTTTTTAATTTAAAATTTTTTTCTGAAGTAGTACTTCAACTTAATCTAAACAAAAATGAGAAATGTTGCTTTGACAAACTGACTGAAATATAGTAGGGATGCACCGATATGAAAATGTTGGTCGATACCGATAATTCTTCGTATCTGAAAGCCGACAACCGATATGTTGGCCGATAAATCTAAATCCAAAATGTAATATAATTTTTGAGAGCCTGATTACAAAAACAAAAGTCGTACTATTAAAATCCATGTCCCAAGCACACAATTATAATGTTCTCATTGTGATTTTATGTAGCCGGTAGCTGCACATGTTGCACTGAACTGTATTTTCAAGTGATTTGAATCATATTTCAAGCAATTCAAAACTGAAATAATACATTATTTATCTGCTTTAATATATCCGCCAAATTTTCTTCTTCAAAATTTACATATATCAGCTGATACTGACATTGGCCGATATATCGTGCATCCCTATAATATAGGTTTAAGTTTTTTCAATTCATGTTTTCATTTCAATTCAGTTTTTTTCATTTCAATTAATTAGTCAATTTCAATTGATTCAATGAAATGAACAACTTGAAGAAATATGAAAACTTTAAAACCCATATTAAACGTATTAAAGGTATAATGGAGGATTTTTTACTTCCGGGTGGATCACTTATACTATTGGTCCTCCTAATTGTCAATCATTCTGGTGAATCAATCAAACTTATTCAAAAAGTGGAGAGGGCGGGTCTTATCTAAAATTCGGAAAGATCCTCCACTATACCTTTAATTTTAGTTAACTGTAATAACCCTGATTTGTACTTGTCACGGCACTGAACGCATCCTTACCGACTCGTGTTTTTGCTCTTACAGAAAGAGGGGGTTTACATAGCAAAGCTCAACATGATCCTGGTGCAGGTGAGCATCATTTCAGGATTTTTTTTGTTGTCATGATTTTGTGACGGTGTATGGCTCACTGTGTTCCTGTTTGTGTGTAGATCCTGAAGCAGGAGTGGCCGAAGCACTGGCCCACGTTCATCAGTGACATCGTGGGAGCGAGTCGCACCAGTGAGAGCCTGTGTCAGAACAACATGATCATCCTGAAGCTCCTCAGTGAGGAGGTGTTTGACTTCTCCAGCGGCCAGATGACTCAGGTCAAAGCCAAACACCTGAAGGACAGGTACGCGTGTGACCGTTACAGACCGTGTCAGTAGAGCTGTAGGTGTAGTTGGGACAATGATTACAGTAATATTTACTCAACCTCTCTCTCTTACCTCTTGCAGTATGTGCAACGAATTTTCCCAAATATTCCAGCTCTGCCAGTTTGTCATGGTACGTACGAAGCAGAATATCACAGTAGTGACCGTCATTATTTTGATAAGTTTAGTACAGTATTCTTCGGCCTGTCATTTTTAACCTGGATATCATTCTGTTTTTTTTTTGTTTGTTTTTTCAGGAAAATTCCCAGAATGCCCCTCTGGTCCACGCCACATTAGAGACACTCCTTCGTTTCCTGAACTGGATTCCTCTGGGCTACATATTTGAGACCAAACTCATCAGCACACTGGTGTACAAGGTAACAAGACACGAGGGGTTTCTTATGTAGCATCTAAATAAAATTGTAATTATTTGATTGTGTGATACGCTCACTCCTCTCACAAAGGCGCACTGTCATTGGTTCAGCTTGCCAGTGCGTAAGAAAGAGAGGAAGATTGATTGGGAGCGCTGGCTGTTCTCATGGGCCCTCTGCCTTAAGGCTTTGTGTCCGAGCTGGTGCTCCTACATTTATGCTCTTTCGCATGTCTTGTGTTCCAGAAAGTTTATCATTTGTGTTCCGACTTATTCCACAGTTTCTGAATGTTCCGATGTTCCGGAACGTCACTCTGAAGTGTCTGACGGAGATCGCGGGCGTCAGTGTCAGTCAGTACGAGGAGCAGTTTGTCAACCTGTTCACTCTCACCATGATGCAGCTCAAACAGGTACAGCTCGCACGCATATATACTAGTCTTCAAATGTTCAGGGGCAGGAAGATTTTTTAATTTTTTTTAAAGAAATTATTACTTTTATTCAGCAAGGATTGATTAAAAGTGACAGTAAAGATATTTATAATGTTACAAAGGATTTATTTTTCAAATAAATGCTGTTTTCAGAAATGAAATGTTTCTTGAGCATCAGATCATCATATTAGAATGATTTCTGAAGGATCATGTGACACTGAAGACTGGAGTAATGATGCTTTGCCAACACAGGAATAAATTACATTACAAAACAGTTGTTTGACATTTTAATAATATTCCACTATTACTGTTTTTACTGTATTTTTGGTTAAGTAAATATAGCCAAATGTTTGAATGGTAGCGCATGACCATGTTACTAGATCTGGTTGGATGACCTCTTGATGTCAACGCCGTCTATGCAAAAGTCTGCAGTATTATGTGCCTTGAATTTCACTAATTAAACTCGTGATTATTTTGTGAACAGTGCAGTTTCTGCTTGAGTGTTGCAAAGTATGAAAACAAAAACTATAACAAACCTACAACTATTCGTTTTTAAACTAAACCCTCATTATTCTACTCGACAGATGCTTCCACTGAACACAAATATCCGTCTGGCGTATGCAAATGGGAAAGACGATGAGCAGAACTTCATCCAGAACCTCAGTCTGTTCCTCTGCACCTTCCTCAAAGAGCACGGACAGCTGATAGAGAAGAGACTGAACCTCAGAGAGACACTCATGGAGGTACACACACACACAGTGAAAGGTATAGAGATGATGTGATAGTGACACACCAGGGTTATTATAGTTTTGCATTTTTCATCAGTTTTTATTTTTATTTCGTTTTGACTTTTTGTTTTCAAATTCAGTTTAGTTTTAATTAGTTTTTAAAGTGGGTTTGCTAGTTTAGTTTAGTTTTTATTTTTAGAAAATGCTTAGTTTTAGTTTAGTTTTTATTAGTTTTAGTGTTAGTTTTAGTCTTTTTTTGTAATTTGGGTTATTTGTCAGGGGCAAGATTCAAAAAGGTCAGAAAAGGTATTGTGTAATAATAATAACTCAACAAAAATATTATACAATTTTAGAAAAAAATTCACACCCCATTTGAAATTCCTTTACCTCTTACAAAATCCACACGCCGTACCAAAAATCTACAGATCTTCTACAGAATTCACACCCTATAGCTACAAATACCACAGCTGTACAATTTTCACTCTAAATTTACCCTATACAGTCAATAGCCTACTCATCTGGATTGAAGCAGCAAACATTCAGTGTAAAAGTAAAAAAATGACATAACATTATTTAATACAGCTTATACTGTTTTGACATCGACAACCACAACCAAAAAGTGCATTTTACCTCAAACTTGCGACTAGTTCAGTTTCTAAAGAAGGCGCAATCGCTTCTCGGGTCGACATTAACACACTGAATTATATTCAGAATTTTAAATATTTTTATACCACTTTTGAATGTGTGATTGTGTAAAGGTGTTCACGAGATAGAGATACCAACCTTTCGCGAACTTGCTTTCAACGTCGAACGAACACACGTTCTCATGGAGATGCGGTGTGCACGGAGGGGAGGGGCTGTGTGTGTGTGTGTGTGTGTGCGCGCATGTGAGAGACGCATGAGTGACAGAGAGACGCATGGGGAAAGGAAATGCAGCTGAAAGATTACGCTGCGTGTTTTAAATAGCGTTAAAAAATTAAAGACCTTGACAAAGACGAAAACTAAGGACGTTTACTCTATAATTTTATTTTATTTTAGTTAGTTTTGCCAAACACACATTACAGTTTTAGTTAGTTATCGTTTTTTTGTAATGCCTCGTTTTTATTTTTATTTCAGTTAACGACAATGTTTTTTCCCACCTAGTTTTCGTTTTTTCGTTCGTTTTCGTTAACGATTATAACCTTGTGACACACACACACACACTCACTCATGCATTGACTCCCATGTGCTCAGGCTCTTCATTACATGCTGCTGGTGTCTGAGGTGGAGGAGACGGAGATCTTCAAGATCTGCCTGGAGTACTGGAACCATCTGGCCGCCGAGCTCTACAGAGAGAGTCCCTTCTCTACCTCTACCTCTCCAATGCTCTCAACCAGCCAACACTTTGACGTGCCGCCCCGCCGACACCTTTACCTGCCTGTGCTCTCCAAGGTCAGTCAGTCTCAAGTGTACAGCAAGTGCACCTCAAAATGTTGGTAGCAGGAGAAAAACCGTCTGTGTTCTTGACCGGTCTCAGGTGCGTCTGCTGATGGTGAGTCGCATGGCCAAACCGGAGGAGGTTCTGGTGGTGGAGAACGATCAGGGCGAGGTGGTGAGAGAATTCATGAAGGACACAGACTCCATTAACCTCTACAAAAACATGAGAGAGACTCTGGGTAATCACGACGGGCTTATAATGCATTTAAAAAAAAGTCTAGGGCTGCATATGAAATCACATACTCTCTTGAGTAGGTACTTATTTTGAATAAGTACGTACTTTTGCGAGCGCTAAAAAAAGTATGTTCTGTTTAGTATGAATGTGTGTAGAATGAAAGCAATCCGCACGTACTTCTTTCGCCATGTTGTCGTCATCATGTGATCAACCAGCATCAGTCGTGTCACTTCACGGCCATTCACAAATCCTCTCCCGTTGCCTCATGGGATAGTAAAGTGTCCATCCTACGCACTCTTCAGAAGGCATCCGGGTTCTTTGTGCCTACTCTTGTCCTAATGAGTGCTGTGAATTCAGACATACTTGTTTTGTCTCATACTTTTTTTCGGCCTAGTAGGGAAATATGCGATTCCACATGCAGCTTCTGTCAACAGCACGCGGCTTATCTTTCTGGAGAAAGCTTCATAATGATCTCTTTTTCTCGTCCAGTCTACTTGACTCATCTGGACTATGCTGATACGGAGCGGATCATGACCGAGAAGCTTCACAATCAGGTGAACGGTACCGAGTGGTCCTGGAGGAACCTGAACACGCTATGCTGGGCCATCGGCTCCATCAGTGGGGCCATGCATGAGGAGGACGAGAAGAGGTTCCTCGTCACCGTCATTAAGGTGTTTATTCAGCATGTGTTTGAGTTTATCAGGAAATGTTTACATGGATAAAGATTTCAAATCGCGTAGTGTATGATGGGCACAGATTCCGATTTTAATTGTTTTTTTTTTTACTTCAGACTATGATTCCGTCCAATCAGAGGATGTGTTTTTAGATTTTAGAACTCTTATCATAGTTTATGATAAAAAGCTGTCCTCTATCTGTCAGTTTAGCAATGAAATATAATAACAATACAAAAGTAACAGAACATGCGTAACAAATTAGCCTCAATATCTGACTCACTGTGGCACTCGCCTCTAACTGACCCATCCAAAAAATGCTCTTGGCTCCTTTTTCTTTTTCACAACAACAACTTCTGTGGTCATCTCCTGCACATCCACGTTTGTTTAATCTGTAATGTGTCTCTTAGCAATGAGGCTGTGTGAGTTTGTGTTTGAAATAATTTGAAGGTCTGGTAGAGAATGATGCCTAATATTTCTCTGTAACCATTAGAGCTGCATGATTAATCATTAAAAAAACAAAGCAATCTTGATTCAAACACCCACACGATCTTATTCCTAAATGACATCGATTTGCCTGTGTCTGTTATACCTTTTTCAACCACACAATATCATTATTTCTGTGTAACACATAATCATATTATCACAGAAGTATTGGATAAAAGTTTATATTTCAGATATAGACACTGTTGTCAACGGAAGCGATTAAAAGAACAAATCACCTTTTGAAAGTAGCATCGTTACACCACCAGGTGGCGACAAGTGACTGTAAAAAGTTTATTTGTCATTAATCATTCATTCAACAATTCGTTCAAAAATGCTGATTCATTCAGTAATGAAACAAGTGAAGTCTTTATGAGTGAGTCATTTAATCATTCATTCAAACTGATAAAAAAAACACTGCAATTAACAGTAATTGTCTGTTCAGAATCGTGGGAGAAATGTGATGTCTATTTGAAAAAAAAAAAAAGTGTGATTCTCAGTTTATCCAGAGTCGTGCAGGTGTATGAACCATTTATAAATTCAGCAATTGTATGATGCCTAGTGTTTGTCTACGTAAATGTTTGTCAGTAAAATCCATATATTTCTGTCTCAGGATCTGCTGGGTCTGTGTGAACAGAAAAGAGGGAAAGACAACAAGGCCATCATCGCCTCCAACATCATGTACATCGTCGGCCAATACCCACGGTTCCTCAGGGCCCACTGGAAGTTCCTCAAGACCGTCGTCAACAAGCTCTTTGAGTTCATGCATGGTGAGGAACGCTTTGTATTTGACCTTTTGTCTGGTCATGCATGTTTTTTGCTAAAGTGCACATTTTATCTGAAGGTTTATGTTAATTGGAAAGTCTCTCTCTGTCTTTCAGAGACCCATGATGGCGTGCAGGACATGGCCTGTGACACGTTTATCAAGATCGCTCAGAAGTGCCGGAGGCATTTTGTGCAGGTGCAGGTGGGCGAGGTGATGCCCTTCATCGACGAGATCCTCAACAACATCAACACCATCATCTGTGACCTGCAGCCGCAGCAGGTGCACACGTTCTACGAGGCCGTGGGCTACATGATCGGAGCGCAGACGGACCAGACCGTCCAGGAGCGGCTCATTGAGAAATACATGCTCCTTCCCAACCAGGTGTGGGACAGCATCATCCAGCAGGCCACCAAGGTGAGAAGCAGTGCTATTCTAGCCTCACTGAGAAACTATTATAGTGTTTATTTTATCTTTCCAAACCAAAAGGGAACAAGATTTTTTCTTGCACTTTTAAAGGCACAATTAAAATATCCAAAAACCATGTTATATATTTTGTAATCCCCAATATTTAAACACAGAGAAGTCAGCTGTTTTAACCAGTGTAACGGACCGCATCATTACGTCACCTGTCAGTGATGTCATATCCGCGCTACCCTCGATTTCCGTTTTTTTCAGTAGAAACCATGGAAACACCAAAGATGCTTTAATATATATTATGCTTTTTATTAGACTGGTTATTTAACTGTTTGGACACTTTTATCGACAGAAACTGAATCATCGTTATTTAGCTCAACACAGAACCTCTCGTTTCCTTGATTTTACTGCATTGACCAACGCCTCTGACAACACTATTTTGTCAAGTGGCTAACATAGCAAAATCAGAAAGACCTTTGTTTGTTTGTAGCGACAGTAATACAGCATTTTCTCTACCATACAATATATTTTAAAACGAATTGCATGCCATTTAGCAGCACAAGTCATTCAGCTTTTATTAAAATTATCTTGCGTTTTCGATCTAGCATACTGTAGTGTCTCATACCAGCCACCGAGCGAACACACAGAGTAACATTATAACAACTTTCAACACTCAAATCTATTTTAGTATGATTGTTGTGACCAAGTAAAACAGCGTTCTGCGTTCCCCACAATTTCAATTCATCAGATAAACTGACCAGTACGAGTAGTAATTCAGCACTTGTGGCTATTTCATTAGAATGAAATAAAATGTGAATTTAAGTGATCAAATGTAACTGTACCAAAGTTTAAGTTCATGGAAGGAGGAGCTTGCATGTTAAACGTAACTTTAATCGCAAATAAACCAAAACATGAAAGGAGTGGCACTGACTGGGGCTTTCAGGCAATTATAAAAGAGCAATGTAAAATGTCCCAGGCTCTCGACCCCGCCCTGATCATACCACAATAACGCCAGGAAAACTTCCCCGTCGGATTGATTTCCATTGACTGTGGAGGTGAAGACAACAACTCCCATGATTCCACACTCATTCACTGCGTCATCAAGATACACATTAATTGTTTTGAAAAAAAGAAAACGACCTCTAGCAATGAAACTTGCATACTGTGGCTTTAAGGGTTTATGCTCCATTGTTAAGATTGAAACAGAACGGCACCTCAAAACTCAAAGCACATGATGTCTCTCTTCAATCAGAACGTGGACATCCTGAAGGACCCGGAGACGGTGCGTCAGCTAGGCAGCATCTTGAAGACCAACGTGAGGGCGTGTAAAGCCGTGGGTCACCCCTTCGTCTTGCAGCTGGGCCGCATTTACCTGGACATGCTCAACGTCTACAAGTGCCTGAGCGAGAACATCTCTTCTGCCATCCAGAGCAACGGTGAGCCAAGCACACCTGGCATGGAGCACGTGACCCACGTAATTGTTGCTCGAAATAAACGCAACGTTTATATAGTTGACACACTTTATTTAGTGCACAGCAACGTTTCGCATAACCGCCATTACGACACACACCAACAGAACAGCACCCTGCGCATGCGCTCACCCTCCAGCCCAACATGCTGTATTGAATAGTGTAGAAATACCCTGTGCCGAAGTGTTAATAACATGTTAACGATAATAGCTCACGTTTAACTCTTTGCTGTTTCTCTGCAGGTGAGATGGTGACGAAGCAGCCTCTGATACGTAGCATGCGGACCGTGAAGAGAGAGACTCTGAAGCTCATCTCAGGATGGGTCAGCCGCTCCAACGACCCACAGATGGTTAGTTCTGCTGATCCTGGATCAGTGTGCGCTCATGCCACAATAATACGCCGGGTTTGACAGCAGTACAAAGCATTGTTGTTATTGTCTCTTTAGGTTGGAGAGAACTTCGTTCCACCTTTGCTGGAGGCGGTTCTCATCGACTACCAAAGGAACGTCCCGGCCGCTCGAGAACCAGAGGTGCTCAGCACTATGGCAACCATTGTCAACAAGCTTGGCGCCCACATAACAGGAGAGATCCCGAAGATATTCGATGCTGTGTTCGAGTGCACCCTCGACATGATCAATAAGGTTAGTCCACGTCTTTTTGTTTAACATCTCAGATTGTCAGCATCAACCCAATGCAAGTCTGATAGTGTGAATACTAGGGCTGGGACAATACATCGATGCAGCGTGAATCGAGAAATGATTCTGGATCGATTCGGAGATTTTCCGAATTTTTCTCTCGAAACGGTTCTGAGCTTTAGTTTTTAACAGCAGACGGCACTGCGTGCTCTAGAAACAGCCGTACTCTGCTTGCTTCCAATGCCTTACACACACCACTTGAACCTTCTATACAATAATCATTCATAAAGTTCAAAAAGGTTGAAGCGAATTACAAGGGTGTTTGCAGTGGGCTGTTTACATTAATCTCATGCCATAAAAGCATTCTGAGGTGCAAGTACATTCTCAGACTCAGCCGTAAGCACGAGCGCTCTTCTTCGTGAGCATTTGAGCATGCGGTTAACCCTTTTAGAACCTGAAGCTAAAATAAGTGTTTTTCACACATTTAGATTTTTTTTTACTGTAAAATTCTAAAACAATGTGCTATCTTCATGTGCAAGGTGTCATCTTTCTCAGAAAAAAAATTAGCTTTCAACAAATTACAGTTATTGACCATTACTGTGTGTGGTGAGATTGTAAATTAGAATTTAAATAGACAAAAATAAAAAAGCGAGAATAAATTTACTGATTTTTATTTACATTAAAACTGAAAAATCATGAACGAAAGAAACTAACACTTTAAAGTTAAAAAATGAACTATAATACTCATATACAAGTCTTTTTTTGTGACAATGGGTTGCACAGTTTTCATTTAGGACACTTTTTTTCCCATACATGCGCACACACATATACAAATGCATGCATACATAGGCATATACGCATGCACACACCACATGCTAAGATATGTGAAAGAGTAATGGCCATCCGCCTCCCAAGTTTCATTAAAGGGTAACTAAACCCTAAACCAACTTTTTTTAGTTAATGATCTGTAAGAATGGGGCTTTATTAGTGCTGTTCATTGATTCGAGTAACTTTTTTGACATTTGGGTATAAAGTGTTTTAATTCTACAATATATGGTGTAAAAACGTCTGAGTGCTGCCCTCTTCAGGTTGAACGGTGGCTACTGCAGTTGAATTTTCCTATTGGATGTTGCGGTACTGCGTGACGTAAGCGGTACTGCGTGACGTAGGCAGGTTCCAGCTCACCACGCCCTCCCTTGGTACGAGCTCACCACGCCCTTGGATGAGCTAGCGTAGATTTATCTGTATTTAGTACAGTGGTAGGTGTACTGTTGCTGGGTGCAACTGCACTGCTGGACTGCATAGCTTTCCAGCAGACTTGGAAATTAGGCGCCAGTGTTTGCATGCACTTGGCCTGGAAGACCGTGAGTGTAAAACCTGCATTTTACGCGGAATTGCTTTTCCAACGCAATAGAGGTGGAAATTGGCTTCTCCACACAGCTCGCGCTGAACAGCGACGCAGTGCCAAACGCTGCTCCTCGATCCTGCATGGACTCCACCACCGCAGCGGCGTCTTGATGTGAGTGATTATATATATTTTAATCACAATTTATGGTTAGGCTAAAGTTAATCCTCTGGGGTCGACAAACGCGTTGGCGCATTTTGCTGGATTTTTTCACATAGCGGCAAAATATGAATATGCCTATAGAGAGCGCGCGCTATTGACATCAACTCGATAAAACTCATCAGATGCATCATGTACTTTACGTCGTCTTGCGACCCTGTGAGTCACTCTTTATTTTAGAGAGTCTGACAGCAGTTCTCAGGTGCACGCCCTTCCGCTCACGGTTCATCCCCTCTATCTCCGCTGGGGTCTGCCCACTTTTCTAGCATTTTTCAAATATTGCCAGTGGGTGGAGTCAGGCTCTGACCAGGGGTTTAGTTACCCTTTAAAAATCCTCCCAATCCCCTCTTCTGCTGTCTACCACTTCTTTCGCCATGTATTTGTTCGTTTCTTTTATTATTTTATTCAATCCAAAACACTTGAACCAGCCGCGCTTCGTATCTCTCTGTTCAAATCCTTCCTTCCCACTCTGCCAGAAAGCTACTGTCATTTGCTGACGGAAAGAATGAAATTACCGTAACAAGCCGTATACTGTCAGGGGCAATTTGAATGGTTTTGATAGTGCAAACAGTTGAAGAGTTACAGTAAAATGAATACAGCTTGCTGGTATGTGTCGGCGACGACACAGCCAGTTTAAAAGGGTTAAAAACTAGCCTAGAACGCCACATGCTGTTAAAAACTAGCCTAGAACGCCACATGCTGTTAAAAACTAGCCTAGAACGCCTTATGCTTTGAGTTTCTTCTGCTGAATCTGGGTAACCAATCAGTTGATGGAGCCCTTGACTGAAAAACCATACTATGGAAGTCAATGGGGCCCGTAGAATCCCGAAATCATGCAGCCCTACTTTAATGATCTTTATTTCTCTGTCTCAGAACTTTGAGGAGTATCCCGAGCACAGGACGCATTTCTTCTACCTGCTGCAAGCCGTCAACTCCCAGTGTTTCCCAGCATTCCTGTCCATCCCTCCGGCACAGTTCAAACTGGTCCTGGACTCCATCATCTGGGCCTTCAAACACACCATGAGGAATGTGGCCGACACAGGTGGGTGGAGGACTAGAGTTAGGGCTACAGTTGCATTTAGCTTTTAGCTAATTTGTGCTTGAACAAATATACCAACTATACACTATGTGAGTGCAAAAGGCTTCTAGCTACACTTAATTCATAAATGTTTCTGAATGCAATTTGTGATTTGTGCCCTGGATTTGTGTGGTTGCTCAGTACGTTTCTGACATTAGGTTTACTCGTGTCACATGCAACACAAATAAAAAAGGCGTCTGTGTGTGTTTGTGCGTCTCCAGGGCTTCAGGTCCTGTTCACGATGCTGCAGAACATCGCACAGGAGGAGGGAGCAGCTCAAAGCTTCTATCAAACCTACTTCTGTGACATCCTGCAGCACATTTTCTCCGTCGTCACGGATACTTCTCATACGGCTGGTCAGTTGCTAGGCAGAGAGATAATGACATGTTTACAGTGTAACTAATGGAACTGTTATTTTGCACAAAAAGGCTTCACATCTCGCAAACACTGTCGAAAACACAATCAGCTCATTTTTACCGAAAATTAAAAGGGGGAAAAAATTAAGCAAAATATGAAGGGAAGTTTTTCTTTTCCTTTCATTTTGGCAATAATTTTTACAATTATCATTATAATTGCACATATTTTGCTCCCAAATTCTCATTACCGTAATGCAAAAAAAGGAAAAAAGTTTATAACATTTAAAGCAAGTTTTACTGCCTTTTATTTATGCTAAATTTAAATTAAACACTAAAAATATTGTACTGCTGTAATGCTAATTATTGATTCATTGAGTGTGTGTGTATTTGATGACTGATCTGTGTGGTTTGTGACGGGCAGGTCTGACGATGCACGCCTCCATCCTCGCCTACATGTTCAACCTGGTGGAAGAGGGTAAAATCAGCGTAGCTCTGAACGCAGGCAACGCGGGCAACAATCAAGGCTACGTGCAGGAGTACGTGGCCAACCTGCTGAAGACGGCCTTCCCACACCTGCAAGAGTAAGAAGAGCCCACAACATGGTGTTTGTGTCTGTGTCTTCAGGATGTGTTCGTGTCATGTGTTAATCTCCATGGTGTTTTTCAGCGCCCAGGTGAAGGTGTTTGTCACGGGTCTGTTCAGCTTGAATCAGGACATTGCTGCCTTTAAAGAGCACCTCAGGGACTTCCTGGTCCAGATCAAGGTACGTCACTTGCTTCCTGCTAGGTTTTTACTTCCTTTTTCTCTAGTCGTGAACCAAGGCTGCGTTCCACTCCCAATTAGTATGCCCTTCACTCACGAACTTCCCTCGTTCACTCGGATGTGCATTATTGCTTACGTTGCATGAGTGGCCACTACTGGCGGAGCTATTGCATGAGGTTTAAACGAGACGCACTAAGCCCTTGATTCAATTCACATTTGTTTGTATAGTGCTTTTCACAATACACATCGTTTCAAAGCAGCTTTACAGAAAATGCATGAGTCCACATTACATCCTATTGGTATATGAGCTGTTGGAGGGAAATAACATGCACAAACGGAAAAAAATATCAGTAGTATAAACTTTGACTGTGAACATAAGTTAGCTGCAAGTATTATGCGATTAAATCTCAATGCAATTAATATATCCTGCACTTCAGTTAACCGCGATCTGCTGTGACGTCACAATCAAGTTGAATTGTGGGATATAGAGCTGCTTGAAGAGTACATCGGAGTAGACTCCCTCTGTCAAAATCGAGGGGTCGAGGGTCTGTCCATATAAACTTGTCCACTTCATGAAGGGGGAAGTGCTTAGGGAAGTTCACGAGTGTGTGTCTGGAAGTGGAGTGGAACGCAGCCACAGGTCGAAGTTCACAATAGAAGTGGATACACATATGAGTAGTGTGGGAAATAAACTTTCCCCAACAGCTGCAGTGTCTGTTGAACACCCACTTTTACCAGCCATTACTTGACTTGACAACAGCATTGGAGTCTCTGGTGGGGGTGTTCGTTCACACTCTCACACACACATACACTCAATCACTCACTCACACATAAACACTCTCTCACTCACACTTACATAGATGCAAGCGCTCACGCACGCACACGCTCATACGCGCACACACACACTCACTCACTCACTCACGCACGCACTCGTGCACACACATACATGCACACACACACACCTGCTCACACATACACACGTTCACTCACTGA
>NC_140210.1:43464488-43511988 GCF_951802725.1 Rutilus rutilus | reverse complement strand
CAGGAGGAGAAACACAAGCTCCAGATGTCTGTCCCAGGAATCCTCAATCCTCACGAGCTGCCGGAGGAAATGTGTGAATGAGATCCTGTGCAGTTTCACACTCATGAAGATTTCACACTCGTTCCGGGGCGCCTCGAGCTCCTCTGTCAAATGTGTGCGTGTGTATAGAGAGGCGGCAGTCAAATGAGGACAAATAGGAAAATTAATCCAGATGTTGGTTGTTTGTCAGCCCAATCCATGCCAATATGTAAATTAAAGACATGTTTGTTATTAGTTTTCTGGCTCCTCCCACTTCTCCCAAAATCCTTGGTTTTACATAACAGAACATTTTATATAAAGGAAACTGTTGCTGTCTATCTCCTGTATCAATTCACTGTATATGCATCAATTTATTCTGTTCGGCATGTTTGCTTTCTTATTTCGAAGCACATGACTAATCATTTTAATGTTTTCTCAGCCTCATCTATTTGTGAATATGTAATATACAGTATGACAGGCCGATGAAGACGGACAGTTACTGTGCAGGAAGTGAGGTTTGCTCACAGGGACGTGTCGTTGTGGCTTGTGTACCACAGCAAGTGAATGTGACGGTTTTGGTTCAGCCCTGGTGCTGTTCCTGCGTTCTTTATTGGGGGGTTGAGCGTGTTTATATATACATATATATATTTTCCATTTGATTGCAATGTATGGGAAAGACTGATGTCTTTTTCATGCTACAGACTTGAGGAGTGTTTTCTTTTTTCTTTTTTTTTGCATAGGGATGTCATAATGGAAGGGGTTGTTCATATCATCCTATTTGTAAAGCTGTGCATTAGTATTATGGAAACATAAAGTTGGTTATTTTTACAAAGCATAGTGTGTGTGTTTCATTTAGCTCGTAGGACTAATACTGCTTTACTGTGGTATCTCATCAATCCTGATATTGAAGAAACTGCGAGTGAAAAACAAAATGCTTAGGATTTATCAAAAATCTATGTATTAGGTGTAATGTACACTACTGTTCACAAGTTTGTGCAAGAGCTTGTCCCAAAAAAGACCAGCATTTATTTAAAATATAAATGGTTTGTTACATTATAAATATCTTTAATCGCACTTTTGATCAATTGAATGTGTCCAGGCTGAATGAAGACTTTTTTTTTTACTGACCCCAAGCTTTTGAACGGTAGTACCCGGTTTGCATTGCAAGGGAATGAAGATGAATATATTCTGTCTAATCTACTATGACCCATAACTGTTATACAATCAATTAATTACACAAAAATGGGACCTGTGTGCTTTCGTAGATATATTAAAATTAAACCATCACACGTACACGTGCTCGACCGCGTTTCTCGCGAGATTTCTAAGACCGGAACCAGGCGGATCTTACGAAAACACCCGATGTGTAACAACGGTCGCCCCTCCCTTTCTCTTTGCTAGTTTTCCGAAAAAGGCCGAACGAGCTGCGAGATGACTCGGCGGAAACAGACGACGTCTCGCCCAACGTCATCCGCCTGCCTCCGAACGACCGCGAACCATCCCGGAAACACCCGAACATCTCCGGGGGTCGCCGGCGGAAACCACCGAAGTGTAACTCCCGTCCCTGTTCATCATGGCTGCCGTATGTGCTAGTCTGCACAGTAACGCTCTGCTCGGAGACTGACTCTCCGCTCCTTTAGTGCCTCACATTTACTGTCTTTACCCTCGACATTTCGGCAAATAATCCCGCTTGCATGAGCCCAAACCTCCCTGGTTGTGTTGTCTCAAAATAACGAGCATTCATCAAGCATTTCGTCGGGCCTTAAACACCCCCTTAAAAAGACAGAGAGAAAAACAGGCAACATTTTATTTCTCCAATGGTCTGAATACACTTTCCGCCTTTATGAACCATGTGTGAGAACTGCGCCGAGCTGCTGGAGGTGCTCAATGAGAGTAAGTCAACTGCCTTTTTAATTTTCGTGTGAGTGTGTGTTTGTTGTGTTTTTGTAGTTGTTTGCAGCAAGTTGTTAGCATGACTGTTCGAGCATGCGTCTCACTGCCTCACATCAGTGCAGATTTTCATGTTTAATATTGAATCTTCCACACGTTTGTCAACATGTGCAATCACGAGAGCTCTCGAGCACCCTTTGGCTGTCATTATTTGTGTTTTGTTTGATTTCGAGATCTGTTTTTATTAACGCAATGCTACCAGAACGTGTTAGCCTCTCATCGTTTCAGCATTAAATCGCCAATCGAGATTAGCAACAAAATCTGTTGTTTGTTTTAAACGGAAGCACCAGAAAACATCGACGTGTTTGCTGAACATCGGTTTGTTTTCATATGTTTGGAGGCTGATGGGAAGTTGAACTGACATTAGCATTAGCATTAGCAGAAGTGTTTTTGACATTGTCATCCTTTAAAATGCACACAGATCAACATCTGATCACCCAAAACAATCCCGATCGCCCTGTAATTACGCTCGACCGAGTGGTTTATGATGGATGGAGTGATCTGACAGTCGGGATGAGTGTGTTTTTGCAGTCTTTGGCCCGCTGATGGCTGCCGGACAGGAATCGGGACAGTTTTTGTGTTTGTGGGCTTTGTTGGATGGGAGAGAGAGAGAGAGTGTGTGTGATGTGGATCAATGCGCTTTCTTTGCTTCAGTACTGATGTCTTGGTGTGTAAAAACAGTGACTGATGGTATAGCTGATGTGCAGGGATGATAATACCATAGTTCTTTGATGGATACTATTGTACTGAAGGTTTACCATGGTATTGGTATGCCGTCTTAAATCATTAAGTCATCTTAAATCATGAAGTTACTATGAAAAATTAAGAAATAAAACATGGTCTGTTGGTGTAGTTATGATATCAGATGGTACTTTGGTGTAAAACATTGTACTACTGCAGTATTTGCATGGTAATCCAGTGGAATTACTACGGTACATGCCAAAAACATGGTATTCTTGTGGTAATGATGGCACTCCTGATATATACCATGGTACCGAATGATTTCCACATTGATTTAGGCTACCAATAGTACTCCAAAGAATACAGTAAAAACATGTTGCCATGTTATAAACAGTAGACTATGTCCAAAAATATGGTGTTATAACGATACCGTAACCAAAATGCAAAATCCATGGCATCACTGTAGTAACATGTCCAAAACCAGAATCATCAGCATGGTGTTTTGTTAGATTATAAGTGAGTTTGCTTTATTAACTCTATCATATTGAATCTCACAGGTGTTGTTCGGCTGTCATCACTTTCTGAAGTGTCAGATTGTCATATTTGCAGCGCAGCCTGAAAGTGTTGCTTCTCTTGTTAGGATGGATGTCATGGTTCGTCTCAAACAACGAGGATGAATTTTTGTTGCAAATCTGTTGTGAAGCTGCAGTTATACACACTTCCCTCCTATAGGGAGAGACGGTTGCTACATGTTCTGGTACGGTCATGTGGTCTGTTTAATGTTCGTTCGTTTCCCACCGTTTGGTATGAGTTGTTTTTGCTGGTGGATAATAAAGTCTAAACGTGTTAAACGTCGATGCTGCTGCTGTTTGTGAATGATCTGATGGTGTGTTTTGAGAGTTCTCAGGAGTGTGTTTGACATTCAGGCATGTCTCGTGTCCTAGTGAGTGGCAGCCCCATATGTACATGTGCAGCTTAACCTTTGACCTCTCAAACGCGGTGCTGTGTGTGTAGATAGACAACATAAACACGCTTTATTTGTGTGGGCTGGAGACGGTGTTAATCTGACAGTCTGCTGCGTGTGTGTGTGTTCAGGAGAGATGTTTTCCAGCTTAATGAAGTCTTAAGTGTGTGTGTCTGTCTGTGTGTTTGTCTCTGTCTGTCTGTCTGTCTGTGTGTCTGTTTGTGTGTGTGTGTGTGTGTGTGTGTGTGTGTGTGTGTGTCTGTCTGTGTGTGTGTGTGTGTGTGTGTGTGTGTGTGTGTGTGTGTGTGTGTCTGTGTGATGTGAGTGTGAGTGTTTGTCTGTCTGTCTCTGTGTGTGTTTGTCTGTCTGTGTGTGTGTGTGTGTGTGTGTGTGTTTGTCTGTGTGTGTGTGTGTGTGTGTGTGTGTCTGTCTGTCTGTGTGTGTCTCTGTATTTGTGTGTGTTTGTGTCTCTGTCTTTGTGTGTCAAGTCAAGTATATTTGTATAGCGCTTTTTACAATACAGATTGTATCAAAGCAGCTTCACAGTATTAAATTAAAATAATACAACAAGGTTTGTTTCTAGTGGAATTTATTGATTGATAAAATCAAATTAAATATCCCCAAAATATCCCCAACTGAGCAAGCCAAAGGCAACAGTGGCAAGGAACCGAAAAACTCCATCAGGTGACCCAATGGAGAAAAAGAAAAACCTTGGGAGAACCCAGGCTCAGTCGGGGGCCAGTTCTCCTCTGGTGTGTGTGTCTCTTTCGTTGTGTGTGTCTCTCTCTTTCTGTGTGTGTCTGTGTGTGTGTGTGTGTGTGTGTGTGTGTGTGTGTGTGTGTTTGTCTGTCTGTCTGTGTGTGTGATGTGAGTGTGTGTGTTTGTCTGTCTGTCTGTGTGTGTGTGTGTGTGTATGTCTGTCTGTCTGTGTGTGTCTCTGTCTTTGTGTGTGTTTGTGTCTCTGTCTTTGTGTGTGTCTCTTTTGTTGTGTGTCTCTCCGTCTGTGTGTGTGTGTGTCTCTCTCTTTCTGTGTGTGTGTGTATCTCTTTCTCTGTGTGTGTGTGTGTTTGTCTGTGTGTGTGTGTGTGTTTGTCTGTGTGTGTGTGTGTGTGTGTGTGTGTGTGTCTGTGTGTTTGTCTGTGTGTGTGTGTGTGTGTCTCTGTATGTCTGTCTGTGTGTGTGTGTTTGTCTGTGTGTTTGTGTGTGTGTGTTTGTGTGTGTGTGTGTGTGTGTGTGTGTTTGTCTGTGTGTGTGTTTGTCTGTGTGTGTGTTTGTCTGTGTGTGTGTGTGTGTCTCGTTCGTTGTGTGTGTGTCTCTTTCGTTGTGTGTGTGTCTCTTTCGTTGTGTGTGTGTGTGTGTGTGTGTGTGTGTGTGTCTCTCTCTCTTTCTCTCTGTGTGTGTGTGTGTGTGTGTGTGTGTGGGCGCGCACTCCCTGTATTTGTCAGCAGACATCTGTTTATGCACACTCTGTAATTTCATATTTTCTGAAAGGTCAGAAGCAGTCAGACGGTCACTAAACCAGTTTTGCCAGACATCATAAAAAGTCATGAATCACATCACATTTTAATTATATATTTTAAAGGAATAGCTCTTGTCCTTCAATATAAAACAGTTCTCCGTCATCATTTACTCGCACTCATGACGCTCCAAACCCGTTAGACCTTGATTTAAGATGATTCAAACTCTTCACACTGGTTTTACTGTGCAACAGACGGTGACCTTTGAATGTTCAAAAAGGTCAAAAATGCACCATAAATGTAGTCAATACGGCTTGTGTGCCATATTGGAAGTCTTCTGAAGTCACGTGATAGATTTGTGTGAGGAACAGACCAAATGTAAGTTGTCATTTCCTGAAAATCTTCCTCTCTATCCAAGCTCTTGTTAACCTGTTTTTGTTTTGCATATTCAAACTTGCTTAATTTCAATTGGTTACAAGACAGGCAGGAATTGACTTACAAAAAGGGAGTTAAATCCAGTCTTTTTCTCACATAACTTGTTTTTGTAATCTAGCACACACAGCTATTTTGGAGCTGTATGGAAAAGAGCAGCATGAACATTCTTCACAATATTTTCTTTTATTTTCCACTGATCATATATGACAGAACATTCATTTTTTAATGGATTTTTCTTATAAGTCAATAAGGTCAGACTGTTTTTTTTTTTCTTCCTGAAAAGCACCTAATAATGTAAATCATTCAGTCTGAATTCAGTGTGTTGTTTTTCTTTCTTTTTTTTCTGTGCTTTTGAGCTTTCAGAATAACGGCTTTGATAACGGATCCTTATATCAAACTGTTTCTCAGCCGGCATCGACACAATGCCCTGAATTGTTACTCTAGAGCTGTGTGGAAGCGGCAGAGAGAAAAAAAGACAGGAAAGCCGTTTTATAGAAAGAAAGAAAGAAAGAAAGGAATAAAATCTCATGTAGGTCAAGGCTAACCAGCTGCTCGAGTGAACTTTACTACCCCAAGGTAGCGTTCCCAAGTCCAGCAACTCCCTCGTTGCCATGGAAACCAATAATTGTGCTATGTGTGTGTGTGTGTGTGTGTGTGTGTGTGTGTGTGTGGGTGGCAGGGAGGGACAGGGCACCTAAATGGGTGTTAAGGTAATGCAAATCAGAATGTCATGTGATCGTCTGTAATGACTGTGTTTGTTATTGTGTAAAAAAAAGGTTCAAAATATCTCTTACATAAAGTGTGGATTCTGTGTAAGTTGTGTTTTAGTTTTTGTGCTTGTGTTTGTTGTGCGTCTCTAACACTGATCTGGTCTCAGACAGTCCCAGGACCCTGTAGCCACTTCATTAACGGTTTTCTTTTCTCTCTCTCTCTCTGTGTGTGTGTGTGTGTGTGTGTGTGTGTGTGTCAGTCTCGGATGCAGACAGCTCAGACGGCCTGCAGCTGAAGAAGGAACATGCCTTAAGAGTCTTCGCTTACATCAGCACATGGACACAGAGGTCAGCACTAACCAAAGTTACTTGTATTGCATTCAAGATTTTTTTAAATACTAATTTATTTTATTTTATGGTGAAATATTAAAATAGTAATATTTCTGACCTTGTTTTTATTTAGTGATTATTATTTTGTAGCAGTAATAAAATTGTGCAGCCCTACAAAAAAGCCCAGCAAACCTGGATTTTTCTTTTTAATTGCATTTTTAATTGCAATCACAATTTTTATCAGAAAAATCAATTGCACCCCCTCCCCTCACACACACACACAAACTGTGCAGTCCTAAATTCACTTATTCAATCTCTCACACATTCATTCACTCAATCATTAATTCATTCAAACAATCATTCCCACTTTCATTCACTGATTCACTTATTCATTCGCATTCACTCACCGATTTGCTCATTCATTTAATCAGTCTCATTCACTCAGTGATTTGCTCGCTGACTCGCTCATTCATTTATTCTCTTGTTCACTCACATACTGTCTTAATTTATTCATTCATTCACTTTATTTCTCATTCACACACTGATTCATATGTTTTCAGCTTCATCCTGCATCATGTTGTTGTTTACTTTGTCATCATGGTTGTTTAATTCTTAGAAGAATGTATGATCGGTGTTATTTGACCTTTGACCTGCTGTAGATCAGTGTGTTGAGCACATTAAGAACTTTGGCCCTGTCCCAAATGGCACCCTACAGTCTTCAGCGCAAGCTCGTCAAAAGTGCACATTATTGACTCTCGAGCACCCTTCAGAAACCTAAAATGACAAATTGGACACCCTACGGATTTGTGGACTCGCACATGCGGTGGCCATTATAATTGCACATGAAGTGTGCCATTCGGGACAGGACCTTTCCCTGTGCTGGTTTTGGGAGGAATCTGTGGAACACGTGTGTTAAACCATCCTTACAGTCTATCTTCTCAGTAGCTGAAAGCGCCTTTATATTAGCCAAACTGTTATTGAAGGTAAAACTTCAAAATGACGACGGTTGATTCTCTCTGTGTTCGTTTGCAGGCAGTGTCTGTGCTGTTTTAAAGAATACAAGCACCTCGAGGTGTTCAGCCAACTGGTTTATGCCCTCATTAACTTGGTCATCGCCCAAGTAACCAACCTTCGGGACCGCCTTCGCAGTGGCCATGGCAACAGTAGGACTGAGGGGGTGGAGCCTGAATGGGGCTCCGCCCAGCCACAGCCGTCGCCCAATGAGGACGAGCCTCTGAATGTGGAACGGGACTCTGCTGATGAGGACGGTGCAGCAGAGGATGGTGATCAGCACAAGAACCAAAAGCAGGGGGTCAAACCGGACCCTCAGCCCAGGCTCGGTGATCCCGCGGCGGGCGACAGCGGGAACGAGAGCGGCCTGGACCTGTTCGCATCCTGGAGCACAGAAGACCAGGAGAAACTGCTGCTGTGTGCTGCCAAGATCTTCCAGATCCAGTTCCCCCTGTACACGGCCTACAAACACAACACACACCCCACTATAGAGGTAATACATACTCGTGTATATACAACGCTCTGTGTTTCAGAAGTGTTTTCCCGAGGCATTTAAAGTCCGCATTAACCGGAATATTAAATGAGAAAAATAAAGGGCGTGGCTTGTTTTTACTCTCCGGGAATTGATTGGATATAGAAAAGTAGGCGTTCCATTTGCTGTCAAAGATCTAGAGATTACGAAGATTACGAATAAATTAGAGATTACGAAGACAAAAAAAACGTTTGCGTGCGGGGATCAGAGCTGCACGATTAATTGTTGAAAGATTGCGATCTCGATGCAAACACCAATGCGATCTCATTCCTAAATGACAACAATTCGCCTGTGTCTATTAAACCTTTGACAAAATCACAGCGAATATTCAAATCTGCGTTTGCCGCTGAGCCAGAGAGAGCAGTTATCATGTTTAGGTGTAAAACAGCTTCTTTTCAACCACACAATATCATTATTTCTGTGTTACAAATATTCGGATATAAACACTGATGTCTACGGAAGTTATCAAAATAGAGTAAATCACCTTTTTAAAGTAACTTGGTGCTTCAAATAACGGTTGTATCAATTACATCGTTACACCAGTAGGTGGCGACAGGTGACTGTTAAAAATGTATTTCTCATTGAATCATTAATTCAATAGATTCGTTCAAAAACGCTGATTCATTCACTAATGAAACAAGTGAAGTATTTATGAGTGAGTCATTCATTGAATCAATCATTTAACCTGATTTAAAAATATATATTTTAAATAGACTGCAGCAATTAATATTTTGTCAGAAACTTTAGGATTAGCTATTTTGTTTACTTTCTCTTTTCGCGAGTGAATCGTGATCTCAGTTTGAAACCAAAAAAAACGTGCATCCAGAATCGTGCAGCTCTAGTGTGGATTAACTTGCATGGGTGAATTGTTTACCACTAGACTAGTACTGTGCGCTAACAAAGTAATTAGGGTCCATTTTGATATTATGCCGACTTTAAACTAGCAATGAAACAGAAGTAAGGTCAGATCTTTTCTTTTGTATTGTGAAAAATGTTCTGTCCATCAGTTGTTGATTGGATGTTGAGATGTGGGCGTTGCACTCAAGTGAAAGCTCGCAGTGGATTGTGGAGGGACGTGGTTTAAGTGGGATAAATTATTAATTTTGATGAAACAATACAGGGTCAAAACAAGGTTAAAAAAATAAACACGTACATAGATGAATCGATGACAATAATCTAGTACATGCATTTACAAAAATATTTTTTTTGTTTGTAAAAAGTTTCATTGAATATTTGAAGGATTAAAGGATTAGTTCACCCCAAAATGAAAATTTCCTAATAATTTAATCACCCCAATGCCATCCAAGATATCCATGTCTTTCTTTCCTCAGTGGGAGAGAAATTATGTTTTTTGAGGAAAACATTTCTGGATTTTTCTTCTAACAATGGACTTCATTGGTTACCATCGTTTTTAAGTCCAAATCAATGCAGTTTCAAAAGTCTTTGAAGTGTTTAAACGGGCTGTACGCGATCACAGCTGAAGAAGAGGTTGTTATCTAGCGAAACGATAGGTCATTAAAAAAATATGAAGAGTTCAGATGCAAAAGCCTCTAAATGCCATTTGAAATTTTCTTATAGAATGATCATTTTTATCAAGCTCGTATACTTAAAATCAATAATTTCACTTAAATGGCAATGAAGATTATCTATTAATTATCATTAAAGTGAAATTACTGAACTTAAATATACAAGCTTGATAAAAATGATCATTCTATAAGAAAATTTCAAATGGCATTTAGAGGCTTTTGCATCTGAACTCTTCATATATATATATATATAATTTATAGACTTTTTACCCTCAATAGTTCGGATTGAGCTGATCAACAAACGTACAGGGAACTACGTCATCCCGTTGAAAGGTCGCGCCGGCAATACTATTTGAACTACTATTCATATTCATCAGAATGTTATTCATATTCATATTCACTGAATACTATTACTATATATATAATAGCAAGCAATACTATTTGAACTATCCTCCTACGTACGGTCGCATTGTAAACAGTGGGGCGGTACTTCTGCCGGCGCCGGCGTGACCTTTTAACGTGATGACCTATCGTTTCGCTAGATAACAACCTCTTCTTCAGCTGTGATCGCGTACAGCCCGTTTAAACACTTCAAAGACTTTTGAAACTGCATTGATTTGGACTTAAAAACGATGGTAACCAATGAAGTCCATTGTTAGAAGAAAAATCCAGAAATGTTTTCCTCAAAAAACATAATTTCTCTCCCACTGAGGAAAGAAAGACATGGATATCTTGGATGGCATTGGGGTGAGTCAATTATTAGGAAATTTTCATTTTGGGGTGAACTAATCCTTTAAGTGCACATCGTGTACACATCATGTGCCACTTTTGTCTTTCTGATCAAGCTCACGGTGTCGTGGCCAACTGTAGTGCGATTAACTAAGCCGTATTTACACCACATTTTAAAAAGACAAATTATGTCTTTATTCTGACTGAAATCAAACAGTGTTTTTCCTGATCCTTCATTGTTGTCAGTGCCAAGTACTTGTGCCCATTAATTCTAGTTTATCAGGAAAAAATTCACTATGGATGTTTTTAATGGCATTTTTTACCTTCTGTTAGACTCAATCGAGGTAAAATACACACACCACACAAGCATTATACACTTTATAAACCACTTTATACTCTTCCAGTTAGTGCTTTGTTATTCCTGAATGATTTGGATGAACCGAATAACCTCAACACACACAAAAACTGTGTTCAGTGGGTTTTGTAGTTGCTCACTACTGTATTTATTTGGATCGCTCTCTTTTTTTAATATCTGTTTGTTGTGTTTGCCCTCAGGATATTTCGGCACAAGAGAGCAATATCCTCGGCTCTTTCTGTGATATGAATGTAAGTGTCTCTCATTCTCACACGCACACGCACACACGCACGCTCTCATGATGATGGGCTTGATTACACCGTTTAGAGATAATTTCTGAGCTCAATAGATGCGGAGTGGACGCTGCAGGACTAGACTTAACTGACTAACTAGGTGTGGCTTGTGTGTGAAAGTACGGGATGTTCTTTGTTTAGATGTTGCTTGGCGTGATTCATCCGCTCTCATGAATCATCACAGGTTTTAGTGATTAAATTTAAGCTATTCATCATTCAAACGCTATGTAAGAACGCTTTGAAGTCTAATAAATGAGAAATAATTTCGGCATGTCTTTGCGGTCTGTAAATAGCGCTGCCTGCGACTGCTTTGACAATCAGTTCATCTGTGGATTATTTCTTATAAGTTTGTGTTAATGTTACACGTTGTGTGCAAAAAAAGATATTTATGAAATATTTAATAAATAATCATTTTTAATCAAACTTTTAATGATTAATATGCACACAAATTACACCATTCACAGTACAGATCTGGCTAATAATAATTATTAAACGTTACATAAAATATTTAATGTATAATTATAATAATGTTTTATTATTAAGCATTAAATATTATTATATTATATTATTAATAATTATGATTAATTGCATTATTTATAATTATAGTAATTATATATTTATAATATTATAATATATATTAAAATTTATTATAATGTATTGTATTAATAGTAATAATTTTAATAGGTCATGTCCGGTTTTCATACACATATTATATTATTAATTGAGATTAATTACATTATTAATAATAATAATTATATTATAATTTTAATAAGTAATAAGATCATGTCTGGTTTTCATACCTATAATAATTATTATATTAATTATAATAATAATATTATTATTAATTAAATTGCTCTTAATAATAATTCTATTTTAATAGGTAATAGGTCATTTCTGGTTTTCATACTTATTATATTATATTATTATTATTATTATTAATAATTATGATTAATTACATTGTTATTAATAATAATTATATTATAATTTTAACAGGTAATATGTTTCATCTGGTTTTCATACATATATTATATTATTGTCATAATTTTGATTACTTACATCCTTTATTAATAGTAATTATTATATTTAATAGGTTATATGTTGTGTCTGGTTGTCATACCTCATATTTTCTGTATTTTATGTTATAGTTATTTAATAATTTATGTTTAGTCATAAGAATAACTGACACAAGATCCTTTGGGCCTGAATCACGAGCTAAATAGATTTTTGTGCGAATAATTTGTAAAATCTATGCATTTATTTGATTAACACTGTTTTAATGATTTGATTGAAACCTATTTTAAAGCAGGATCATGCTGTTGATGAAGTGTTGTCACGTGTGTTACACGTGTGTGTGTGTGTGTGTGTTTCAGGACGTGGAGGTTCCTCTGCACCTGCTGCGATACGTGTGTATGTTCTGCGGGAAGCACGGCCTCTCTCTGATGAAGGACTGCTTTGAGTTCGGCGCTCCTGACACTCTCCCCTTCCCCATCGCACATGCCTTCATCACCATCGTCTCTAACGTGAGTCCGACCTCTGCGTCGCCCCATCAAACCCGAGTCTGCCGTGTGTTTGACCTGTGACCAATCAGGTGTTTTTCCTGTGCACACAGATCAGAATATGGTTGCACATTCCCGCTGTGATGCAGCACATCATCCCTTTTCGCACTTACGTTATCAGGTAAGACCGCTTTTCTAAACTGCTCCTAAAGGTGTACAATTATTAAATCGATTTCATCTAATCAATCTTGACTGAGTCGTTCGAAGACAAGCGAGACAGAGGCAGAGCAGAATCTAAGTACTCTTAGAAAGAGCGCTGCCGCCCGCCAAGAGTCTGAGCTCGGTCGAGTTGCTAGGAAGAGCATCCCTCACCATAGCAACAGTCGCCACGGCTCTCCTCACATGACCTTGGGGGAGCCAGACGGCTGAGAGAGCCGGTCATGTGACTCGAGCCAGACCGGATTAGAGCAGCACAGAGAGAGAGAGAGAGTAGAAGTGTGTTCAGATGGAGAGAGATTTTTTTCAGATGGAGATTTTTTTTCTGCTGGCCAAATGTTATGTTATGTTGTCCCACCTCAAAATTACTATTATATTTTAAGATTTATCATACACACACATACACACACACACACACACACACACACACACACACACACACACACACACACACACACACACACACACACACACACACACACACACACACACACACACATATATATAATAAATGTATAATATTAAATGTACATACCATATAAATATTCATCCACCTAGAAAAATGCAATCATCCCAAAAATATTATATTATATTTGTATTATATTATTAATATTATATTTATATATTATATTATATATATATATTCATCCACCTTGAAAAGTAATCTCACCTCAAAATTATTATATTTTAATATTATATTATATAGATTATATTAAATCTTCATACCATATAAATATTCATCCACCTAGAAAAATACTATCATCCCAAAATTATAATATTATATGAAATTTGTGGTATTATATTATATTATAATTTTTGTATTAGATTTTTAATATATATATATATATATATATATATATATATATATATATTTTTTTTTTTTTTTATTATATTTATTCATCCACCTTGAAAAGTAGTCTATAAGTAGTATATTTTAATATTATATTATATAGATTATTAAATCTTCACACCATATAAATATTCATCCACCTAGACAAATACTATCATCCCTATATTATATTATATTATATTATATTATATTATATTATATTATATTATATTATATTATATTATATTATATTCAAATCTACACATTTATATATAATTTAATTTTCCATTAATATAATAAAATGCATAATGTTTTTTTTTATTGAAAGTACATTTTCGTTTCTTTACAAAAGACAAACAGACTGAAAATCATACAGCTATTATATATTCCATTCCATTATTAGACTGACACATTTATATAACATACGATATAAAATAGTTGATATGTAAATGTAATGATTAAGCCTCTGAAATGCTCTTGTCATTTGTAGTTGTTGTTTTTTTTTTTACTTTTACTAGCTTTATCATGCGGCCTGATATATCCTTTATGACTAGAAAGGTGTTTTTTTAATACCGATCCTTAAAATAATGTTTAGTCAGGTTTAATACAAGTTAAATCTCTGAGTAAAAAAAAACAAAAACAAAAAACAACATACAAATTACAGCAATGCTCTTATAATAGACGTCTAGAAGTGTTCTGTGTTGTTTGAGCTGTAAAGCTGCCGCTTTGAAGGGAGTCTACTGGACGAATATTTGTGATTAGTTGTTTTTATGTGCCAAGCATCTGGTTGTCTCTCTCTCTCTCTCTCTCTCTCTCTCTCTCTCTCTCTCTCTCTCTCTCTCTCTCTCTCTCTCTCTCTCTCTCTCTCTCTCTCTCTCTCTCTCTCTCTCTCTCTCTCTCTCTCTCTCTCTCTCTCTCTCTCTCTCTCTCTCTCTCTCTCTCTCTAGGTATCTGTGCAAGCTGTCGGATCAGGAGTTGCGTCAGAGCGCGGCGCGTAACATGGCCGATCTGATGTGGAGCACGGTGAAGGAGCCGTTGGACAGCGCACTGTGTTTCGACAGAGAGAGTTTGGATCTGGCCTTCAAGTACTTCATGAGTCCAACACTCACCATGAGACTGGCCGGACTGAGCCAGATCACAGTACGAGACGCACAAAACACACAAACGCCCTTTTTTCCCATTGTATCCAGTCTGTGCTTGATTGGTAATTGGTCAGAGCTCAAGTAAAAATCAGATTGAGCTGGCTCTTAATGGGGTTTTTCCAAATATTAAGCAGGTAGTAAGAAATGTGGGTGTTTATTTTGATTCCAATTAAAATTTTGGATTTCTTGTCAAGAAGTTGGTTCAGTCTTGTTTTTATCAGTTAAGAAACATTTCCAAGGTGAGGCGGTTTTTGAATTTTAACGATACAGAGAAGCTTATTCATGCTTTTATTTCTTCCCGCCTTGATTATTGTAATGCTTTGTTCTCTTCTTTGAACCATCGCACTTTATCGCGTTTACTATTACAAATAGCCAGATTACTGACCAGAACAAAGTTATTTCATCGTATTACACCTGTTTTAGCTTCTTTACATCGGTTACCTGTTTATTTAAGGATTGATTTTAAGATTTCATTGTTGACATATAAAGCTTTAAATGGTTTGGCACCTATATATTCTATGTTCACTTTTTCATAAAAGCATGAAAATTGACACTTATTGTACAGTTTGGTCGCAACGAGGTGTTTTTGCAATGGCTCCATTTCTGAAAATGTTCAGTGCCGCAAACTGTACATGTGTATCAAGTTTCATGCTTTTATGAAAAAGTGAACATAATTTTCACATATCACCTGGACTAATAGAGCTTTAACTATGGAATAGTTTGCCTGTTGATATTAGATCATCTGAATGTGTGTTTGTTTTTAAATGTCGTCTGAAAACGTACTTGTATAGACGTGCTTTTAATATTTTGTGAGGCCTTCTGTGTACTTTGGGTTTCGATATTTTTTTGGTTTCTTTATGTGGTGTGTATAGCTCTTCATTAATGTATTTTAATGGTTGTGTTTTTATATTGTGTAAAGCACTTTGTGCATTGTTGCATTTTAAAGTGCTATATAAATAAAATTGTGCTTACTTACTTACTTACCAACCTGTGCTTGTGTTTCTGTAGAATCAGCTGCACACCTTCAATGACGTGTGTAATAACGAGTCCCTGGTGTCTGACACCGAGACGTGAGTGTTTCGACTCCACTGCTATTAGTAGTTCGGTCAAGCTGGACCTCTGTTGACATCTTTGTTTCATCTCGCAGGTCGATAGCGAAGGAACTCGCGGACTGGCTCATCAACAACAATGTTGTGGAGCACATATTTGGACCAAATTTGCACATTGAGGTGAGGAGACGTCGCTCATATTTATCCTTGTGGTTTTTTGGTTGCATGTCTAGTTCTCTCTTGTTGCTGAGGTTTATTACTTCTGATTGTGCTTGTATTGTTTCTGCTGTAGATCATTAAACAGTGCCAAGTGATCCTGAACTTCCTGGCAGCCGAGGGCAGACTGAGCACTCAACATGTGGACTGTATATGGGCCGCCGCTCAGGTACACTCACTCACTCACTCACTCACTCACTCACTCACTCACTCACTCACTCACTCACTCACTCACTCACTCACTCACTCTCTCACACACTCACTCACTCACTCACTCACTCACTCACTCTCACACACACACTCACTCACACATTCACTCACTCACGCATAATAATAAAAATTTATTACTGACTATATAATAACAGCAATATAACTAATAAATGGAAAATTACTTTTATTTAATTACTGAATGTTGCCTTTTGTAAATGTTGCATACTATGTTCTAAACTTTTTTTTAAAACATCTTTATTTTTTTATTTCTTTTAGTGAAACACATGCAAAAGAACAGAACAGAACAGTCAGGTCACCAGTGGTATCACATACAATTATGATTTTCATATGCAGTTAGCTTCATATCGGAGGTTACTTTCCCAATAATTCCAGAAAAAAAAGAGAGACATAAAAAATATAGGGCAGGTAAGAACAAAAATCGGCAGGCAAATATTTAGTAAGTCCATAAAAGGTTCAAGTCCATTCAGTCCCCTCAAAAAACACACAAATCCAGTATTTTTTCATTGATCAAATAATTCACATACAGAAAAATAGGAAATGACTATCAATATGATAATACTGAAATATTACTAAAGTGTGGAGAGGAAGAAGAGAAAACACTTAAAATAATATATTTAAAAAAACGACTTAAAATGACAAAAACACAACAAAATTACTAAAACTTAACATAAAAACCGACAATATAAACACAGGCTTTCCATTCAAAATATTCATTGATAATATGATAGTACATAAATACTAAAATAACACTGCATACTATGTATTGACTATTGAGTAATAGACACTTTCCTGTAGAGCTGTTACTATTGTTGCCATTTTTAAGAGGTTTTACTGTATTTTCGAGTAGATTCTGCCCTCTTGATACAAGTCAATGAAAACAAGAACACACACACACACACACACACACACACACGCACACACACTCTCTCTTTCTCTATTCGGCCTTTGTGACTCATTTATTTGTCTCATTAACTCTGTGTCTCTGTGTGTTTTCTGTAGCTGAAACACTGCAGTCGCTACATCCATGACCTGTTCCCCTCGCTCATAAAGAACCTGGACCCGGTTCCTCTGCGGCACGTGCTCAGCCTGGTGTCAGGGTTACACCCCAGCGCACACACCGAACAGGTACGCAGTTCAGTCACATGCTCGGATGATTTGTGATTAACATTAACACACTCGTTTGAGCTCTCACTCTCATACGTTGGTGAATTTTGAGACAGACTAAAGTAAACGTATTTGTGGTTGCTGAGTTGTTTCTCTGTGCGCAGACGCTGTATTTGGCGTCCATGTTGATCAAGGCCTTGTGGAATAACGCCCTGGCTGCCAAAACTCAGCTGTCCAAACAGAGCTCCTTCGCCTCCCTGCTCAACACCAACATTCCCATGGGCAACAAGAAAGGTGCGTGGCTTCTGCTTTTTCATGTTCATGCCACAGATTTAAGATTTATCTCAATTTGAAGTTGGCGTCGATGAACGCTACATGTGGATTCTGTTCACAAAATACTGAATTAGACACTTCTTGTTGTATTCTTACAGGTTCTCCTGCAGGAAGCCCAGAGAGCAGTGACAACAGCGACACACATCACAGTGGAGGAAGTGACATGGAGATGGACGAGCCAATCATGAGCAGCGGAAAACGAGGGCAGCAGAGGCTGTCGGACACAGAGGTAACGTTCGCGCATATTCCAAAATATTTCATGAAAACAAGTGTCATTCAGCTTAATTTAGATTTAGGTTAGGGCTGCACGATTAATCGCAATGAAACCGCACGCGATTTGGCAAAGGATGCAATTATTTTATGCACAGCTTGTCAGTGCAGCGGCTGATCGGTAGTAAATGCTGCTTCATCTGAACACCAGAGGGCGTCTCACACACACACGCCAAATATGTCCCGTAGAAGTACAATAACGGCCCTAATTTAGGTGTTTTTTTGCTAGTCAAGTAATTTATGTGTCTTTTGCTATTCTAGGAGTCTCTGCAGGGCAGCTCGGACGAGACGGCTAACAGTGGCGAGGAGGGCAGCAGCAGCGGACGCAGCGAAGCCTCGAGCAACGAGGCCGGATCCAGTCGAGCCAGCCAATCAGCAGGCAGCCCTGGCAGCGAGATGCACTCCGACGACATGGCTGACAGTGAGGCCCTGAAAGAGGAGGAGGAGGAGGAGGAAGAAGAGGAGGATGACGACGAGGATGATGACGAGGATGATGAGGACGATGAAGACGACAGACCCGCCGTCACATCCGAGAGCAGCCCGCAAAAAGAAACCCGAGAGCCTTCCACATCAGAGATGCGCAAACGCAAAGCCGGCGAAGCCCTCGGAGAGATTCAAGGTCCTCCAGAGCGTCCCGGCATTCCCGTCTCCGGACTTTCCAAAACAAAATCCATCCCTTTCAGCCCAGAAGCAGCCGCTGCCATGGTTGCCTCGTCTTCCTCCCTTAGGATCCTTGAACCCTGCTCTTCTTCATCGTTGTGCCTGGAGGGAACGTCGGGAGAACAGGCTGATCCCTCCTCACATTCCCAATCCCAGGATCCCCAGCACCCGCAGCAGGGCGGCACGGAGATGGACTCCTCCGGTTCCCAGGAGCCGTCATGTATGCCTCGACCGACGGACTTCCTGACGGAGGCCATGGGCAACGAGTTCTTCAACTGCAGGCGTTTCATCAGCCCTCAGCATCACCATCATCATCACCACCATCATCATCATCACCAACATGATGGGTGAGGCTACCTTTCAAATGTGGTGTTGACGTTTCTCTGCCAACACCTAGTGAGCTCCCTTAATGTCTAAAACTGTGCATTATGGGATTGGGATCTTAGAGAGGACCTATTAAGTCTTGATTTTGTTTTTAGGGTCTACTAGAATGGGTGATTGCATGCTTGAATGTTCAAAAAAACACGTTGTTTTTCACATGTTTCACATTGTTGCAGCGCTTCTCTTCCCAGTCTGTCAGTAACGCTCTGTTTAGTTCCTGTCTCTATGAAGCCCCTCCTTCTGAAATGCACACTGTGCTCTGATTGATCGGCTGGACCAGTGTTTTGTGATTGGTCAACTGCTTCAGACTTGTTTGGGAACTTCTAATACAACTATATTGTGACGTGTTTGTTCCCGAAAGCAAACTCATGACTACATTAGAGGTGTTTCAGGGAGTTCAGAAACAGTGACACTGATATAGAGAATAACTCCCGTCGGAGGGACTTTGTGCTTTTGGAACTTTGCAGACCTTTTTCATGCTCAAACAGCAACATTACACAAAAAAAGTTGCCTTAAGTCGTTGTCCATGTAGGCGGCTCACTAGGTTTTGACTCAGAGTAGAAGTCTGCAGTCCTGCGGCACAACGCAGGATATCTGGGACATGTCGCAACAGTGCAGCGTGGGACTAGTTTTTGCTAGATTAATGGATGCGGGAGGGAAGATACTGATATGTGTGCGGGAAACGGGACAAAGAAATGACTCATGGACCCCTGTAGTAATGATAATAATAACAATAACAGCACCGCACAAGTCACTGGAGATCTGAAGCGTTGTGTGTTTGGAAATTAGAATTGGAATAGAATTTAACCGGAATAGGACTGAAAAATCAGCGTAGACCTCTTCCTACGGGCTTTTGTGGGTGGGAACGGGACAAAAACGTTAAAGTGTCGGTCGGAAGCGGGATAAAATATAACATAGTTTTGGCGGGAGCAGCACAGAATCACAGAGCCATTGTTTTCTGGTAACATACTCTTAACACACACACTCTCTCTCTCCGCAGTCACATGGTAGAGGACATGCTGAGCGCCGATGACGTAAGCTGCAGCAGTTCCCAAGTCAGCGCCAAATCCGAGAAGAACATGGCGGATTTTGACGGAGAAGAGTCCGGATGTGAGGAAGAGCTGGTCCAGATCAACTCTCACGCTGAGCTCAGCTCACACCTGCAGCAACACCTGCCCAACCTGGCCTCCATATACCACGAACACCTGGTGCAAGGTACACGCACACCTCAGTGAAGCGCGGCACTGTGTGTTCATTTACACACAAGCGGGATTTTAGTGTCTCGGAGAAGCGCTAAATGGCGCACCACACAAACTCCATCACTGCAAACTCGCAGTACCCAGCAAGTAATAGCCGTCATATCACCGTCTAGGTTTACTAGACCGATATAGTCCGACTATGAGTAACCCACTTCTAGCCAAAATAATATAGTTTTTGCCAAAATAACTTGTAAGATGTATGATATTTCATCATGTAAGCAAAGTCAACAGTGATTACAAGGCATTAGGTTGAATTCTTTTGACGTTATCTAATTGATGACTAGTCTATTCTTGGGCTATGGTTAGACGTCTATTAAGTTTTCACTGACAGCCCAGATTTAGCCTTGTTTCAGCCTAGACGTCAGGGCTGTGTTTAGACGGCTATTAGAAGTCTTTTAAACGCAAAATTGCTTCCTGGGAACATGCATTTGAAACCGCAGCACCGCCCCAACTGTCTTCCCATATTTGTAATGAGAATTGGTAATAAATCTGTTGTCAAAAGAGAACCTTTAAGGTCTTCTTCCTTCAAAATAAAAGCTGTTTTAATATTTGAAAGCATAGAAATGAACATAAATCTTAGTATTGTAATTTCAGTCAGATTAGAACTTTTACACATTAGAAATAAAGTAATAAGACAGTGAGACACTGAGTTAATTTTATCTGACAAAAGTCACATGATCGTTTTAGTCCGACGTTTCATTTTTCTAAATGTCCGCTCCAGGTCCGTCGGTGCACAAACATCAGTACTCAACCCACGCTGTGACTGACATCAACCTGGACAACGTCTGCAAGAACGGAAACACTCTTCTGTGGGACCTAGTCCAGGACGATAATGCGGTATGTTCACTTCACCGCAGACTATCTGAAGCATTTTGTGTGTAGATTGCGATTCTCATGTTGTTGTTGTTGTTGTGAACCAGATCCACCTATCGGAGGGCTTGATCAATGAGGCGGAGAAGCTGTTGTGCTCTCTGGTCTGCTGGTTCACTGACCGTCAGATCCGCATGCGTTTCATCGAGGGCTGTCTGGAGAACCTCGCCAACCACCGGTGAGGCCTTTACAGAGCTGTATGAAACTGCTGAAGAGGTTTGGTCTTCTCTCAGGTCCTGTAGGAGATATTTGACCGTTGTGTTTCTGTGTGTGTTCATCAGGTCGGTGGTGGTGTCCTTGCGTTTGCTGCCGAAGCTCTTTGGGACGTTTCAGCAGTTCGGCTCCAGCTATGACACTCATTGGATTACCATGTAAGAGAAATGTTCAATTAATAATTGATCGTTCACAAAGAACTAAAGTGTCGAGAGGAAGAAGAAGAAAAAACACTTTAAAAAAAAATAAATATAAAAAAAAAATAATTCAAATGACAAAAACACAACAAAATTACTAAAACTTAACATGAAAACCGACAATATAAACAACAAGCCACACCGCTTTCACACCACACATGTTCTCACGCAGTGAAAAATACTTGGCGGACTAAAGAGGAAACTGACAACGCCTCGACAGACAGGACAGAGATGGTTAATGTTGATATGAAACAGAGTCTCAACTTTCAAATTTAGTCATTTTTTAAAGAAATTTAAACAATAAATGCTGTTTTGTGTCTCTTTAATGTGTCTAACAGATCGCTCAGTTAAAGCTGCTCGTGAACCGATCATCTCTTCCTTCTAGTTAATTTATAGCTTCAAATAAACATGAATGAACATTCAGCACACACAGTTTTTCAGACGTCAGCACACACAGTTTTTCAAGTTCAAATCCACCGGCGTTAATCTACTATCTCTCCTGACTGCTTTGTCAGACAAAATGGCGGATTCGCGGATGGCGGATTATGATTGGTCAGATCGCCTGTCAATCAAACTCCCTGTGAAGGGTGAATTGGAACTTGGATTAGTTTACAGATGTTTTTGAATGAGTAAATGTTCATATTTTCCCTGTGTGTGTGTACTGCAGGTGGGCGGAGAAGGAGCTGCACATGATGAAGCTCTTCTTTGATGATCTGCTACACTATATCCAGGACGTGAGAGAGCAGCGCCACAAATTCGCTCTGTAAGTCTGGGTGTTTGTCTATATTTCTGTACTACCGTTCAAACGTTTAGAGTCGGTAGATTCTGTTGTTGCTGAAGTCTCTTCTGCTCACCAAGACTGCATTTGATTTATCAAAAATACTGTAATATTGTGAAATATTATTACAATATAACACGATTGTTATCAATTTGATTCTATTTTAAAATGTAATTTATTTCTGTGATCAAAGCTGAATTTACAGCATCATTTCTCCAGTCTTCAGTGTCAATTGATCCTTCAGAAATCATTCTAATATGATCAATTATCAATATTGAAAACAGTTGTGCTGCTTAATACTTCTGTGGAAACCGTGATATATTTTTCTCAGGATTCTTAGATGTGTAGAAAGTTCAAAAGAACAGCATTTATTTGAAATGGAATTTTTTGTACCATCACAAATGTATTTACTGTCACTTTTGATCAACTAAATGTGTCCTTTCTGAATAAATGTGAGTTTTGACATCAATCCCATGTGTCTCAGGTACAGTCACAGCGCGGAGGTGCAGGTGCGTCTGCAGTTCCTCACCTGTGTGTTCTCAACGCTCGGATCACCTGACCACTTCAGTGAGCGTCTCTCTTTATCTCTCACACATCGCTGCCTGTGTGCATGTGAGAATTGCTCTGTAACAATATGAATATCCTGTTTGTGTGTGTCAGGGTTGAGTCTGGAGCAGGTGGACATCCTGTGGCACTGTTTAGTGGAGGACTCTGAGTGTTACGACGACGCCTTGCACTGGTTCCTTAACCAGGTCCGCAGTAAAGACCAGCACGCGATGGGCATGGAGACATATAAACATCTCTTCCTGGAGAAGGTCTGGCTAGCGTTTAGTTAAACCCTAACCTTTATACAGTATGTGCCATGATAATGAATCTTTCATCACCTGAATTTCCCCGTCTCTCTCCTTCTCAGATGCCTCAGCTGAAGCCTGAGACGATCAGCATGACGGGACTTAACCTGTTTCAGCATCTGTGTAATCTGGCTCGTCTGGCCACCAGTGCTTATGACAGCAGCTCCAACTGCGAGGTTTGATGCAGCAAATCTCGAAACCTCTCTGGTTTGTCTCGATATGTTCTTCTTTCTGACCTCTCTCTCTCTCTCTCTCTGTAGTTGTGTGGTATGGATCAGCTGTGGGGAATCGCATTGAGGGCTCAGTCTGCTGACATCAGTCGAGCTGCGATCCAGTACATCAACTCCTATTACATCAGCGGTCAGTTAACAACAAACTCTTACATGTATTGTAGAATTCATAACCATTAAATGTTAAGAGTTTTATAACCTCTCAGGTCTAGAATAAATGCAGGAAGAAACATTATTGTTCTCAATTGTTTTACTAAAGAGATGTTTGGGTTTTGGATTTTGTATTGGATTGATGGATGGATGGATAAATAGATAGGATGGATGGTAAATAGATGGATGGATGGAAAGGAGGATGGATCGATGGATACCGGATACCTAGATGGGATGGATGGATAGATGGATGATAAATATTTAATTGTATTCTGAATAAATGTGAGTGTGTAATGTGATGTATTGATGAGTGTGTGTAACCGCAGGTAAAACGGGTCTGGAGAAGGAGCAGGAGTTCATCAGTAAGTGTATGGAGAGCTTGATGATGGCGTCTGCTAACCTGGAGAAAGACGCCCACTCCAGCCTCACCATCATCGAGAGAGGACTTCTGCTGCTCAAAACACACCTGGAGGCCTTCAGACGCAGGTATACACACACACTCACATCCCCTCACTCGCACTGCAAGAAAACATGCTTACATGAGAAATTCTCTGTTGTTTAATTTTTTTTATATATCAAAATGTAAACAGTCATGTGCACATTGAATAAGTTTAATTGCTGGGAACATTTAGGACCTTCACCCTGTAAAATAGCACAGTTATGGCATTTACTTTTGTCTAAACTCACTGTGTGTGTGTGTGTGTTTTCAGGTTTGCGTATCACCTGCGTCAGTGGCAGATCGAGGGGACGGGCATCAGCAGTCATCTGAAAGCTCTCAGTGATAAACAGTCTCTCCCGCTCAGAATCGTGTGTCAACCGGCAGGACTCCCTGACAAGGTTCATCATCATCTTCATCATCATCATCATCATCACTACTATTTGCTCAGACTTCAAGCTGAGTTTAAAAAAGCTTTCTTCATGAACGAGCAGTGTTTCCTCCATCTTCTCTCGTGCTCATTCTCATGTTGTGTGTGTAGATGACGATCGAGATGTACCCCAGTGATCAGGTGGCTGATCTGAGGGCAGAGGTCACGCACTGGTACGAGAACCTTCAGAAGGATCAGCTCAGCCAGCAGGCGCAGCTGCAGGAGTTCGGCCAAACCAGCCGGCAGCAGGACTTCCCAGGTATACACACACACACACACACACACACACACACACGCACACACACACACACACACAGAAAACAGATGCTCTATTCACTGGCGTCTGAACCATTAGTATATTGAACACAAATGTGCATAAACAAAAAATATCTGTCTATCTATCCGTATATCTATCTATCTATCTATCTGTCTATCTGTCTATCTATCCGTCTGTCTATCCGTCAGTCTATCTATCTATCCATCTGTCTATCTATCTGTCTGTCTGTCTATCTTTCCGTCTGTCTGTCTATCTATCTATCTATCTATCTATCTATCTATCTATCCGTCTGTCTGTCTTTGTCTATTTATCTGTCTATCCATCCATTTTTTTAAGAATCAGTCAACATAAAAAAAAAAATAATATAAAATGTATAACATGTATATATAGTAATCAATCATATATATAAAGGTAAAACTTAAATTAGTCAATTTACAAGTACAAATGATTGTTCATATGGCAACATGCTGCAGTCAGATTAATGTGTGTGTGTGTTTTTCTGTTCAGGTGGTCTGATGGGTCCGGTGCGCATGATCTCATCAGGACACGAGCTGACCACCGACTACGATGAGAAGACTCTTCATGAGCTCGGCTTCAAGGACATGCAGGTAAACCACAACAAACCCACATACGGCCGCGCACCCACAACCCTAGAACCTAAAACACTGAGAGACTCTCCTGTGTGCCGTCAGATGGTGTTTGTGTCTCTGGGTGCTCCGCGGAGAGAGAGGAAGGGCGAGGGCGTCCAGCTGCCGGCGTCGTGTCTGCCGCCCCCTCAGAAGGAGCACATCCCCATGCTTCTGCTGCTTCAGGAGCCCCACCTCACCACCCTCTTCGACCTGCTGGAGATGCTGGCCTGCTTCAAACCGCCCGGCCCCGACAGACCCCAGCACAGCACTGAGGTAACGTCCCGCTCCACACTTCTGACCCGCTCCAGCCTGAGTGAAACCAGCGTCCAATCCAGTGTGTTTCCTCCAAGCGGCAACCTTCCTGTCTCTCTCTGTTGAATCTAACACAGAAGTGACTTAAACTGCAATTCATCGACTGGCCACTAGAGACAGGCTCCAAAAGAGAGTCAATTCCATAAACCCCCATGTTAAAATGCCCAACTTTACAGCAGAAAAAAAACATGTTTACAGCCTGGTACAAAAAGTGGTTTTGGTCTATAAAGCTAATTTTGCCCTTCATGACAACTGTGAGGGGGGTGAATTTTTTTTAAAACTCATCCGTTTAAATGATATTAAGCCTTAAAGTTCTGCATAATTAAGGGCGTGGCCACTTGAGTGACGGGTGGATTGCCGCTGCTGTCACTACTAGCCGTTTGCCTGCTGTCTGTTAGCGTCACGTCACCTCAGATAATCCCGCCTCTTTGCCTATTTTCATTTATCCGGGAGTGACGCGCAGCCAAGATGGCGACGGCCGGCTCCGCCAAAAATGCTCTTCAGAAACCTACGGGTGACGTCACGGACGACTACGTCCATATGTTTTTAACAGTCTATGGTTTCTTCCTGCAGAGCGTTCGCTGCGAGGAGCTGCACCTCCACGCGGAGAATCTCTCCCGCCGAGTGTGGGAGCTGCTCATGCTGCTGCCCACGTGTCCCAGCATGCTCCAGGCCTTCCAGAACATCTCCGATGACACGGTCAGTCACATGTTTACCATTGATTTAAGGCCAGACACCCCAGGTAATTAGGGTAGAAAATGTACACTATACTTCCCGAGTTGATAATAATAACATTAAGAATTAAAAACAAAAACAAATTGTATTACAAGTTTCCAGAAATGTTATGTTTAAATATGCACTAATTTGCATGTTTTCAGAAGAGCAATCTGAACAATGAATAAAGCCAGGTTCAGCATTTTTGTTTCATTTTGTTGACATAGTAAAGTTTTTATCACATAAATAAAAAAATACGGTCAACTGCCAGAAAAAAATACATTATCACCATGTATTTTATTAAGTATGTTTATAAAATCAGGCAAATGAAGTTTAAGAATATTAATAGGAATAAAACTGTGAAGTTTGGTGTATGTAAGGGCCACCGAAGAGGGGATTTCTTGCTCGGTGAAGGAGAAAAAAACTATTTTTTAGGAAACAGCCTTTATAAATATGTATTGTTTATTTTACTGCACTTCATCTGTTTGCATCAGGAGATTCCAATTACAATTAAAGTGATAGCTCACCCAAAGATGAAAATCCTGTCATCATTTACTCATCCTCAAGTTGTTAAAAACCTGTATGAGTTGCTTTCTTCTGCTGAACACAAAAGAAAATATATTGAAGAATATGGGTAACCAAACAGTTGATGGACCCCATTGACTTCCATACATAGTATGGAAAAAAAATACAATGGAAGTCAATGGGGTCCATCAACTGATTGGTTACCCAAATTCTTCAATATATCTAAATATCTTTTGTGTTCAGCAGAAGAAAGAAACTCATAGAGGTTTGGAACAACATGACAAGATTTTAATTTTTGGTGAACTATCCCTTTAAAAGTGTCTGAAATAATGTGTTATGAAACGGCAAATAGCCCAAAATCCCCTGCATAAAAAAACATAATTTGAACTTATGCAATGCATGAAAGTTTATTCATGTTCATTGTGACTTTAGGGATCTGACGGGTTGTGCTGGAAGGATCTGCTGAGGATCAAGAGCCCCCATAAGCTGCTTTACGCTTTAGAAATCATTGAAGCCCTGGGCAAACCCAACCGCAGGATTCACCGCGAGTCTACGGTACACACACACACACACACACACACACACACACACACACACACACACACACACACACGATCTCCGTCACACATGCAGCCCTGCAGGTCTGTTAATGAAAGCTTCTCATGCACGAGGCGTGTGTGTTTATGTGTATTTCAGGGCAGTTACAGTGATCTGTATCCAGACTCTGACGACTCCAGTGAGGAACAGATTGAGAACAGCAAGAACACCTGGAGCTGCAAGGTACAAACGCCTCTTCTCACACTTCCACTGAAAAGGATCTGTTGTTATTGGTTCTTGACTTGTGAACTAGTTGGAACTCCAAATGTAGAGGTTTTAGTAAAATGATTATGCCATTTGTAATTGTACAGCTCTGTTCCAGCTCTGAATTGACTGTATGGTGTGTGTGTGTATATATGAGCTGCACGCACGTCTCTGTATAACACATTCACACACGTGTCTCTCTCTTGTAGTTTGTGTCGTCTGGAGGCCTTCAGCTTCTGCTGGACATTTTTAACTCTGCGATTTTAGAGCCGAAAGAACAAGAATCATGGACAGTGGTGAGTGTCAAGAACCAAAGGAAGCAATAAAACAATTAAGCCTGATTTTATATTTATTTTTAGAATTGGCATTATGATATGATTTTTTTACTATAATATGAAAAATGTTGATATGATTTTATTTTATAATCGTACAGTGTAAATATAAATAATGCCTGAATTAGTTGTACTGAATGTCTGCACATTTTTTTTTCTTCTAACAATGAGAAATTCTTTTTTTAATTAATTAATTAATTTTTCGAGGTAATGTGCATAATTGTTTTAAAGATAATGTATAAAGTCTTATCGTTCATATAGCATTTGTTCATATCAAAAAGCCTTATTTCTTCATCTTTTCTAATGACTTTGATGTGAATCAAGCCCTGGGCATTTTCTCTGTGAGATGAATGAACAGCTGTGAACATCATCTTGCTTTTGTTTTCTTGTCTCTGTAGTGGTTGTTGGACTGTCTGGCATGTCTGCTGAAACTCATTTGTCAGTTTGCGGTGGATCCGGCCGATCTGGACCTGGCTTATCATGATGTTTTTGCCTGGTCTGGTCTCACGGACACTCAGAGAAAGAGGGCGTGGCCTGGGAAGTCCCGTAAATCCACCGGGGATCATGGGAAGGGCCTGCATATACCCCGTCTTACAGAGGTGTGAACCTTCTTCTGAATTCTCTTTTCTCTCGGTGTATGTGTGTATGTTTGCTGTGATTAATTTTGAGATCTTGTCCTGCTCTGTCAGGTTTTTCTAAGTCTTGTTCAAGGCACCAACCTCATCCAGCGGCTCATCAACGTGGCCTACACATACGACAATCTGGCGCACAGGTGAACAGCATACACACACACACACACACACACACACACACTGGAGTCTCCATTTATCATTGATTTAGTTTAACATTGGCATTTTGCTAGGATAACAAAGTAATACTCTTAATAAACTTAGAAATACAGTCTACACAAACTGTGTAAAATATTGTATTTTTAATGTATTTCTAACTCTTTTTAGTGATACTTATCAGTATGAAAAATTATTTCATATTATTTATTATTTATATATTATGTTATTATTATATAATTATATTTAACAATATTATATATGTAATTGATAAAAATAAATAAAATATATTATTTAAATAATATTATTATAATAAAAATAATGTTTATAAATAATTACAACAAATTGATACTCTAATATGTGTAAAAATACAGTCTGCACATATTCTTTTTAGAGTTTTTCCAGTCTGTTTTTTTTTTTACCTTCTGTCTTCTGATTGTCCTGCAGGGTTCTGAAGGCCCAATCAGATCACAGATCCAGGCACGAGGGTAAGCACATGATTGGTTATATATCTTTGAAGGTTTTTAATTTTCTCTACTCATTACTCATTTCTGGTGATGTGTTTGTGCAGTGACTCATTACTCCATGTGGCTGCTGGTGAGCTGGGCTCACTGCTGTTCTCTGGTGAAGTCCAGCCTGGCCGACAGCGAACATCTCCACGACTGGCTGAAGAAGCTCACGCTGCTCATTCCTGAGGTAAACCAACACATCTGGAATGACTTTCCTCTGCTACTGTTGTAATTAAGGTCATTTAGTTGGGGAACAATTACATTAACCAATCAAATCATAGCTATTCAGCCCAGTTAATATAATTGAGCTCCACCCTACATCTCACAAAATAATTTGTGGATTGCAACATATTCTGAAAATTAAATGCTTTATTATATATATATATATATATATATATATATATGTATGTATATATATTTTTTATATATTTTGTTTTTTATTTATTTTATGTTTGCTTACGTTTATGCATTTGGCAGTTTATCCACAGCAACTTACATTTTTATTCAGTTTTTTCTACACATTTTTTTTATTTTTATTTTTTTATTCCTGGGAATTAAACACATGACCATGATTTTGCTAATGCCATTCTCTGCTGTTTGAGTCTTTCCTCTGATACTGTTGTTATTAAGGTCATGTGGGTGGATAACAATCACATTTAACCAATCAAATCACAGCTTTTCAGCCTAATCATTGAAAGCAAGTTCCACCTACATCCTTCAAAATAATTTATGAAAAGAAAGTTAAATACATTGTAAATGCCATTGATATTCATTTTTATTAAAAAAAAATATGCATTTGATAGACTAAATTCTTTAATTCTTTATAAAAAATAAACAATTAAATAAAAATGAATATCAATGGTATTACATTGCATTCAAGGTAAACATGTTTTCTGAGGTCATGCATTCCCTGTGAATTGAACCCATGACCTTGCTGTTTCTATCACCATGCCCTACTGCTAATGCACCTGTGCTGACAGAGCTGTGTTGTGTGTGTGTGTGGGCAGACGGCGGTGCGTCAGGAGGCGTGCAGTGGTCTGTATAAGCTCTCTCTGTCGGGACTGGAGGGAGGAGAATCCATCAACAGATCCTTCCTGCTGCTCGCCGCGTCCACGCTGCTCAAGTTCCTGCCCGACGCACAGGCCCTTAAACCCCTCAGAGTCAGTACACACTCTTCAAACTCTTTATGTGCCAGTGTTAGTTATGGAATGTTATGGTTTATATGTGGATCAAAAGAGTTCATTAAAGTTGTTCTAAGACAAGAACGGGTATTATTCAAAATTCCACTTCAAATGTTGACTACTGTGTATATATAAATATATAAGCTTTTATTTTTAATAATTTTAGTTTTCATTTTAGTAAATTCTTTGGTAATTTTATTATGTGCTTTTGTTATTCTTATTAGTTTTTTGTATATTTCTAAATAGTTTTATTTCAGTTTAAGTTTTTAAGTTAGTAATTTCGGTACATCAACTTGCAACACAAGTTTTCTATGGAATCTTGTAGGCAGAAATGTAGGAAATAAACTTGCCAGATTTGCTAGATAAAATGGTGCAATTACCTTTTTTTTTGTATTACCTAATTTTATTTTGTTGCAGAAACAAGCTTCCATAGTTTTCCATCTAATATTTATATTTTATTTTATTTCAGCTTTATTTCAAATAATTTTTTTAAAATGGCTTTAGATTTTATAGGGCTTAATGTTTTTGAAAACAATACCGTTAAACGTGTCCGTGTAAACTACATGGGGGATGGTTTTGACTACGTTGTTTTCTGTAAGCGAAACTTTCCAAAAACGCAATAAATATAAAACCTTTTGGTGTTTGGTATGTTTTCGGTACGGTGTTGTCATGTAAACGCACTCTTAAGATTTAGTTAATGATAACAACACAGGTGCTTGCGCAGTGTTATTTACCCATTGCATTTTTGGGTGCTTTATTCCTTTAATTGAGTGTATTTGTGTGTGTTTTGGTGCAGGTGGAGGATTTTGAGGAGGAAGCCATGTTTCGCACCGGCTGTAAGGAATACTTCTGGCTGCTCTGTAAACTCATCGACAACATCCACGTGAAGGACGCCAGTCAGACCACCCTGCTGGACCTGGACGCCCTGGCCCGACACCTCGCCGACTGCATCCGCAGGTCAAACACGCTCCTTCTGCTCCCATTACTGGAGGAGTTTTGGTTATGCTTGGACACCTTAAAATCAAACTGAAATAATAGTATTCACTTTTTTAACTTTAGTTAGTGTGTAATGTTGCTGTTTGAGCATAAACAACATCTGCAAAGTTACAACGCTGAAAGTTCAAAGCAAAGGGAGATATTTGCTTTTAAAGAAATCGTTTTTTTTTATTAACAAGCTGTTAAAGCTCCGCCCACTGTGCCGGAAGTAGCAGCTCATTTGCATTTAAAGGGGCGTTTTTGCTCACCCTGAAAAAGGGACAATTTTAACATGCTATATAAAATGATCTGTGGGGTATTTTGATCTAAAACTTCACATACACACTCTGGGGACATTTTTAGTCTGGGGACTTATTTTACATCTTGTAAAAAGGGCATTATACACCCCTTTAAGCAAAAACGATCTTTTATGTGTCCAAATACTGAAGCACACTATTGGACAGTTTTGTACAGCATGTCGTTGTTTTTCCACTCGCAGTCGTGAGATTTTGGACCAGCAGGACGGGGCGATCGAGGACGACGGTCTGACGGGTCTCCTGCGTCTGGCCACCAGCGTCCTGAAGCACAAGCCCCCGTTTAAGTTCTCGCGGGAGGGTCAGGAGTTCCTCAGGGACACGTATGACCTGCTGTTCCTGCTGCCCAGCCTGAAGGACCGTCAGCAGCCCAAATGCAAGAGTCCCGCGGCCCGCGCCGCCGCCTACGACCTGCTGGTGGAGGTGGTGAAGGGTTCGGTGGAGAACTACAGACTCCTGCACAACTGGGTCATGTCGCAGCACATGCAGGGTGAGCAGGACATCTCATTGACTTGTGTTGGTTTAAATTAAGTGATTCGATTTTTTTTTTATTAATTTAGATTAAAGGAGCACTTCACCCATGGGAACATTGATCTTTATTGAAAGTGGGTCATATATGTAGTCGAAATGTAAAATTAATTTTGAATTTGGTGCCTTCTTGGCCGAGGAAAGAAAGAAAGTAACTTCAGGACGCATTTGTATGAAAGACACCAACTCCCACAATGCACCACATTGCACAGCTGCGCAAGCCACTCCCACTAATCCAGAAAGCGCATATCTGCCTAAGAGAAATAACTCTTCCGTCTACAAGGCTAGCTACCACCAGAGCTTGAAATTTATGGTGCCTTCACGTGCTATGGTATTTATGGTAAATACCAAAAGCCGACATGGAAAATGCACATGAACACCCCCTCATGTGGTATTTTCCACTGGGCAACTCGTAGAATATTTTGATGCACGAGTTGCCGAGATGAGATAACCTTTGACCTTTTCAAAATGGCAGAGAGCAACGCAAGATTCGTGAATACTGTTAGCGGATAGTTTTTGTAGCCTATACAATGTTGTGTCATTAACGATTGCAATATAATGCGTTAACACTCAATTTCAACTTCGCCGCAATTTCCTTGGTTCATATTTAATCATTTTATGTCATGTTTTATTTTTTTTAATTATTAATTATGTTTTAATCATCAGAAAGCACCACATTTACGTTTTTTTTTTTTTTTGTAAAGATAAAAAAAATCTACTCTACTGACACAGACCTTGCGGGTACTACATTACGACAACAAAAGCACTTGAACACAACACACTGGTAAATACCAGTTCACAAGTGGAAAATATCATCTTTTCCATAGCACGTGAAGGCAGCATAATTTCACACAAAATGTCTAGTTAGTTGGCGAACTCATTAGTGAATTACTCTTCATTTGTATTTCTTTCGAAGTGGTGAATTATTGCATTGTAACGTTACCTGGATGTTCAGTCAGATGCGGTGCGAAACTAGGATAGTTCACAACACAAACGTCCGTGTCCTCGTCTGATTCACAACACAAACGTCCGTGTCCTCGTCTGATTCACAACACAAACGTCCGTGTCCTCGTCTGATTCACAACACAAACGTCCGTGTCCTCGTCTGATTCACAACACAAACGTCCGTGTCCTTGTCTGATTCACAACACAAACGTCCGTGTCCTCGTCTGATTCACAACACAAACGTCCGTGTCCTCGTCTGATTCACAACACAAACGTCCGTGTCCTCGTCTGATTCAGAGATTTCATCCAGGAGAAGTTGTCATTGTTGAAATTCTTTGCCACAGTCGGACTCTATCTCTGTGTTCGTAGCGGTTCGTAGTTGCATAGTGAGATCACCGGCGCCACCAGTCCGCCCTAACCCGAGCCAGTCCGGGCTCCTCGTCCGCGGCAGGCAGGTCTTCTGCCTCGGCTGCTCTTCGCTATAATGCGGCTTGTAAAGGTAGCCACAAACACCTGATTCAAGCATCAGACTTCTGAAATCCTCTTCCTCTATATCATATTGAGTGCTCTCCTCCGCTATTGTCATAACTTTACATCTGTCTCCACAGCGCCTGTTAGCTTAGCTTCCAAACAAGATGGAGGATATTGCTTTTAGTTTCAGAAAGTCAAGTCCCACCCACTGATCTGTAATAGGCCTGTAGCGTGAGCGGTTCCCGCCCCCTGGGAAAGATGAGGAACGAGTGTCTGTAGTCTCTACACTTTTCAATGAAATGTGACTTCCTGCTTATTATGACGCAAAATGATGATTTTTACGTCATAATAAGCAGGAAGTAAAACACTTAAATCCTTATTTCTCCCATCTCAGGGAAAAATGGATGAAAAATCCACATTTATTATAATATATGACTGGGTTTCTAACAATACAAAGCTTAATGCAAATGGGTGAAGTGTCCCTTTAAGATAACATTAGAGACAACTAATAAAGCTTTTTTATTAGGAAGGATGTCTTCATAAATTGGTTTTGCTATGTTTTTTTTAGCTCTCATAAGCATTAAAAGACATGCAGGAAGTTGACATGAAAATACTTTAGGAAATTCACATTCTGCCCTCAATTTACTCCATATTGCTTTAAACTACTAGCCTGGCTAACGTCAGACCTCGTCTCATTGAGACGTGTTCACATGTTCCACATGTTCATTTTCTCGTATTTGAGGCGTGGTTTACGAATGCCCAGAGCCGTGTATTGGGCGCTACGAATGTCTATCAAATGCGCCTGTACGACGTACTGTACTGTGCTCATAGCCAATCGTTTCAATTATACCAGATGACGTATGTAGAGACAGAAATTCGACGAGGAAGAAGATGAAATAAACTTGCGTTCTAAACTACTTAGAAAACTATCTAAGGCTGCATCGAAAGGTAACTTTGCGTCTGATGCCATGTTGGATCCATAGATATAAACAAACTGCTTCGGTGTGTCGCATAGACGTCGTCATCGTCTTGCTGCTCCCTCCCCGTTCTGTGATTGGTTCCCTTTTTGAGGGGAAAATCTGGTCCATGGTGTCCAGGCTGCCTAGCAGCGTGAATAAAATCGCGCTGCGTGCAAGGCAGCATGGGAAAACCCAGGCTATTAAACTACTTTAAAGGGCTGGGAATCGATTCCAACAAGGGGAACCGACTCCTCATTTAAAACCTTTTTCATTTCAACAAAGCTTATTCTTAATTTGCCTCTCATTCGTGATTAGAAGTCCAATTCATTTCCACGAAAAGGTTTTTTCCGCTAGATCGTTTCACAGTGATTTCACAGTGAAACTGGCTATGTTGTCCACAATTTTGAGCACTGCACGGACTTGTAAGAGAATAGATCATGATGTGATCGAGGGGTCTTGATCTTATTTCCGTTTTAAATAAAATGCTAGTTTTTTTTAACCTTTCTTTCTTATAGCCAATTATAATTCTTAAAGAAAACGTGTCGAGAGCACAGATCAGTGGCCGAGAGCCTACTTGCTATAGTAAAAAACGCAACTTCCACATGCATCTGATTGACAGATAAACCACACGCTCTTATATCAGTGCTGTTGTTAATGTTCTGGTTATTTTATTTCAGTGTACAGTTTAATTCTGTGCAAAGCATACAGTTAAAGTAAACTTCATTCAACTGAACTGTGCACATGTATTTTAGACCATTCATATCTTGTTCCGTCCATGCTATAAATGCATGTCCACGAATACGTTTTTTTTTTTTTTAAGCGTATTCTGCTGGGCCCATTTCAGGGGCAATGCAGCCAAAATTACAATTTAAAATCAATCAGAGCTATAGAAATGTATCTTCATATTACAAATAAAGCTTCAGATTATGAGAAGGCAACTTTCTACAACCTTTATCCTGTGATCATAGCGAGATTAGGATCCTGCAATCTAAAAAAAAAACAAGAATCGAAAACAACAGTGAGGAATCGATTCTTGGAATCGACTCCTGTCAATTGCAGAGACTTTGGAATCGAACAGCTCTACCTGTAGCATCATTGTTTTGAATAAGCTCATTTATGAACGGTTTGAAAATTAATGTACATGTCGTCATTCTGTGTTGTTTTGCTGTTTTAGCGTCTCACGCTCCTTATAAGTGGGATTACTGGCCCCATGATGATGTCAGAGCCGAGTGTCGTTTCGTGGGATTGACTAACCTGGGCGCCACTTGTTACCTGGCCTCCACCATCCAACAGCTCTACATGATCCCAGAGGCCAGACAGGCCGTCTTCACTGCTAAAGTGAGTTTATGAAATTATGAAATATATGCACGTGTGCACACCTGTGACCTTGCATCAATTGCAACCATAAACTACCCATAATTATGCAAATTAACTGTTACTTTAATGTATTATGTATTATTAGCATTGATTATTGAAAATTGGTGTCATATCATATTGCTGCTGTGATATAAAAGTGGTAATACATGAGGTCATGTGCTACCATGGTTCGACCACCATTAAAATGATTTAAATGTACGTTCTCTGCTGGCCTAATAACATGCGTACAGTAACATATATTTTATCTTAAATGGTTTGAGATGTTTGTGCCTTGCAGTGATGCTTGTGTCTGTTTATTTACAGTATTCAGAGGACATTAAGCATAAGACCACATTGCTTGAGCTGCAGAAGATGTTCACTTATCTCATGGTACGTGACCGCCTTATTACATGCGCTAGTAATCTGATCTCATGACCTGTAGATGTGATGTCATTTCACTGTTTCTGCATGTGCAGGAGAGCGAGAGGAAAGCGTACAACCCTCGTCCGTTCTGTAAGACCTACACGATGGACAAACAGCCTCTGAACACAGGAGAGCAGAAAGACATGACCGAGTTCTTCACCGACCTCATCACCAAGATCGAGGAGATGTCTCAGGACCTGGTACGACATCTGTTTGTGTGTGTGTGTGTGTGTGTGTTTAAAGTCGGCATGAAAAGGAAATGTAGGGCGGGGCTTGATTGTGTCCATGGGGAATTGATGGTTGGGGTTTGCTATTGGTTGATGTCATTTGAGTGACAGGCTGCTTCGCCCTCGTCATCAGAGAAGAGAAGATATGCAAGAGGGAGGGGAAGTTATTTTCATTAAAGATTATGAGGGCACATACTGCAATATTTCATAAAAAACAAGAATTGTCCATTTTGATTTCATGGTGACTTTAAGAACCGTTTTGAGTGTGTTTAATGAATTAGTCAGAGATCTAATAGTTGTGTGTTTGTCGTTTCAGAAAAACACAGTAAAAACACTGTTCGGAGGGGTCATCACCAACAATGTGGTTTCACTGGTAAGATTGAGCTGTTTGATCCTGCAACTCTTATATGGATGAGCATTTTCATTGGATATGTGTGTGTCTGTGAGTTTGCATATGCACATTTGAATTAATCTCTCGTTCTGTGTGTGTGTGTAGGACTGTGATCATGTGAGTCAGACGGCTGAGGAGTTTTACACCGTGAGATGTCAGGTGGCCGATATGAAGAACATCTATGTGAGTGTTTCTCATTTACACACACACACACACACACACACACACACACACACACACACACACACACACACACACACACACACACACACACACTCGCTCTCTCTCGCGCTCTCTCTCTCTCTCTCTCTCTCTCTCTCTCTCTCTCTCTCTCTGTCTGTACAGGTCATTAAAAGAAAAGCTTTAAAGGCTTCACTACTTTTCAGATAAGAACAAATATGTGTTTTTCAATGGCTGATTTTTAAAATGTTTCCTCCGATTCTCAATATGTGATGGTTGCTTTGCAAAGTACCAATAGTTATTTGTAGTTACTAACCTTAAAGCGCTACATTATTTCAACCTCACCACAGCAAGTTTGGTGTTTATATACTTAAGATTGGATTACTGACACTCTAGTGGCATCGCTCAGTTGTGTTGTGTATTATTGTAATTGGATTGTGCATTTTCAGAAACACTCTTTTATTCAACATGTTCCTGTATTGGTTGTTACATGGTTGAAGGCCAGTGGAAAAAAACCTAATAATAACCTAAACTATCAAATGTCATCGAAACACACTACGTTATTTACAGTCATTGTTCTTGTACTTTGTGCCAAGAAAAATATTTTATGTAGAAAAATGAATTCCTATGATTTTGTCCGCCAAAACGGAGTTGACCTATTTAGATTGAGGTCAAAATAAGTGTAAAACTTAATAAAAATCCTGAAAAAGACCATAAAAGAAACTTATTTCTATTTGAACCTTGTTGTCAACAAGAAAATAATGTTGTCACTATATATACAGTGTATATATGTGAACAAAACAACCACCACTGTCAAACGATATCAGCCTGTAATCCTCTGATCTGTCTCTGTGTTTCAGGAGTCTCTGGATGAGGTGACCATTAAGGACACTCTGGAGGGTGATAACATGTACACCTGCTCTCAGTGCGGGAAGAAAGTGCGCGCTGAGAAACGGTACGGTTCCTTTATTCTTCCTCTGAGAGCTGAAATCTTTCTGTCAAGGCCCCTGAATCTCATGACTGTGTCTGTCTGTCCCTCAGGGCGTGTTTTAAGAAGCTCCCGCGGATCTTGAGCTTCAACACCATGCGCTACACGTTCAACATGGTGACCATGATGAAGGAAAAAGTAAACACGCACTTTTCTTTCCCGCTGCGGCTCGACATGACGCCGTACACCGAGGACTTCCTCATGGCCAAGGGAGACCGGAAGGAAGGTTTCCGTGACGAAGGTGATGCAAAAGTGGCGGAGAGTTACGAGTACGACCTCATCGGTGTGACGGTGCACACGGGCACGGCAGACGGCGGCCATTATTACAGCTTCATCAGGGACATCGTCAACCCACACGCTTACCGCAATAACAAATGGTGATTAATCACATTATTCTGTTTAAAACACATCAATGAATTAAAATATTGTGCATTTAGAGCTATTGAATAATTGTAACCCAAAGTTGGTTATTGGTAATTGACCTTCATATGTGACCCTGGACCACAAAACCAGTCACAAGTCGCACGGGTATATTTGTGGCGATAGCCAACAATACATTGTATGGGACAAAATTATACATTTTTCTTTTATGCCAAAAATCATTAGGATATTAAGTAAAGATCATGTTCCATGTGGATATTTTGTACATTTCCTACCGTAAATACATAAAACATTTATTTGTGTGAGTGAATGCAGCACAATCGCCAAATTAAATGATCAACTTTAAAGGTGATTTTCTCAATGTTTAGATTTTTTTCCACCCTCAGATTCCAGATTTTCAATAATTGCATCTCGGCCAAATATTGTCCTATCCTAACAAACCAAATCAACGGAGAGCTTATTTATTCAGTTTTCCGCTGATGTATAAATCTCAGTTTGACCCCTGTGACTGGTTTTGTGGTCCAGGGTCACATATGTGTTTGTCATGTATTTTGAAGTGATGATGTCATTTCCTGTTGCAGGTACCTGTTTAATGACGCGGAGGTGAAGCCGTTTGATTCGGCCCAGCTGGCCTCAGAGTGTTTCGGTGGAGAGATGACAGTGTGTATTTTTATAGTTTTCCTACCAAATCAAGTCATCCTTTGTGCTTTTGGGATAAAGTGATTTAAATGATGATTTATGTGGTTGTAATTCAGAAATGCTTGTATCATTTCAGACAAAAACATATGACTCTGTCACAGACAAGTTCATGGATTTCTCCTTTGAGAAGGTTAGTTTTTTTAATAACAGCAACAACAACAATACATTTTTTTTAATATATATATATTAATTCTAGTTATTAAAGTAATAATAATAGATTATTATTACTTTTATTTTTATATATATATATATATATATATATATATATATATAAATTATAATAAAGTAATACATAATATATTTACATATTGTTTTATATATTGCTAATAACTATTAAGTTAATAAGTATTGTTTTTTTATTTTATTATTTTTATTATTTTATATATTAGTTGTAGCTATTAGCATGATTAATAATACATTATTTATATATTATTTTATATAATTATACATTATTGTTTATCTGTCTAAATAAGTCTCCCTCAAGATTTGTTCTTGTAAAATGCTTTGGAGTGTGAGTAATGTGTGTGTGTGTGTGTGTGTGTGTCAGACCCACAGTGCCTACATGCTGTTCTATAAGAGAGTGGAGGTGGAGGAGGAGAATGGGAAGGACTTTAACTTCGACATTTCTCCGGATCTTCTGGAGGTACAGACTTCACTGTATATCACCCTCAGTCTTCCTGCACACACCCGTCAGGCTGATTTATCTGACGCTTCATCTCTCTCTCTCTCTCTCTCTCTCTCTCTCTCTCTCTCTCTCTCTCTCTCTCTCTCTCTCTCTCTCTCTCTCTCTCTCTCACAGTGGATCTGGCACGACAATATGCAGTTTCTCCAGGACAAGAACATCTTTGAACACACATACTTTGGGTGAGAGAACAGTAGAGCAGTTTCACAAAACCTCTTCTCTTCTCTTCTCTTCTCTTCTCTTCTCTTCTCTTCTCTTCTCTTCTCTTCTCTTCTCTTCTCTTCTCTTCTCTTCTCTTCTCTTCTCTTCTCTTCTCTTCCTCATCCTTTTCCTCCCTTCCTCATCCTCTTCCTCTTTCCTTCCTAATCCTCTTCCCTTCCTCATCCTCTTCCTCTTTCCTTCCTAATCCTCTTTCCTTCCTCTTCCTCATCCTCTTCCTCGTCCCTTCCTCATCCTCTTCCCTTCCTGATCCTCTCCCTTCCTGATCTTCTTCCCTTCCTCATCCTCTTCCCTTCCTCTTCCTCATCCTCTTCCCTTCCTGATCCTCTTCCCTTCCTGATCCTCTTCCTCTTCCCTTCCTCATCCTCTTCCCTTCCTGATCCTCTTCCCTTCCTGATCCTCTTCCTCTTTCCTTCCTAATCCTCTTCCCTTCCTCTTCCTCTTTCCTTCCTAATCCTCTTCCCTTCCTCATCCCTTCCTCATCCTCTTCCCTTCTTCATCCTCTACCCTTCCTCTTCCTCATCCTCTTCCTCTTCCCTTCCTGATCCTCTCCCTTCCTGATCTTCTTCCCTTCCTTATCCTCTTCCCTTCCTGATCCTCTTCCTCTTTCCTTCCTGATCCTCTTCCTCTTTCCTTCCTAATCCTCGTCCCTTCCTCTTCCTCGTCCTCTTCCTCGTCCCTTCCTGATCCTCTTCCTCTTCCTCGTCCCTTCCTGATCCTCTTCCTCTTCCCTTCCTGATCCTCTTCCCTTCTTCATCTTCTTCCCTACCTCTTCCTCATCCTCTTCCCTTCTTCATCTTCTTCCCTTCCTCTTCCTCTTCCTCATCCTCATCCTCTTCCCTTCCTGATCCTCTTCCTCATCCTTTTCCCTTCCTGATATATATATCTATTTATTAATACATATTTAATTTAATATATATTTATATTATAATATTATATAAAAAAATATTTATTTCACATTTTGCTTTTTTAAATTGTTTTTACATTTTATTTGACCCTTGCGCTCATTCTCATTTACTTTTCTTGCTTAATTCTTTTCTTTTCTTTTGCTATTTCTCTGTAGTTTCATGTGGCAGCTGTGCAGCAGTATTCCCAGCACTTTACCAGATCCTAAATCCGTGTTGCTCATGACGGCGAAGGTTAGTCTGTCCACATGAACATCTTTATCAGAGCAGATGATGAAACTTGATCATCTATACTCTTGAGTTATTGTCCTCAGGGAAATATTGAGGTTCATATTTTTGGATATTAATTAAAATAAGTCATTTTCCTCTCCTCTTCTCACAGCTCAGCACGTCGTTTGTTCTGGAGACGTTCATCCACTCCAAAGAAAAGGTGAGATGTCGTTGTTCTGTTTTCCCCTCATCTTTAGTGTAATGCACTTCGGTTGTAGCGTACAGGACAGACCTGATGCTGTTTTCTGTGTTTGAAAGTTGTTTTTTGTTGTAAGTTCATCTTGTGCTTATTTCTCTCAGCCCACAATGCTGCAGTGGATCGAGCTCTTGACCAAACAGTTTAACAACAACCAAGCTGCCTGCGAGGTAACACACACACACACACACACACACACACACACACACACACACACACACACACACACACACACACACACACACACACACACACACACACACACACACACACAGAGTTTGAGAACATTGCATAGACTTCCATCAGGTTAATGATATTTTCTATGGCCTAAACCAACACCTACTCCTAAACCTACCCGTCACTGAAACACTAGATTTGAATAAAAACAGTTTTAGACAATTTATAAGCCTTTTTAACTAGTGAGAACCAGTAATATGTAATAGGACTTCACAAGAACAGCCAAACCTGTACACACAGAACTTCCAGCTTCTTGTTTCCCAGCGTCTTCTGCTCTGGAAAATCACTTTTAAGCCAAACGAATGGAGAGGGTTTTGGTGAAATCAGCACTGTTGAATCAATACAGTGTGTAATTTTTTTGTGGGTAATGTGTCATATCTGTGTGTGTGTGTGTGCAGTGGTTTTTGGATCAGATGGCAGATGATAACTGGTGGCCCATGCAGATTCTCATCAAGTGCCCTAATCAGATTGTACGACAGGTGAGTGTTACCAAAGTCCCTTTCAAGTCTGTTCACTTGGCGGCCATATTTGCAACGCCTGTGGGCAGCTATTTCAGGCATCCAAGTCCTATTTGTTTTAATGGGGAATCCTGATTCCTGAAATAATAATTTAAAGTCTTTGGCATAACACGTTTACCTGACTATTTAAATGTAATTTTTATTATAAACCCCACACCCTACCATTTATAAACAAAATAAACATTTAGCATGTTTACAGTAAAAAAAAAAACCTCTTTTAAAATAAACACTGCTGTGACGTTTCAGATGTTCCAGAGGTTGTGTATCCACGTGATCCAGCGCCTCAGACCAGCTCACGCTCACCTGTACCTGCAGCCGGGCATGGAGGACGGGTGTGTTTCTTTCTCTTTAATTCACTCTCTCTCTCTCTCTCTCTCTCTCTCTCTCTCTCTCTCTCTCTCTCTCTCTCTCTCTCTCTCTCTCTCTCTCTCTCTCTCTCTCTCTCTCTCTCTCTCTCTCTCTCTCTCTTCCTCTGGAGCCCGCTAACTAACCATCCTGCCCTCATGTTTCCAAACCCATATGTGCTGTAATATTGTGTGTGTTTTGGTCTGTCTACAGCTCTGATGACATGGATGGGCCGGTGGAGGACATCGGCAGCCGCTCCTGTGTGACGCGCTTCGTCAAAACACTGCTTTCAATCATGGAGCACGGAGTGAAGCCACACAGCAAACACCTGACCGAATACTTCGCCTTCCTGTACGAGTTTGCCAAAATGGGAGAAGAGGAGGTAGCCATCCCTGTATTTATTTATGTATTTATTTATTTATTTATTATAAATCTTTACTTATAAATGTTTATAAATGTTTTCATTTTTACTTATTTAATTTGAGTTTTTTATTAATTATTTGCATATTTTGCTTTTATTTGTATTTATTTATTTTACTTATTTTATTTTTATGTATTTATTTATTTTACGTATTTAATTAATGTTTTATTTTAATATTTTTTAAACTTATTTTATTTATTTATTTTATAATATTTAGTTTTTTTATTCATTTTTACTTATTTTATTTCAATTTATTACTTATTTCATTCTTTTATGTATTTATTTATTTATTTTTATTTCATTTTATTTTAATGTATTTTTTTGTTTTATTTATTTTTTTACTTGTTATTTTATTAATTATTTTACTTTATTTTTTGTATTTATTTATTTTACTTAGTTTATTTTATTTATTTGTATAAATGTTTTACTAGATAGATAGTATTTTATCTATTTATTATAGATTTATTTTACTTAATTTTATTTGTATTCATTTTTTACTTATTTAAAGGTGCATTGTGTAATATTTAGGAGGATCTGTTGACAGAAATGCAATATCATATACATAACTACGTTTTCAATGGTGTATAAAGACCTTACATAATGAACCGTTATGTTATTATTACCAGTACCTTAGAATGAGCCATTTCTATCTACATACACCGCCTTACATTGAAATGGCCAATTTGCACTACCATGTTTCTACAGGAGCCCTAAACGGACAAACTTGTTTCGTCACTATGTTGTTCTTCATGCAAAGAAGCTAGCTAAAGTCAGCGAATAAAACACTGACACAATGATGAACAAGTAACAATAATATTCGCAATAACATCGTTTTACTGAATAATTAAGTAAACCTAATTTCTTAATTTATCTTTGTAATGAAACCTCATTGCTAAACTGTCTTTTCCTGTCGGCCACCGGAACTTCTGTTGGTTGCAATTCGTAACCTCACCACTAGATGCTGCTAAAAATTACACACTGCACCTTTAATTAAATTTTTTATTTATTTTGATTATGTATTTATTATTTGTACAAGTTTTAAAGCATTTTCTTTATTTTCTTCTTTTTCATAATTCCTTTCTTCTTTTTGTCCTCACAGAGTCAGTTCCTCTTGTCTTTGCAAGCCATTTCTATTATGGTGCATTTCTACATGGGCACTAAAGGACCTGAAAATGTGAGTACCGTTTCCTCGGGGTAGTCAATCTCTGATTCCCTGGTTCCCTGATCTCAAATAATAACTTGAATCTCTCTGTCTCAGCCTCAGGTGGAGGTGTTATCTGAGGAGGAGGAGGGCGAGGAGGATGAAGAGGAGGACATCCTCTCGCTGGCGGAGGAGAAGTACCGGCCGGCCGCTCTGGAGAAGATGATCGCTCTCATAGCTCTGCTGGTGGAGCAGTCCAGATCTGAGAGGTGCGCACTGAAGTATTAACACACAAACACTGAAGTATTTGGATTAATCTCACAAAAATATCTCATATAATTGGTCATATTTCCCCCCAAAATCATTTACAGAAAATTATGCCTATATTTGAGCTGTTAAAAGTGTAATTTCTGTGCCATTAGCATCACAAACCAGAGTTGCAAAACATTGCATCAGTTGTTTTCACTGTAATACAGTAGAAATAAATGTCTTTATTACTGAGGCTTTGTCTTGGTAATATCTAATGGTCTGATCATTTGTCTCCGTCTATCTGCAGACACTTGACTTTGTCTCAGAGTGACATGGCCGCACTGACCGGGGTGGAAAAGGTTTTCCCTTTCTGTTCCAGCACATCAGAGACAGCATCAACATCAGACAAACCTGCAACCTCATATTCAGCCTCTGCAGATACAACAACCGTCTGGCAGAACATGTAAGATGACCCAATGAGGGCATACCATAGACTTCTAGTGTTTCTGTATAAAGCTAATTATAACAGCTACATGTTTGTAACACAAACCGCTACTCATATTCGATGTTTTGCACATTTAGAACTAAAAAATATAACATTCGTTTTGTTTATTTTAAATCTTTGAGTCTCAGGATGTCCTCATAGAGGAGAGGTTTCATCACATGTACACTGCCGTTCAAATGTTTGGGGGTCTTTAAGATTTTTTTTTCCCATGTTTTTGAATTCAGTCTCTTCTGCTCATCAAGGCTGCGATCTATTTAAAAAAAAAAAGAGTTGTTAAATATTATTGCAATTTAAAATACCAGTTTTTTATGTGAATATATTGTCAAATGTAATTTATTCCAGTGATCAAAGCTGAATTTTCAGCATCATTACTCCAGTCTTCAGTGTCACATGATCCTTCAGAAATCACTCTAATATGATGATTTGATGCGCAAGAAACATTGCTTATATTATTATCATGCTGAAAATAGTTTCAACAACTTCATATTTTTTGGTTGAAACTGATTTTTTTCAGGATTTTTTGGATGAAAAGAAAGTTCAAAAGAACAGCATTTTATCTGAAACCGAAATCTTTTGTAACATTATAAATGTCTTTACTGTCACTTTCGATCAGTTTAATGCATCCTTGCTGAATAAAAGTATTAATGTCTTTCAAAAAGAAGAAAGAAATGAATGACCTCAAACTTTTGAACTGTAGTGTAGCTTAGTTCTTGGGACGGATGTCAGAGTATAGCTAAGCATCAACACAATATATCCTAAGTGTAACATGCGTTCTCATGGTTTGTGTTCTTCTGTCGGTGTAGATCGTGTCAATGCTGTTCACCTCCATCGCTAAAACTGACTCCAGAGGTAAAAACAAATCTCACAAACCGTTATTGTTTCATTATTTAATAGCTACACACACTAACTAACATTGTGTGTCGTGTCTGGACAGGGCAGCCAATCCGTTCTTCAAGCTGTTGACGATGCTGATGGAGTTCGCTGCTGGTCCTCCGGGAATGCCCTCGTTTGCGTCCTACATCCTGCAGAGGATCTGGGAGGTAAATCGGCCCCATCATTCCTATATACCTTCTCATAGTGCTGGGGCGGTATGAGCAAAAAATTTATATCACGGTATTTTTCTAAATTTATACCGGTTTTATGATATTTGACGGTATTATTATTTTTCAAGCATTGACTGGGTGTTAACCACATTTTCTACTGATTGAAAGAGGAAAATACTGCAGTAGATTTGACTTAGAATGCCCTATTTGGACTGTCATGAGTAAATATATTGCAGAAAACAATCCACACTAGTTTTAACACAGGTTTGCAAGGCCCCACAAAATGATGCTGGTTTACAAAGAGGCGCTTTAGGAGCGACAGAAATAGCGGTTTCCCTTGTAACGGATGAACCCAAAGCGGTTTCCCCCGGTAACGGCTGTACACAAACCAGCTCAGCGCTCATAAGCGCTGCTTTTATCAGGAAAAGATAAAATGAAAATAACATTGAAACTTTTCTAGAGACAGTTCCCTTCAAAGATACATTCATATAGAAACACCCCGCGCCACGTTTTGACTTTGAAACGTGCAGTGCTCGTGTTTATTCAACGATGTCAAAGCCTTTTGGAAAATCTGATTGTGGTGGGCAGTGTTGATATTGTGAGCAAATGTATGGGAAACACTGTCATATAATTTGACAGCTATCAATTATAGTTTAACCCATCCATCTTCATCACACTTAGTAACACATACAGCTGTGCATCATCACAAACCCACATCCCAACGCTGTGCGACATATATTAAAAATTAATATCATTACTATACTAAAATAAACACCGGTATTTGGTATGAACTGATATACCGCCCCAGCACTATCTTCTCACTGCTCCACTGAAACGGTGCTATATACGAGTCATGAGATGTGTGTCAATGATGAGTTGTGGGTGTTTGGAGAACTTCAGATGTTGCGCCTACCTCACTGATCTGAGCGTGTAATCCCTGTGTGTCTGCGTCAGGTGATCGAGTATAACCCCGTCTCAGAGTGCTTGGACTGGTTGGCCGTCCAGACTCCTCGTAATAAGCTGGCCCACAGCTGGGGTCCTGCAGAACATGGAGAACTGGGTGGAGAGGTTTTCTGCTGGCGCACAACTACCCACGTGTCCGAACGTGTAAGAACAGACACAATCTACACAACACTACACACACACATATATACCGCTATTGGTCAGGAAGTTTGGAATATTTACGATTTATTTAATATTTAAGTCTCTTTTGCTCACCAAGGCTACATTTATTTGATCATAAAAACAGTAATATTGTGAAATATTACTAGAATTTGAAAAGAAAGCTGAATTTTTATCATCATTTCTCCAGTCAAATATGAAGCAGCACAACTTTTTTCAACACTGATAATAATAATAAAATGTTTTCTTGAGCATCAAATCATCATATTAGAGTGATTTCTGAAGGATCATGTGACACTGAAGACTGGAGTAATGATGCTGAAAATTCAGCTTTGATCACTGGAATAAATTAATATTTTAATATATGTTCACATAGAAAACAGCTATTTCTAATTGTAATAATATTTTGCAAT